>NW_004444022.1:4609966-4663081 GCF_000243295.1 Trichechus manatus latirostris
GTGAATAATGAGGCACAGCAGTCCAGGGACAAGGACTAGAAGGCAGGAGGGGGCAGGAAAGCTGGTGATAGGTAACCCAAGGTTGAGAAGAGGCAGTGTTGTCATGTCATGGGGTTGTCAACCATTGTCATAGGGCAGTATGTGTACTAACCATTTAATGAGAAACTATTTGTTTTGCAAACCTTCATCTAAGGTACAAAAAAGTTATCTATGTGAGATCAAATTGACAACAGCAACTCAAAAGGTTTGATATGAAGCTTAGGGGGCAGTGAGTTGAAGATAATGGTGATGGAATAATTTGGAAAAGGATAGTGAGAATAGCAGCACAACTGGAAAAATGTAATCGATGCCACTGAATTGTACATGTAGAAACTTTTGAAATGGTGTAACTTTGGCTATGTGTATTTTCACCAAAAAAAAAAGGAGGTCCTCCAAGGTCAAAAAGGGAGAGTGTTGACATGTCATGTGGTTGTTAACCAATGTCATAAAACAATATGGTACTGACCATTTAATGAAATCTATTTGTTCTGTAAACCTTCATCTAAAGTACAATAAAAAAAATTTAAAAATTCTAGGCAATAGAATTCAACAGCATATCAAAAAAAAATTCATCATGGCCAAGTGGGAGTCATAACAGGTATGCAGGGATTGTTCAACATTAGGAAAACAATCAATGTAATCCATCACATAAATAAAACAAAAGATAAGAACCACATGATCTTATCATTTGATGCAGAAAAAGCATTCGACAAAGTCCAACACTTATTCCTGATAAAAACTCTCAGAAAAATAGGAATAGAAGGGAAATTCCTTGACATAATAAGTGGCATTTATACAAAGCCAACAACCAACATCATTCTAAATGGAGAGAGACTGAAAGCATTCCACTTGAGAATGGGAGCCAGACAAGGATGCCCTTTATCACTATTCATATTCAGCATTATGCTGGAGGTCCTAGCCAAAGCAATAAGGCAAGAAAAAGAAATAAAGGGCATCAAAATTGCTAAGGAAGAAGTAGAAGTATCCCTATTCACAGATAATAAGATCTCATACACAGAAAATCCCAAAGAATCCACATGAAAACTACTGAAACTAATAGAAGATTTCAGGAAAGTATCAGGCTACAAGATGAACATACAAAAATCAGTTGGATTCCTCTACACCAACAAAGAGAACTTTGAAAAGGAAATCACCAAATCAATATCATTTACAATAGCCCCCAAGAAGATAAAATACCTAGGAATAAATCTAACCAGACATGTAAAAGGCCTATACAAAGAAAACTACAAAACACTACTGTAAGAAATCAAAAGAGACCTAGGTAAGTGGAACACATACCATGGTCATGAATAGGAAGACTCAACATTGTGAAAATGTCAATTCTACCCAAAGCGTTCTATAGATATAATGCAATCCCAATCCAAATTTCAACAGCATCATTTAATGAGATGGAGAAACAAATCACCAACTTCACATGAAAAGGGAAGAGGCCCTGGATAAGTAAAGCATTACTAAAGAAGAAGAACACAGTGGAAGGCATCACACTACCTGATTTTAGAACCTATTATACCACCAGAACAGTCAAAACAGTCTGGTGCTGGTACAACAACTGACATATAGACCAATGAAACAGAATAGAGAACCCAGACATAAATTCATCCACCTATGAGCAGCTGATATTGGACAAAGTTTCGAAGTCCTTTAAATGGGGTAAAGACAGTCTCTTTATCAAATGGTGCTGATATAACTGAATATCCATCTGCAAAAAAATAAACAAGACCCATACCTCACACCATACACAAAAATTAACTCAAAATAGATCAAAGACCTAAATGTAAGATAAAAAAAAATAATAATCATGGAAGAAAAAATAGGGATAATGTTGGAAGCCCTAATACATGGCATAAATAGTATACAAACCATAACTAACAATGCACAAACACCAGAAGAGAAACTAGATAACTAGGCGCTCCTAAAAATCAAATACTTATGCTCATCAAAAGACTTCACCAAAAGACTAAAAAAAGAGAACCTACAGACTGGGAAAAATTTTCTGGCTAAGACATATCCAATAAGGGCCTAATCTCTAAAATCTACAAGATACTGCGACTCCTCAACAACAAAAAGACAAATAATACAATTAACAAGTGAGTGAAAGATATGAACAGACATTTCACCAAAGAAGACATTCAGGCGGCTACCAGACACAACACGAAATGCTCATGATCATCAGCCATTAGAGAAATGCAAATCAAAACTACAGTGAGATACTGTCTCACCCCAACAATACAGGCACGAATCCAAAAAACACAAAATAATAAATGTTGGAGACATTGTGGAGAGATTGGAACACTTATGCACTGCTGATGGGAATGTAAAATGGTACAACCACTTCTGAAAATGATTTGGCGCTTCCTTAGAAAGCTAGAAATACAAATATCCTATGATCCAGCAATCCCATTCCTAGGAATATATCCTAGAGAAATAAGAGCCATCACATGAATAGACATATGTTCACCCACGTTCATTGCAGCATTATTGACAATAGCAAAAAGATAGTAACAACCTAGGTGCCCATCAACAGATGAATGGATAAACAAATTATGGTATGTACACACAATGGAATACTATGCACTGATAAAGAACAAGGATGAATCCGTGAAACATCTCACAACATGAATGAATCTGGAGGGCATTATGCTGAGTGAAATTAACTAACTAAACTAACCCATTGCCATCGAGTTGATTCCGACTCATAGCGACCATATAGGACAGAGTAGAACTGCCCCAAAGGGTTTCCAAGAAGCAGCTGGTGGATTTGAACTGCTGACCTTTTGGTTAGCAGCCGAACACTTAACCGCTGCTCCACTAGGGCTCCTGAGTGAAATTAGTCAGTCATAAAAGGACAAATATTGTATGAGACCACTATTATAAGAACTCAAGAAAAGCTTTAAACACAGAAAAAAGCATTCTTTGATGTTTACCAGGGTGAGAGGGAGAGGGGGGAGAATTCACTAACTTGATAGTAAACAAGGATCAACTTTGGTGAAGGGAAGGACAATACACAATACAGGAGAATTCAGCACAACTGGACCATAGCAAAAGCTAAGAAGTTTCCTGGACACATCCAAACACTTTGAGGGGCAGAGTAGCTGGGGCTGGGGTATGGGGCCCATAGTTTTCGGGGACATCTAGGTCAATTGGCATAACAAAGTTTATTAAGAAAATGTTCTACATCCTGCTTTGGTGAGTGGCATCAGGGCTCTTAAAAGCTTGCGAGCAGCCATCTAAGATGCATCAATTGGTCCCATCCCACTTGGAGCTAAGGAGAATGAAGGAAACCAAAGATAAAAGGAAAATATTACCCAAGAGTCTAAAGGACCACTCAAACCAGAGACTCCAGCAGCCTGATACCAGAAGAACTAGATGGTGCCCAGTTACCACCAATGACTGCCCTGACAATGAACACAACAAAGTCCCAGAGGGAGCAGGAGAGAAGTGTGGAGCAGAAGTCAAATTCACATAAAAAGACCAGAATTAATGGTTTGGCAGAGACTGGAGGAATCCCCATATCTATGACCCCCAGACGCTCTGTTAACCCAGAACTGAAACCATTCCTGAAACCCACTCTTCAGACAAAGATTAGACAAGACTATAAATCAAAAAATAATACATGTGAAGAGTTTGCTTCTTAGTTCAATCAGATACAGGAGACCAAATGGGTGGCTCCTGTCTGGAGGCAGGATGAGAAGGCAGGAAGTGACAGAAACTGGTTGAATGGACACAGGGAACCTGGAGTGGAAAGGGGGAGTGTGCTGTCACATTGTGGGGATTGCAACTTATGTTACAAAAGAATACATGTATAAATTTTTGTATGAGAAATTAACTTGAGCTGTAAACTTTCACCTAAAGCACAATTGAAAATAAAATAAAAAGCTATGGGGAAAAAGAAAGAAAGAGCTATGGACCCAGTGCTCTGGTGAAGTAAAGGTGGGAGATACAATCAAAGAAGGCTTTGTGAATAAGGTGACACACAAGAGTAGGCAGATTGGACCTGAGTGGGAGAGAGGTGGGAGATGAAGTTAGACTAGTAGGCTGGAGGCAGATTGGGAAAGGCCTTGAATGCTAAGTGAGCAATTGTATTTGATTCAGAAAGTGGCTGTGTGAAGAATGGATTGGAAAAAGAGGAATCAAGAGGTAGGGAAACCGGTAGGAGGCTGTTGTAAGAGGCTTAGCTTATACAGGTATGGGTCTGAACCTGGGCAGTGGCAGTGGGGCTGCAGAGGAGGGGATACATAGGAGAAATACTTAGGAAGCATGATCAATCATAATCTTTTGAGAAATAGCATCACACCTCTCTCTTCTGTTGCTGCTTGTGAAGGCAGAGGAAAGACGTAATTCTCAAAGCCAAGGAAGAAAGTCTAGAATAGCATTTCTCAGAAGTGCAGTCTGAATATTAGGGAATTACTGCTAATTCTGTTAGTTGTGATAATGGCATGGTGACAAAAGTCCTTTTTTAAAAATGCATACTGAACATTAAGGGTAAAATTTCATGATATCTGTAATTTAAAATACTTCAGAAAAATAAGTGAAGCAAATACAGTAGAATGTTAATAATGTAAAATGTAGGTGATAGATATGTGGGTATTCATTACACTACTTTCTCTACTTTTTATATATTTGATTTTTTCATAACAAAAAGTAAATTAAAAAAATGTAATCCAAGACAGCCTACATCAGAATTATTTGGAGAGTATATTACATGTGCAGATTTCTGGATCCCATGCCCAAACCCCTAGATCAGAACCTTGGGGCAAGGGGCCCAGAAATTTACATGCCATTAATTTTGTGAGGAGATCTGATGCCCACTCAGGTTTGAGAACTGTTCATCTACCATCCAGCCAGATACCATTGCTTTCTCTGTTTTCCTGGGGAAATCTGAAGCTTATTGCTTCCTTTGGTCCCAGTTTCCCATTTTCAGCAGTAGCAGTTCCCATATTGCAGATGTGCAGAGGCTAAAAGCAGAGATGGGAGCTGCCTAAGGCTCTGCTGTTAGGCAAGAACACTACTGGGAAGGCGATGACACATCCCCTGGGCCACAGGCCATTCCAGGAGCTAACAATTGGAATCTCTTACGGATTTATCTCTACCTTCCTAGAATGTCCAGAGTAGCCTCCATCTGGAAAATTTTCCTCATCTGGAGAACTGAGGTACTAATGGTACCACTTAGAAGCCCTGGTGGTGCAGTGGTTAAGCACTCAGCCGCTAACTGAAAGGTCCGTGATTGGAACCTAGCAGCCACTCTGCAGGAGAAAGATGTGGCAGTCTGCTTCAGTAAAGATTACAGCCTTGGAAACCATACGGGGCCGTTCTACTCCGTCCTATAGGGTCACTATGAGTCGGAATTGACTAGAAGGCAATGGGTAGTAGTAGTTAATGGTACCAATGTCACAGGGTTGATGTGAGAATTAAATAAGACAATGTACAGGAAATTGCCTCTCATCCAGGAGAGGCTTGATGAATGATGGCTGTTGTTATTATTATTATTATCCTCATCTCAAAAATGGTCTCTCTTGTTCTGAATGTCCTTCAACTGTTATCCTATCAACTGGGTGCAGGCAGACAATTGATTATAAGGCACAAAGGATTCTCTACAAGATTCTATGAAGGATTTAACTCTTGTATATACAGAGGACTCTGTAGTGCTACACTGAAGTGTGTTCTGTCCAGACACTACTGATAATAGGCCCAAAATAAGTGAGTGAAAGTGTTGGAAGAAACCCTGAGCCTGGAGCCTGACACCTGAAGCCCAACTCCAAGCAATTAATGACCTAGCAGATTAAGGGACAAAACATTTTATGGTCTAGTTTCCTACAATGTCTGTCAGATGGCATGGGGGAGGCAGGGGAGGAGTACCTAAAGTTTTTCAGGAAGTTGGAAGTTGAGCTAGGCTTCTAGAAGACAATAGACATGTAACAAACTTCCCAAAGCTCTGTGGAGCAAAGAATGCCTTTCTCCTCTTTGTAATGTGAAGCTGATCTATGGTGTAGGAGAAGCGGCCCTAGTCAAAGGCCCAGAGACTTCTGTCCTGAGGAGAAAACAGATCTGGATTTTAGTACTGTCTCTGCCACTCTCTGGGTGTGTGACCTTGAGCAAGTTCCTTTTCATCTCTGGACCTTAGTCTCACCTGCAAAAGTGGGGTTTAGGGAGTGGAACTCACTGGATTTGAAGGCCTTCTGCAGCTCTGCTAGCCTATGAATGAAAGGTTTTGTCTCCTCAGAGGGATTTCAGGCATCACTGAATAGGCAAGGAATTGTTTATGGGACCTGGTCCTCTGAATCTATGTAGAGCCTGAAGCTAGCACCTTTTCCAGCTCAGCCTCAGATTTATAGCTGGCCTGAAGTAGATTCTTAGAAAAGGCCGAACGTTTCCTTATGGCCATGCCAGGCTGACGTTTTGCTCTGGTGTTTCCCAGTCACCTATACACTTTTTAACTTCTGTGAGGAAGTGTCTGTGAGCTGCAGAAAATAATATAGAAGGACTGATCCCACCCAGGGGCCTTCTTCCTGCTAATCTGAATCGTTTTTCAGAACATAGTTCCATTCAACACACTATTATTGCAAGTCTAGTGGGCAGTGTGCCCTGCTCTCAGGGAACTTTTTCTTACCTTCTGTACAGTTGATCTCCTTGAGAAGACAGTGAAAGTTTAAAGAAATTCTATGATCTTGGGTCCATTTTATTCTCTATGCTCAGTCTCCTCATCTGTAAAAATGGGTAAGAGTGGAGTGGAGGAGCTTGGTGAGGTAGTCTCAAAGGCCTTTTTCAGCTTTGAAAGAGTCTATATCTGTGATTCTGTTTCCCCAGCTCTGAGGCCCCATCTGTGGCTCCATCCCAACCATCAGCCTAAGCTGGGGAGCCTCCAGGCATGACAAGATCACCTCAGTTGTACCTCCCTGCCTTTCCAGTTTGGGAGCCAAAAAGTGGAGCTGAAGGTAGGAGTAACAGAGCATTCTATCCTGAAATGACTTGGATGTATGTTTGCTATGCAAAAAAATACCCAAACCTGTTTGGTTGGATTTTTATTACCCAAAAGGGAAGTGACTAGCTCAAGGTCACAGAGCTAATAAATCACTGAGCCTAGAGTAGAATCTAGGTCTCTTGTCTCACACTCCAACGTCCTTGCCACTTCGAAACAGCCAAGGGTCCTGAGGGATGGGCAAGATTTGGATAGCAATGAGAGGGGAAGGAAAGCATGCCAGGCTGATGAGCCTACATATCCTGAAGAAAGGCTGAGGAGCCAGAGAACCACATATGAGGTTCTGGATGGAGTAGAAGGTCTGTATTGAGGAGCAGGGCCAGACTGTGGCAACCTTTCTGTACTGGAAAGTTGATCCAAAAGGAAGTGTGAATGGATTTCCAAAGGTTAGCCTGAGGGTTGGCAAGGGAGCTTGGACCCCTGGAGCCTGAGGCTTCTATTTTAGTCATATCCATCAGATGGCACTGCCGTGTTATTTTGAAATGCTGGCAGCCAAGGGCCTACGAGGGGAGTGGGGTGGAGCTGGCTGCCCTGACCCTGCACCAGCCCTCATTTCGGTCTCAAACAGCCCCCTCTCCACCTATGTTTCCCCAAATGTGTCTCCAGTTTTCCCACCTCCAAGAAGTTCCAGGTTTGCTAAGCTACCCTCCTCCTCCAATTCTGTTCTGCTCCTTTTTTTTTTCTTGTATGTTCATTCACTCCTATTCTTCTCTTTCCATTTTGTCTCTGAGGAATATGTGACCCTGCTCCTTTCTCACACTAACCCCGCCATCTCTGTCCATATATTATCCCCTCTGTCATTACTTTGATCTTTGTCTCTGTTTTCTCCCAATGCTCAGGCTGCGGGTGCCCACTCAGCTTCATTGTACCAACTTTCACCTTTATGGAGAAGATGCCCAAATCCATTCATTCCAGAATTATTACCTGATTGCTTGATTGGGCCAAGCAAGGTAAGTGTAATGTGGTTAATACCTTCACGAGGACCTTGAGGTATAGTGGAGGTGGGGGTAAACACATACACAACCCCCATAAAATAGGATAAGAGCTGGGAAAGAGGTATGAGTAAAGCACTGTGAGGACCCCAAGGGTTAATTGATGTTGACTGGGTGGATCAAATTTGGAAATGCACTTTGAAGGCGGAATAGGATTTGAACAAGTGTAGGAGAGGGGGACTGAGAAGCCAAGCATCAAGGTAACAGGGGCCCTGGTTTGGGAGTAGGGGTCAACAGAGGTAGTCAGGGGAGAGCAGCCTAAGAGAAAAGGTGGTCTGGCAAAACAGTACCAACTCTGGAGGCAGACTATCTAGTTTCAGTCCTAGCTCTGTCATCTTTAGCTGTGAGACTTGGGTCAATTTTCTGAGTCTTTCTGTGTTTTTCTATGTCTCAATTCTGAAAACCATAAATTGACCCCCAAATTAATATGGTGTCAGTATCTTAACTAGCATGAGGCTATTTAGTCTTTACCCCATTTAATATGAATATTTATACATATTGCTGCAGTGTCTTAGTCATCTAGTGCTGCTGTAACAGAAATACCACAAGTGGATGGTTTTAACAAAGAAAAATGTATTTCCTCGCAGTCAAGTAGGCTAAAAGTCCAAATTCAGGGTGTCAGCTCCAGGAGAAGGCTTTCTCTTTCTTTCGGCCTTCTCATCAATCTTCCCCCAGACCAGGAGCTTCTCCGTGCAGGGACCCCAGGTCCAAAGGACGTGCTCTGCTCCCAGCACTGCTTTCTCGGTGGTATGAGGTCCTCCTGTCTCTCTGCTCGCTTCTCTCTTTTATATCTCAAGAGATTGCCTCAAGACAGAATCCAATCTTGTAGATTAAGTCCTGCTTCACTAACACAACTGTCGCCCATTCTCCCTCATTAACATCATAGAGGCAGGATTTACAACATATAGGAAAAACACACAATACCAGGAATCATGGCCTAGCAAAATTGATACACACATTTTTGGGGGGGACATAATTCAATCCATGACATGCAGTAATCTAATTTCCTTGCCCCCTTGTCTTCTAGTCTTTGCTTTTGAGTAAATGTTGACAGTTTAGTCTCCTATAGATGATTTTTTTAAAGAAGCACAGTACTTATAGATGATATTGTTTATTTTATGAGCCAATCTGTTATTTAGCGAAAAGGTGATCTCATGGAATAATTTTTGTTCAAGGTTTAAAGAGTATCTCAGAGTGATAGTCTTGGGGAGTCTTTCAGTCTCAACCAGTCCAGTAAGTCTGGACTTTTTAAGAATTTGAGTTCTGTTCCACATTTTCCTCCCATTGTACCAGGATGCATCTATTGTGTTCCTGATTGGAAAGGTCAGTATTGGTAGTCAGGCACCATCTAGTTCTTCTTGTCTAAGTGTAGATGAGGTCATGGTTCATGTAGACTATTAGTCCTTTGGTCAAGTTTCTTCTCTGAGTCTTTGGTTTCCTTCTTTCTCTTTTACTCCAGATGTGTAGAGATCAATAGTTGTATCTTGGATGGTCAATTGCAAGCTTTTAAGACCCCAGACGCTATTCACTAAACTAGAATGTAGAACATAAACTTTACGTACTATATTATGCCAATTGACGGAGTCTTCCCACAAGACTATGGTCCTAAGCCTTCAGACCCCATAAACCAATCCCATGAGGTGTTTGGTTAAGTCTAAGAAGTATCCATGTTTGTGCCCTCTATGTGCTTTATTGTATATATGAATATATATGGATGTTTACACTTACATATATATATACACCTACGTATGGATACTTCTATATATGCCCACATATATTGCAGTGCAATTGATTACTTTTGTGTGTGGCCTTTCTAGCCATGATCTTTTAACTCCCACCTAGGTGACTGGGTGGGATTGTGTGATAATGTAATTGCAGCCCACCAAGAGGACTGGTCAGTTTTGCCTTAAAAGAGAGCCAAATCTAGAGCAGAGAGGAGAATCCTACCACGACCAAGGAAGAACAGCCAGGAGCAGAGAGTGTGTCCTTTGGACCTGGGATTCGTGCAATGAGAACCTCCTGGAAGCAAGACACCGAAAGAGAGAGAGAGAGCTGTAACCCTGAAGATGATGAGAAGCAGTGACAGGAAAGAACCAGCAGCAGAGACCCCAAAGCAGGAGACAGTGGTGTGGGCTTCCCGGCACACAGAGAGAGAAAGCTGAGCGCCTTTGGGGAGAGGCCTAGGGCCAGGGAGAGACGTGCAAGCACAGTTGGGAAGAGGCTGTCCTGATGGAAGAACTGTATCCTGAGTGTTCCTGAGCCTGAATTGTAACTGTTACTTCCCTAATAAACCCCATAATCATGAATATGGTCTGTGAGTTCTGCAGCCATTGAAGTAAATAATTGAATCCAGCAGAGAAGTAGAGAGTGCTGTGGGAGGGACAGTTGGTGTCAGAATTGGTAAAGATGGCAGAGAGAGAAGCCGTGTCTGACCTCCACCACATAGGAATCAGCCTTGGGCTGTTGATCTTGATTTTCCTCCTGGTGAAGTTAGAGGGGGTCAGACACGGCCTCCATGCCATTTTTACATATATACACACACATACATATCTATACACTTATATGCATACATACCTACACATGTAACCACACTCCTATTTTTTTAGTTATTGTTGCTCTGTTGTATGTCATACCATTTACCAAAAATGTCCTTTTTTCTTGCATAATTCTTAGTATCAGATCTCTAGGGTATATAGCTAGAAGTGGGATTGCTGGATCATAAAGTGGTTCTATTTCTAGTTTTTGAAGAAGCACCATACTGTTTTCCATAGTGGTTTTATCATTTTATAATCCCACCAGCTGTGGATAAGGGTTCCACTATCCCCACATCCTCTCCAGCATTTGCTGCTTTCTGTTTTGTTTTGTTTTTTATCAGTGCCATTTTAGCATGGGTGAGATGGTATTTCATTGTAGTTTTGATTTCCATCTCTCTAATAGCTAATGGTGGCACAGTGGTTAAGAGCTATGGCGAACTACAGCTGCTAACCTAAAGGTCGGCAGCTTGAAGCCACCAGCCGCTCCTTGGAAACCCTATGGGGCAGTTCTACTCTGTTTTATAGGGTCCCTATGAGTTGGAATCGACTCGACGGCAATGGTTTTGGTTTTTGGTTTAATAGCTAATGATCACTAGCATCTTTTTATGTGTTTGTTGGCCACTTGAATGTCCTCTTTGATGCAGTGTCTGTTTATGTTCCTTGCCCATTTTTTTATTGGGTTGTTTGTCTTTTTGATGTTGAGTTGTTGAAGTTTTCTATATATTTTAGAGATTAAACCCTGATCAGTTATGTTGTTCCCAAAGTTTTTTCCCCAGTCTGTAGGTCATCTTTTTACTCTTTTGATAAAGTGTTTCAATGCACGTAAGTATTTAATTTTGATGAGGTCACAGTTATTCAATTTGTCTTCTGCTGTTTGTGCATTAATAGTTGTGTTTGATAATATATTTTTTAAAAAGATTAGGTCCCATAGCATTGTTCCTATGTTTTCTTCCAAAAACTTTAGAGTTTCAGCTTTAACATTTATGTCTTTTATCCATTTTGAGTTAGTTTTTGTGTATGATGTGAGGTATGGGTCCTGTTTAATTTTTCTGCTAGTAGATATCCAATTTTGCAAGCACCATTTGCTAAAGAGACAATTTCTTCTCCATTGAATGGACTTTGAACCCTTGTTGAAAATCAGCTGCCCATAGATGGATGGATTTATTTCTGGGCTCTCTCGATTCTATTCCACTGGTCTATGTGTCTGTCATTGAACCAGTACCAGGCTGTTTTGATTACTGTGGCTGTAGAGTAGATGTCTTAGTTATCTAGTGCTGCTACAACAGAAATACCACAAGTGGATGGCTTTAACAAAGAGAAATTTATTCTTTCACAGTCTAGGAGGCTAGAAGTCAGAATTCAGGGTGCCAGCTCCAAGGGAAACCTTTCTCTCTATATTGGCTCTGGGGGAAGGTCTTTCCATCAGTCTCCTCTGGTCAAGGAGCTTCTCAGCACAGGAATCCTGGGTCCAAAGGACACACTATTCTCCTGGATCTTGTTTCTTGGTAGTATGAGGTCCTCCTGTTTCTCTGCTCACTTCTGTCTTTTATATCTCAAAAGAGATTGACTTAAAACACAATCTAATCTTGCAGACTGAGTCCTGCCTCATTAACATAACTGCCGCTAATCCCACCTCATTAATATCATAGAGGTAGGATTTATAACACAGGAAAATCACATCAGATCACAAAATGTGGACAATTACACAATACTGAGAATCATGGACTAGCAAAGTTGACACACATTTTTGGTGGAGGACACAATTCAATCCATAACTGTAGGTTTTGAGATGCAGGAGTGTGAGTCTTCCTACTTTTTCTTCTTCTTCAATAATGCTTTGGTTATTCGAGGCCTCTTTCCTTTCCATATAAAGTTGGTGAATAGTTTTTCCATTTCAGTAAAGAATATTGTTGGAATTTGGATCAGGATTGCATTGTATCTATAGATCACTATGTGTAGTGTTGACATTTTCACAATATTAAGTCTTCCAATCCATGAAGACAGAATGTCCTTCCATTTATATAGGTCTCTTTTAGTCTCTTGTAGTAGTGTTTTTTGTTTGTTTGTTTTTTTAATAATCTTTTATTGTGTTTTTGTGAAAGTTTACACAGCAAGATAGGTTCCCATTTGACGGTTTCCACACAAATTATTCAGTTACATTAGTTACATTTTCCACAATGTGTCAACATTCTCTTTAATTGTGTTCTGGTTGTTCTATTTCCAGTACTCTAGCTTCCCTGTCCCCTTATATTCTTATCTTTTCTTTAGAGTAAATGTTGACCTGTTCGTCTCATACAGATAAGTTTTTTAGTAGAACACTGTTCTTATAGGTAATAGTCTTTGTTATTTTGCTACTCTGTTATTTTTGCCAAAAGTGGTCTCAGGGGACAGTTTTGGTTCATGGTTTAAAGAGTCCTTCAGGGCGATAACCTCAAGAACACCTTTGGTTACAACTGGTCCTGTTACTCTGGCCTTTTTAAAAGAATTTTAGTTTTGCCCTATATATTTTTTCCCATTCTATCTGGGACCATCTATTGTGACCCTGGTCAGAATGGTCAGTGGTAGTAGCTGGGCACCATCAAGTTCTGGGCTCAGGGTAGATGATGTAGTGGCTCATGTAGGCTATCAGCCTTGTAGACTTGTTTCTTCTCTGAGATTTTGGTTACCTTCTTACTTTTTTGCTCCTGATGAGTAGAGACCAATAGTTGTTATCTTAGGTGGCTACTTGCAAGGTTTTGAGACCTCAGATGTTACACACAGCACTAGGATGCAGAATATGAATTTTGTGAACTATATTATACCAAGTGACTGAGTTGTCCCACGAGACTATGATCTTAAGCTTTCAAACCCAGGAAACCAATCTTGGAAGGCGTTTGGTTATGTCTCAGGAGTATCTGTAGTACTGGCTTCATTGAATATATGTGCCTGCACACACATATCTGTATTTACATGTACATATAGATACTGCTATCTGTTCTCACGTATGTATACACTTGTACCTACCCATATAGCTATGTGCATATACCCATCCATATGTGCTCATACAGTCATTTTTTGGTCTTTGTTGGAGTTGTTGCCATCTTATATATGCCAAAATCTTTAGTACGGGCACCCTTTACTCTTGAGTGCTTCTCAGTGTCATCATTTACTTTGGTCATGCTGTGCTCGCTACACCCACATTCGGTGCCACTTTCCCCACCACCAAAAATAACAAGTGTCTATGATCTAAAGGGTGCTTCCCCCTCCCCCTTCCCCTCCCTGATAACCACCAATGAACATTGGTCTCTTTATATATATCTATTCTTGTCTTCTTATAAAAGAGGGATCATACAGTATGTGTCCCTCTATACTTGACTTATTTCACTTTAGCATTATGCCCTCCAGGTCCATCCATGTTATAATATGTTGCGTGGACTCATCATTGTTCTTTATGTTTGCATAGTATTCCATTGTATGTATGCAACACATTTTGCTTATCCATTCATCCACTGATGGACACTTTGGTTGTTTCCATTTTTTTTGCTATTGTGAATAAAGCTGCAATGAACATAGGTGTGTATATGTCTATTTGAGTCACTCCTTTAAGGTCTAGGGTATCTACCAGGGGTGGGATTGCTGGAGCATAGGGTAGTTCTATTTCTAGTTTTTTCAGGAAGGACTGTACCATTTTCCACAGTGGTTGTAACATTTTGCAGTCCCACCAGCAATGGATAGGGTTCCAATATCCCCCACATCCTTGCCAACATTTGTTGTTATCTTTTTTTTTTTATCAGTATCGTTTTAGCCAGGGTGAGATGGTTTCTCATTGTAGTTTTGATTTGCATCTCTCTAATGGCTAATGATCATGAGTAACTTTTCATGTGTTTGTGGGCTGTTTAGATGTCCTCTTCGGTGAAGGTTCTGTTCATGTCCTTTGCCCACTTTAAAATTGGGTGTTTGTCTTTTTGTTGTTGAAGTTTTCTATAAATTTTAGAGATTAGACCCTTATCAGACACTTCATTTCCAAAAATTTTTTCCCAGTCTGTAGGTTGTCTTTTTACTCTTTTGATAAAGTCTTTTGATGAGCTTAAGTTTTTAATTTTTATGCAGTCCCATTTATCTATTTTATCTTCTTCTATTCATGGATTTGTTGTTATGTTTGTTATCTTATTTTTTTTTACAAAAGATTAGGTCCCATAGTTTTCTGCCTATGTTTTCTTCCAGAAATTTTATAGTTTTAGGTTTAACATTTAGGTCTTTGATCCATTTTGAGTTAGTTTTTGTGTATGGTGTGAGGTGTGGGTCCTGTTTCATTTTTTCTAACGGTGGATATCCAATTTTGCCAGCACCATTTATTAAAGAGACTGTTTCTGACCCATTGAATGGACTTTCAACCTTTGTCAAAAAATCAGTTGTTCATAGATGGCTGGATCTATTCCAGAGTTCTCAATTCTATTCTACTGGTCTATATGTCTATTAGTGAACCAATACCAAGCTGTTTTAATTACAGTGGCTGTTTAGTACGTTTTGATATTGGAAACTGTGAGGCCTCCTGCTTTTTCTTCTTCAATATTGTTTTGGTTATTTGGGATCTCTTTCCCTATGAAGTTGGTTGCTACTTTTTCCATTTCGGTAAAGAATGTCATTGGGATTTGTATCAGGATTGCATTGTATCTGTAGAACACTTTAGGTGGAATGGACATTTTTACTATATTAACTTTTTCAGCCCATGAGCATGGAATTTCCTTCCATTTGTGTATGTTTCTTTTAATCTCTTGTAGTAGTGTTTTTTAATTTCCATTGCATAAGTCTTTTATGTCCCTGGTTAAGTTAATTCCTAGGTATTTTATCGTTTGGGAGGCTATTGTAAATGGTATTGTTTTCTTTGTTTCTTTTTCGAAATACTTCTTGTTAGTGTAAAGGAACCCAACTGATTTTTGTGTGTTGATCTTGTACCCTGCAACGTTGCTGAATTCCTCTATTAGTTCCAATAGTTTTTTTGTGGAATCTTTAGGGTCTTCAATGTATAGGATCAAGGAGCCCTGCTTGTGCAACGGTAAGTGCTCAGCTTACCTTTCAAACCCACCAGCCACTCCACGGGAGAAAGAGGTGGCATTCTTCTTCGGTAAAGATTTACAGCCTGGGAAAATCTATGCGACAGTTCTACTCTGTTCTACAGGTTTGCTATGAGTTGGCATGGACTTGATGGCAATGGGTTTTATGTATAGGATCATGTCATCTGTGAATAAGGATTATTTTACTTCTTCTTTTCTGATTTGGATACCTTTTCTTTATTTCTTTTCTTATTACTCTGATTAGGACTGCCAGTACAATAATGAATAAGAGTGGTGATAATGGGCATCATTGTCTCATTCCTGTTCTCAAAGGGAAGGCTCTCAGACTTTCTCCATTGAGTATAGTGTTGGCTGTTGGTTTTGCATATATGTCTTTAATTATGTTTAGAAATGTCCCTTATATTCCTATTTTGCTGAGAGTTTTTGTCAGGAAAAGGTGATGAATTTTATCAAATTACTTTCCTGCATCAACTGATGTGATCATGTGGTTCTTTTCCGTTGTTTTATTTATGTAGTTGATTACATTGACTGGTTTTCTAATGATGAGCCACCCTTATACTCCTGGTATGAATCCCACTTGATAGTGGTGTATGACTTTTTTGATATGTTGTTGAATTCTGTTGAAAAGTTTTGCATTTCTAGTTATGAGGGGTATAAGTCTGTAATTTTCTTTTTATTGTGATGTATTTGCCTGGTTTAGGTATTGGGGTTATGCAGGCTTCATAGAATGATTATTGATGGGGATGAATTTACTGCAGCCATTTTGTTATACTTTTTTGTGTTGTTAAAGGTTTCTTTTCTCTTTTTTACTTTCTGTGCTGAGTTCTTTTTGTATACAGATTGTCTTTTTCTTTCATTTATTATGTTTGATTTTTTGTATACTGAGTTTTTTTTCTCTATGTTTCGGTGAGTTGGTTCATTAGTTTTCTTTGTGGTTACCATGAGGTTTCTGTTTAACATCTTACAATTAAAACAGTCTGTTAAATCTTGAAATTGCTTTAACTTCCTCATCATATGGAAGTTCTGTGACTACAACATTCATTGCCTCTTTTGTTTCGATGTTGTCATCAATTACAACTTTGTATCTCATATTCCCTGTAGTCATCTTTTAACTTTATTTTACTGTTGTGAGATCTTCACTTGTCTTGGTATCAGGGTGATGTTGTCATGTGCCTTTACCTTATGTTGTCTGTTATAACTGATTTTCTATTCCTTTAACATTTCTTACAGGGCTGGTCTGGTGGTTACAAATTTCCTTATTTTCTGTTTTTTGGAGAATGTCCTAATTTATCCCCTGTTTTTGAATGATAATTTTGCTAGATATATAATTGCTGTTTGATAGTTCTTTTCTTTCAGGGTTTTGTACATGTCATCCCATTATATCCTTGCATGTATAGTTTCTGATGAGAAGTCAGAGCTTAATCTTATTAAGGCCCCTTTGTAGGTGATATTTCATTTTTCATGTGCTGCCCTCAAAATTCTTTCTTTGTCATTGGATCTGGATAATTTAGTTATGATATGTCCTAGTGACTTTCTCTTGGGCTCTATTCTATATGGTGTTTGTTGAGCTTCTTAGATGATAATCGTCTTCTCTTCCATGAAATTTGGGAAGATTTCTGCCATTAATTCTTCAAGGATTCTTTCTATACATTTTTTTCTCTTCCTCTTCTGGGATTTCTAATATGCATATGTTATTCCTTTTGATGGTGTTCCACATAACCCATAGGCTTTGTTTTTCCTCTATCTTTTTTCCTTTTATTCCTCATTCTGAGTGATACCAAAGATTTTGTCCTCTATTTCACTGATTCTTCCTTCCATAATTTCAATTCTACTTCTGTGTCCTTCTATTGAGTTGTTTATTTCTGCTACTTTGATGTTAAGCTTCTGAATTTCTACCTGTTGTTTTCTTAAGAATTCTATTTATTTATCATTTTGTTCTTGTATTGTTTTCCTGAAGTCTTCTAGCTTTTTTCCCCCATGTTTTCTTTATCTCATTGAGGAATCATAATAATAGCTTTATGGATTCTCTACCAGTAGAGCTATTATCTGTTCTTCCTCATCAACAATTTCTGACCCTTCTGGACAGAGTTGGAGAAGGATGTAGAATAAAATTCTAACACACACACAAAAAAAGACCAGATTTACTGGCCTGAAAGAGACTGGAGAAACCCCGAGAATATGGCCTCCAGGCACCCTTTATCTCAGTGGTGAAGTCACTTCTAGGTTCACCATTCAGCTGGGGATTGGACAGCCCCATAAAACAAAACGGGACTAATGAGGCACAGCAATCCAGGGACAAGGACTAGAAGGCATAAGGGGAGAGGAAATCTGGTGATAGGGAACCCAAGGTTGAGTAAGGACAGTGTCGACATGTAGTGGGGTTGTTAACCGTTGTCATAAGGCAGCATGTGTACTAACTGTTTAATGAGAAACTATTTTGTTCTGTAAACCTTCATCTAAAGTGAGAATAGCAGTACAACTGGAAGGACATAATCGATGTCACTGAACTGTGCATGTGGAAATTTTTGAAATGGTGTATCTTTGGCTATGTATATTTTCACCAAAAAAAAAAAGGTACTCCAAGGTTGAGAAGGGAGAGTGTTGACATGTTGTGGGGTTGTTAACCAATGTCATAAAACAATATGTGTACTGACTGTTTAATGAGAAACTATTTGTTCTATAAACCTTCACCTGAAGTACAATAAAAAAAAATTTCTGACCCTTTATTTTGTTCATTTTCTTGAACCATTTTTTCCTTTCTCTTCATCTGATTTGTAATTGACTGTTGTCTTCAAGGCATTAAGGATTCATGTATATATACATATATATTAGATTATATGTTTGTTTGAATTTGTTTTGTGTTGGTTTTGTATTTGTTTTGATGTATCAGATTTGCCTTTTTCTTTTTTTCCTTTGTGTTGCTTCCTTTTATCTCTATTGTTTAAATTATTGTTTTGTGTTATTGGTTTATGTATGAATTTGGTGGTGTCAGTTCACTGGGTGTGCTTTTCTCTCACTAATGAGTGTGGTATGTTGCACACATCTAGAGATCCTATGTGGCTGAGTATGACTTCCCTTAGAGGATTGCTTGGTGGTGTGAGAGCAAGTACCTCCCAAAATGTGAGGTGCCAGGTGTCAGGTAGTCAGGGTCCTTTCATAGCTCTTGATGGATAATGGGTCTCTATGCTCTGGCATGAATGGCTAGGGTAGCCCCTGAAGTGCCCGGCAGGCCCTGGGCAGGGATGGGTGGTGGGGCTCCAGTCCTTGCAAAGGTAGATGTGGGGGGTGCTTGGAGGGCCAGGGTGTCTGTAAGTGGGCCAGGTGGAAGTCAAGCCAGACAATGGGATGGAGGGCCAGGGCAAACACAAGCAGCCTGGGGAGGGGTGGGTGGAAGGCAAGATGTGCCAAGGGTGCAGGGCTTAAAGTGTCAGGGCACACATAAGCAGGCTGGGCAGGGGAGGGTGGGAGGTAGGGCCAGGCGTGGGGATGGCGTGCCAGTGCACATGTGAGCAGGCGGGGGAGTGGTGTGTGGATGTTGGGGCAGGGCAGGTGGGGTCAGAGTGCAGGAGTGCATGGTGGTCAGCCAGGGTGGGGGTGTGGAGTGCTGGGGCACCCACAAGCAGCCTAGGCAGGGGTGGGTGGAGGCTGGCCAAGGTGGGAATGAGGGAGCACTGGGGTGTGCACAAGCAGGCTAGGCAAGTGCAGGTGGGGGTCAGGCAGGGTGGCACCAGGATCTACACAACTATCCTGGGCAGGAGGAGAATGGAGTGAGAGAGGCGTGGAGATCTGTGCAGGTTGGGGACTGCTCAAAGAGAGGAGAAGAAGGGTCAGCCTGGGGTTGTTTCATTGGGGAACTTCTAGTTGTTACTCTGTGGATTACTATTCAAAGGGCATCTCCAGTCCAAATGGATGGGTGCCATTGCTGACCGGCAATCCGAGCCCTAGTTCTTAGCTCCCTCCCTTCTCTGCACTCACTAGCTACACTGTCTCCTTCACCCTCCTGTTGTTTCCTTTTGCCCCTCCGCAGATTTGCACTCTCTGCCCTATCTATCCCCCGTCCTGAGGCTCTAGGGATCCAGACCACCTTAGTTTGCTCCAGTAGCACTTTCCTGTGTTTCCCTAATTTCAAAGGTATGTTGCTCCCACATGTCATCCTCTCAGGCTTGGTCAAACTCAGGACAAGTTCTGCCCACTTCATTTCCTTCCATTTTTTTTTACCCATTATCTCTGTGTTTATCTCTGTTTTCCATGCAGTTGTTTTCCTGGGCTCCTCATCTGGGGATGATGCTTGCTGCCATCTCAAAATTGCCATGCTGCAATGGGCCAGCAAGAGATTATAGATGATCTGTGCTTCTCTTTGTTTACCCTAGTTTCATTCTATCTCTCCTTACAGTTGGTGCTCTTTCCAATCATTCATCCCTCTGTTTGATGTTCAGGGTTTGAGGTCATTATTTGTGTCTCTTTTACTTAGTTTATCAAGTCTTTGTTATAGGAGGATGTTATGGGGAGTCTAAGCTGCCATCTTAACCAGAACTCTCAATATATATTAATTCTTGTTGTTATTTCTATAATTTTCACCAGATTATACAGGGCCTTCATTGCCAATTTAGGGGACTTTGAGTTTACATATAGGGAACTATTGGAAGATATGATCCCATCTTTGTTTTATAAACGTAACCCTGATGATTTGGAGGAGAGGAAAGGAGGGCTCTCAACTCCTACTGGGTGACCTTGAGCAAATAATCTCATAATAATGATAATAAAACAATAATTTTAGAGCTGTTCTCCTAAAATACCTAAAGGGCTTTTACAGATATTTATTGGCTTTTTTCGTTGTAACTCCTTTGTGAGGTAAGAAGGGTAAAATGTTGGATTTTTTTTTCCTCTTCAACTTCTGAGGAAACAGAAACCCAAAGTAGTTGAGTACATAGTTAGAGAATTCAACAGAAAATTCCACAGCAGAGTTGAGATTTGGCCTCAATTCTCTCAACTTCCAGTCAGCCTAGCATTTGAATCAGTCTGAATGCTAAAATGGCTCTGTGGATCAAGAAATCAACTTGAACTGAGTTGGAAGTGTCTAGATTCATGAGGGAAAGTTCTGGGGCTGAAACGTCAAGTCCTTTGGCCATTTTATGATTGTGTTATTTGTCTTTTTGTTGTTAAGTTGTCAATGTTTTATATATGTTTTGTTTTATTAGCTTCTTATTGGATATATGGTTTCCGAAGATATTCTCATAGTCGGTAACTTGTGTTTTCACCTTTTTGGTAAAGTCTTTTGTTGAACAAAAGTTTCTATAATTTTATGAGGTCGCATTTATTTATTTTGGTTTTTGCTGTTTGAGCTTTTGTTATTATATTATATAATCTATTGTTAAAAGGTATGCCCTACAGCCTTGCCCCTGCATTTTCTTCTAAGTATTTTATGGTTTTAGTTTTCACATTTAGATCTTTAATCCATTTGAATTTGTTTTTGTGTATGGTATGAAGCAAGTATCCTGTTTCATTTTATTGCATGTGGAAATCCAATTTCCCAACACCATTATTTGAAAGGACTCCTCTTTCTCCCATCAGATGAACTTAACAGTCTTGTCAAAAATCAATTGACCATAGATGTATGGGTTCAACAGAATCATGTTTTTTTTTTTAATTATTTTAGTTTTTATTATAAAATTTTTTGAACATACAGAAAAATAGAGAGAATAGAACAATGAACATCCATGTGACCATCACCTGACTTAACACACTAACACTTGGTGATATTTGTTTCACCTATATTTTTTTCTGAAGTATTTTAAAGTAAATTGTAAACATTATGTTAGTTCACCTCTAAATGCTGCAGAATATATCTCTTAAAATATACATTATCTTACACAGCCCTGGTATAAAAATTAAAAATAATTCCTTAATGTCTAAAACCAGTCCATATTCAAATGTCTCCAATTTCTCACAAAATGTCTCTGACAGTTGTTTTAGTAAAACTAAGATTCAATAAAGTGCCACAAATTGCCTTTAGTTATTAAAAAAAAAAAAAAAAAAAAAACACCTTCGAGTTGGATCTCTTAAATCGCTATTAATTTGCAACAGCCCCCCCCCCAACAACACACATTCATTTTTGTCGTTGTTATTGTTGAAGAGACCAGGCCACTTGTTCTGTAGAATTTCCTGCCTTCTGATCTTAATTTAGTTTAGTTTTTTTTTTAATAGAAATATACTTACATGGTTCAAAATTCAAAACGTATTAAAGGGTTTTCAAGAAAAATCTCCTTCCCATACTAGTCCCCAGTCACCCAGTCCCCCTTCCCTGAGGCTGTGTTTCCAGTCATCAAAATTTGTTTTGAATTTATTTTGGGTTCCCCTGGGACCCACATTGTCCCCAAGATCTACTGATGCCACTGATTAAACTCAAGAAGCTCATCACACCTGACAGAAATCAACCTGATAAAAATGGAAAAATAAGTTCAAGAAGGGTTTACATAAGTTTTCAGTAGAGGGTAAATATGTTTACTAAGAGAACTTTGGAAATATTCAGTCAAGTGAAAAAAGAAAAGTGCAGAGTATTATGTATAATACTCTACTATTTCTATAAAAAAGATGGGAAACAAATGTATATATTGGTGCTTGTTTGTATATGCATTTAAAAAATTCTCTGGAAAGCTACACAAGAAACTAATAAGAGTGGTCACCTATGGGAGGAAGTGGGAGGTAGACTTTTCACTGTACACACTTTAATATTTTTAATTTTTGAACTTTGTTAATGAAGTTCCTTTTCATAAAATTATATGATTAGCTAAAAATAAGGGAAAAATTAAAGACACTTGGTGGTTTCCAGACTTTGAGGTTGGTATTTGTCCTTAGAGTCATTCATTCATTCATCCATCAAATAGTTTTTGAGTAACTACTCTGGAGAGTAGAGGGAATAGTATAAGAAACCTTATGTACTCATCACCTAGATTTAACAGTTGTTAACATTTTGCCATAATCATTTTGTCCGTTTTTTGCTGACATATTTTAAAGTCAATTACAGATATCATGACAGGTCATACTTAAATATGCATCTCAAAAAATAAAAATATTGTCCTCCTTAACCACAATACTACTATCTTATTTATCAAAATTAACTATTTCTTTTATTACCCATTTATTTAATTGTAACATAGTTCACATACCATAAAATTCACCCTTTTAAGGTTTATAGTTCAGTGGGTTTTAGTATAATTCACAAAGTTGTGCAACCATCACCACAGTCTAATTCCAGAACACTTTCATCATGTCCAAAAGAAACCCCATGCCCATTAGTAGTCACTCCACATCTCCCTCCCCCCCAGTCCCTTGCTACTACTAATTTACTTTCTATCTCTATGGATTTGCCTGTTCTGGACATTTCATATAAATGACATCATGTAATATGTGGCCTTTGTATCTGTCTTATTTCACTTAGCAAACTGTTTTCAAGGACATAGCATGCATCAGTAGTAGGTACTTCATTCCTTTTTATGATTGAATAATATTCCATTATATGGATATACCACATTTGTTTATCCATTCATCCATTGCTGGACATTTGGTTTGGTTCCACTTTTTGACTATTATGAATAATGCCGCTATGAACATTCACGTATGTTTTCAATTTTCTTGGCTATACACCTAGGAATGGAATTGCTGAGCATATGGTAACTCTTTAACATTTTTAGAAACTGCCAGACTGTTTTACAAGGCAGGTACACCTTTTTACATTCCCACTAGCAAAGTATAAGGGTTCCAGTGGCTCCACATCCTTGCCAATGTTTGTTTTCTGTCTTTTTGATTACGGCTATCCTAGTGGGTGTGAAATGGTATCTCATTGTGGCTTTGATTTGCATTTCACCGATGACTGATGATGATGTTGACCATCTTTTCATGTGCTTATTGACCATTTGTGTATTTTCTTTGTATAAATGTCTACTCAGGTCTTTTGTCTATTTTTAAATTGGGTTGTCTTTTTATTTCTTAGTTATAAGAATTATTTATGTATTCTCTATGCAGGTTCCTTGTCAGATATATGATTTGCAAATACCTCCTTCCATTCTGTGGGTTGCCTTTTAACTTTCCTAATACTGTTTTTTGAAGCACTAAATTTTAAAATTTTTATGAAGTCTAATTTATCTATAGGGTTGCTATGAGTCGGAATCAACTCGACAGCAACTGGTTACCAGTTAATTTATCTATGTTTTCTTTTGTTTCTTGTGCTTTTGGAACAATTTCTGAATATCACATAATATCCAGTTAAGATAGTGGCTTTTAAACTGTGGGTTGAGAGCCACTGAAGCCTATAAAATCAATTTAGTGGGTGTCTTAGTTACCTAGTGCTGCTATGACGGAAATACCTCAAGTGGATAGCTTTATAAAAGAGAACTTTATTCTCTCACAGTTTAGGAGGCTAGAAGTCTGAATTCAGGGTGCCAGCTCCAGGCGAAGGCTTTCTCTCTCTGTTGGCTCTGGGAAAAAGTCCTTGTCATCAATCTTCCCCCAGTTTAGGAGCTCCTCAGAGCAGGAACCCCAGGTTCAAAGTACAAGTGTTCCTGGCTCTTCTTTTTTGGTGGTAATGAGGTCCCCCTGTCTCTCTGCTCGCTTCACTCTTTTATATCTCAAAAGAGATTGACTCAAGATACAACCTAATCTTGTAGATTGAGTCCTGCCTCATTAACATAACTGCCTCTAATCCTGCTTCATTAATGTCATAGAGGTAGGATTTACAACACATAAGAAAATCACATCAGTTGACAAAATGATGGACAATCACACAATACTGGGAATCATGGCCTAGCCCAGTTGACACACATTTTGGGGAGACATAATTCAATCTATAACAGTGGGTCATGACGAGCATTTTTTTCAAAAATGAAATAGGGTTCACATATAGTATTTATAGTAAAATTTATTTCATATATATATGATATATAGACAGATATAGATATATAGAGAGTGTGTGTGTGTGTACTTGGTCACAATGTAAAGTGTATCTCTTACTGTAGTGTTGTGATTAAAAAAACAAACAAACAAATATTTGAAAGCCACTGCTTTAAGGTATGGGGCCATGTCCCAATAGCACTGTAAAGAATGAATCAACTCTGACCAAGGCTTCATCCCTGGTCATTGGTACTAACTCACCCTGTCCCTCAGGAAGTGTCACTAACCATTGAAGAAACATCTAAGCTTTTATCTAGGAATCATGGACAAAAATGTTGCCAGTCCTATTTGGCAGACAGGCTTTTTGATGGCAGTAAGAGAGGTCAGACAAAAAATTGAGCAGAAGCTAGAACTGCCAAGCCCTTCTCACAGAGGGGCCCCTTGACCCCCAGCTGTTAGCTGCAATCTAGGCTAAAGTGTAGACCTAAATCTGACCTGAAGAAGCAGAATTTACACAGTTCCAACCTGATTCCCTGGATCTCACCCTTAGCAACCCCCCTCCCCTGCTTCCCAAGAGCTGCGATCTTCCTTTACAACCTTCTAGCCCCCTACCCCTCCCTCCACTCCACCCCAACTTCTGGAGCACCATCACTGCTCCATTCTTTCAGACTCCAGTCCAGCCTCAGAAATCCATCCCAGAATCTGGGGCCTGCTCCATGAGGCCTGTGAATTCCCTGAGGCTAGTGCTTCCCTGGATTTCAGAGTAAAGCCTAAGCAGAATTTCCCACTGCTGTGCTGCCTCCTGTTACACGTTCTCCAAACCCACTCTCCACCCCCTAGTGTACCTCCATTTCCCACCATCCCTTTCTTTCTAACTCTGCCTTAACATGTGGTGTCTTAGTTATCTAGTGCTGTTATAACAGAAACACCACAAGTGAGTGGTATTAACAAACAGAAATTTATTTTCTCCCAGTTTAGGCTAGAAGACAGAATTCAGGCCGCCGGCTCCAGGGAAAGGCTTTCTCTGTTGACACTGGAGAAAGGTCCTTGTCTCTTCTGAGCTTCTGCTCCTGGACAATCTTCATGTGGCTTGGCATCTCTCTTCCAACATCTCTACTCTGCTTGCTTATTTAATCGGTTTTATATCTCAAAAGAGGTTGACTCAAGATACACAGTACACTAGTCCTGC
Organism: Trichechus manatus latirostris; assembly: GCF_000243295.1. Classification (NCBI taxonomy): domain Eukaryota; kingdom Metazoa; phylum Chordata; class Mammalia; order Sirenia; family Trichechidae; genus Trichechus; species Trichechus manatus. Next base: position 4,635,658 of record NW_004444022.1, read on the forward strand.
CTCACTGACATAACAAAGACAACTTATTCCCAGATTGGATTATAACCACAGGCATAGAGGTTAGGATTTACAACACATATTTTTGGAAGACACAATTCAATCCATAATATTCCACCCATTGGCCCCCCAAAATTCATGTCCTTGCCACATGTAAAACCCCGTCATATCATCCCAAAAGTCTTAAATCAACTCGAAGTCCAAAATCTCATCTTCTGAATCATCTAAATCAAATATGGGTAAGACTTTATTTAGGTGTATTCCATCCTGGGGGCAAAATTCCTCATCATTAACCTGTGAAATCTAGACTACAAGTTACCTGTTTCCGAAGTACAATGGTGGAACAGGTACAAGGCAGACATTTCCGTTAAACATGGGAGAAACTGGAAGGAAAGAAGGGATAACAGGCACCAAGTAAGTTCAAAACCCAGCAGAACAAATTACATTAGCTCTCAAGTCTTGAAAATAATCCTCTCTTCTCTGAGACCATCTAGGCCCTGCCCTCCAGACTCTAGGTGTTGGCCACACCCTTTGGATTCTGGGTGGAGGCCCCTCAGCCCTGGGCTTCATCTCTGCCCTCTGGGATGGTAGCTCTGCCCTCTGGGCTTTAGGCATCTCCATTCTTTTAGCCCATCTGAATGGCCACCCCACCCCCTCAGCCCCAGAAGGCCCCATTCTTCTGCCCCTTGGTCATGGCAGCCCTGCCCCCTCAGCTTTGGGCAGTGGCCCCATCCCCCTGGCACACGTCAATGGTAGCCCCACACTCTGGAACCGAGTTGGCAAAGATCCAACTCTTTAAAACGTAGGAGGCTGTGGCCCTGTTACCGAATGCAATGGGTTCACCACTTGTACTCTAGTTAAGAATAACTAAGAGTCAAGTGGATTTAAAGCAAGGCATAGTTTATTACCTGTGGTGAGTAAGGAGAGGCAGGGGGGGATCCTCCCCGAAAGCACTGTCTCTCTGAACAAAAGGCTAGGAGTGCAGTTTTATACCATGCGGGAAAGGGGAAGTCATATATATACATTAACATCATATATATTCAAAAATGGGTCGAGATAGATTTCTGGCACAGAAGAAGCTGACGAACTTCTCACTTCGGAAATAGGCTCGGTCACCGCTTGATGACCTATGTCCGGTGATTTTGGTTCCTAGGCAACACTTATGGGATGAGGCCATCTGTCGGTTGACTTGATCTCTTACTGCGCATGCCCATGATTCTAGTTCTAATTGGCTGATCTGAAAGACAGCTACAAGCGGACAGATTAGGAGGAAGCAAACAACATTTGCACCATTCTTCTAGACAATTTTTTTTAACCTGCATAATTTGTCATTTAAGGCCTTTTCTATCCCTAGCTGGTCTCAGCCCCACCCATCGAGATCCAGGAGACCTTGGCCTCACCCTTTGAAACCAAGAGGGCCCTGCTTTTCGTGCTCTTTCCAACAGTTCTGATGATCTCTGAGCTCCTCCAGGGATGGACCTTTTCTTTTCTTAGAGGACAACCAATGTAGCTCTTTTGGCCTGTTTCCTGTCTGTAGAATTCCAAGAGGCAGATAGCGTTCTTTCCTTTCTTTCTTTCTCTGTCCTCTTCAGTCTAAGCTGATGGATTTTCTGCTGTGGTATTTGGTTAGATCCATCAGTCACAGACTTAATCTCTTTAACAAAAGATTGTGTAGCCATGTCCTTGGTGAAAATTCTAGGACATATGTCCTTAGTTTGTACAACAGAATTTTCCAAATCTTTAAGTTCTGTTTTCATTTTGCACAGTTCATTTTCAAGTCCATCTCTTTCCTCTCACATTTTACTATAAGCAGCAAGGAGATACTACATGGCCTCTTTAAGATCTTGCTTAGAAATCTCATCAGCCAGATATCCAAGCTCATCACTTACAAATTCTACCTTCCAACAAATATTTGAACATGATTCAGACAAGTTTTTTGCCACTGCATGGAAAACATCACCTTTCTTCCATTGTCCAATCACATGGTCACCATTTTCTTTTGAAGCCTCACCAGAAGTGCATTTAACGTTCACATTTCTAGCAATATTCTGTTGCTGGTGCCATATCTATTCTGTAAGACGATAGAGACTTTCTCTACAGCTCTCCTCACTTCTTTCTGTGCCCTCATCAGAATTCCCTTTGACGTTCATAATTCTACCAACAGTCTCTTCAAGGCAATCTAGGCTTTTACTATTAGGCACCTTAAAACTCTTCCAGCCTCTACCCATTACCCAGTTCAGAAACTACTTCCACATTTTAGGTATCTGTTAGAGCAGCATCTCACTCTTCTGGTATCTAGTGTTGCCATAACAGAAATACCACAAGTGGATGGCTTTAACAAACAGAAATTTATTTTCTCACAGTTTAGGAGAGTAGAAGTCTGAATTCAGGGTGCTGGCTCTAGGGAAAGGCTTTCTCTCTGTTAACTCTGTAGGAAAATTCTTGTCTCTTCTGAGCTCCTGCTCCTGGGGAATCATCATGTGGTTTGGCATCTGTCTTCCCCCATGTCTACTCTGCTTGCTTGTTTAATCTCTTTTATATCTCAAAAGAGATAGACTTATGGACACAAAAGCTGACAATCCTATTTGGCAGATAGGCTTTTTGATGGCAGTGAGAGAGGTCAGATAAAAAAAAATTGAGCAGAAGCTAGGACTGCCAGGCCCTCCTGGCACCCTAGGCTAACCCTGCCTCATTAACATAACAAAGACAACCCATTCCCAAATGGGATTATAACCACAAGCATAGAGGTTAGGATTTACAACACATATTTTACAACACATATTTTTGGGGGACATAATTCAATCCATAACACCTTGCTTCACTTCAGATGCTTCCTTCTGCTTGCTTAGCTGGTTTCCTTCCCAAAACCTGCAGCGGGATTTGATCTCTTCCACCTGCTTTCCTCCAGTGGGAAAGTCTAATTCTAGATCCCAGTCTTCCCAGCCTGCTGCTGCATTTATTTGGGTGCAGTGAAGCCGAGCAGACTCATACTAGTGCCATGAAATGACTGGGGACCTTTCCTTGTGTCAACCTATTCCCCAAAGTCAAAGTCAAGAAACATCTTGTACTTCTCCCCCTCCCCCCCATGTATCTGCTTGTCAGACAGTTCTCCAACAGTAGCTTCAACTTTTGGCAGCAGCTCTCAAGCTTGGATTTGGAGCTGTGATTTCTTCCTTCAAGATGACATCCCCTACTGTCTTTCAGGGACTGTCCTTATTTCTGGTCCACTGAGGGTACTCCTTTTTTGCCAGTGCCACTGTGAATTCTTTTAAAACACCGTTTTGGTCATTTCTAGGTATTTTGGAGGGTAGAGAGCAAGATGGAGTGTGTATTTAGCCTGACATCTTGAGCTAATCCTTAATAATTATTATATTTTTAAATTTAAATACTGTATTTTTAAAATTTTTATTCTGGTTATGTATATATACATATATATGCATATATATATATATAAAATAAAACAATTACCATCATTTTAACCATTTTAAGTGTACATTTCAATGACATTAATTACGTTCACCATGTTGTGCAGACATCACCATCACCACTATTCATTTCCAAATGTTTTTCATCACCCTAAACAGAAACTCAGTATCCATTAAGCAATAACTCTCCATATCCCTCTCCCCCAGATCGTGGTAACCACTAATAGAGTTATTTCTCTACACATATGCCTATTCTAGATCTTTCATATAAGTGGTATCATGCAATATTGGCCCTTTTATGTATGACTTATTTAACAAATGATAATGTTTTCAAGGTTTATCCATGTTGTATTAGAACTTTATTTCTCTTTATGGCTAAATAGTATCCCATTGTATGGACATACCAATTTTGTTTATCCATTCATCTGTTGATGGACACTTGGATTATTTCCACTTTATGGCTATTGTGAATAATGCTACTATAAACGTTGGTGTACAAGTATTTGTCTGTTATGTACTTTACTTTTAATAGGTAATACATTCATATGTTTCAAATTTCAGCAGAAAAAAAATGTATACAGTAAAAAGTATCCCTATCCCTCAAGCCCTCCAACTTCCCTCTTAGGAAGCCACCAATCATATGTTATTGTGTAACTTTATAGTTGTTGCTAGTTGCCTTTGAGTCAATTCTGACTCATGGCAACCCCATATATGCAGACCGTGAATCTTATCTTGTGAGGGGCCTCTGGATGTGTTCAAACCACCAACCTTTTGGCTAGTAGTTGAGCACTTAACCATTTGCACCACCCAGAGACTCCTAACTTTATAGTAGAGCTATTTTATGTATATACAATCACACGCACACAAATACACATTCTTTTCTCCACACAGTGGTTGCATACTATATATATGTTTTAACTTTTTAAAATATCTTTCTTAATAATATATCTTGGAGTTCATCCATTATCAGAATCTAAACCCCCTTTTTAAATTCCTCATCCTTTTCTTATTGACTTTTAAAATTTATATATAGTAAAATTCACCTTTTTGTACAGTTCTGAGTTTTGACAAATGCATACTGGTGTAACTTCTATCACAGTCATGATACAGAATGTTCCATCACCCCAGAAATTTCCTCATACTGCCCCTTAGTAGTCAATCCCTCGCCTAGTCCCTGGTTACAGCTAATACGTATTCTGTCCTTAATTTTTGTCTTTTCCAGAATGTCTTAGACTTCTTTTATAGGTGCAAAGTATTCTATTATATGGATAGGCCACAGAATAGAATTTATTTAGCAGGTCTGCTACAGATGGACATTTCAGTTGTTTCGGATCTTTTATTTCAAATGCTATTATTAGATACTGACCACTCATTCTATGCCAGACCCCATGATAAGGCACTTTTAATTCATTTCTGCTTATAATTCTCCCAATAATCTTACAAACCAAAACAAAACCCGTTGCCATCAAGTCAATTCCGACTCATAGCAACCCTATAGGACAGAGCAGAACTGCCCCATAGAGTTTGCAAGGAGCGGCTGGTGGATTTGAACTGAGAACCTTTCGGTTAGCAGCCAAACACTTAACCACTTTACCACCAGGGCTCCAATAATCTTACAAAGTAGCTACTGTTGTGTCTCTTTTTTCTGAAAAAGAAACCACAGATCAGAGAAGATAAATAACTTGCCTAAATTCACAGAGCTAATAAATAGTGGAGCTAGAATTAATACTCAAGTCTACCACACCCTCTACAATCTTGTTAGTGCCTCCTCACAGACTCTGAAAGGTAAGTGGGGCTGGTATAATCGTTTTTCCTATTTTATGAACATGGAAATTGAAGCTCTGAGAAGTGATGTGATTTGTGCAAGGTCACACAGCCAGGAAGTAGTCCTTGGATCCAGGTCTTCTTACTCCTAATCCCTTCCACACTCACTTTCTGCTGTATTTCCTCAGGAATGTCAGTTCAGTTTGAGGAACAGCCTCTTCCCTTCCCATTTCCATACCCTGCCCCCCATCCTCGGTAGAACTTTCTCACAGAGCAAGGCTGCCCAGTATAACCACATGGCTTTGGAACCTCAGAACCGTGGCTTTAAACCCTGGTTCTGCCACTTGCTAGTTGTGTGACCTTGGGACGCTTAGTTAACTTCTCTGCACCTCAGTTTTGTCATCTGAGAAACAGAAGTAAAACAACTTCCTTACAGAATTGTTGGGAGGTTTAACTAAGTTATTCATATACACAACCTAATTTTCATGTAGGGGATTCAAGAACTGGATGGAGGTTTGGAATAGATGACATTTTAAGTATTTTCCAAACTTGATATCCTGTGATCCAAGCCTTTCCTGAATATTTCGGTCTTCTCTCATCTCTCCAATCTGTAAAATGCCAGAACACTTACTTGGCTTGAAGCACAGACTTTATCACTTGATCATATACTCTTAAAAATACTGAGAGGTATTATATATACAAAAGAATGCAAAAAATATCTATGTGCAGCTTAAAGAATGATAATAAAATAAACACCCATATGCCTACCACCCTAATTAAGAAATAGAGTATTATTAACAAGGACCATAAAGACCTCTTATGTGCCATGTGCCCCTCCCAGATCACATCCTTCTCTCTTACCCCCAGGAGTAACCATTATTCTGAATTTTGTGCTAATCTTTCCCTTGTTTTTCTTTATATTTTCACCACCTAGGCATATATTCTTAAACAATATATTGCTTAGTTTTGTCCATTTTTGATCTTTATATAAATCATACTTTATTCTTCTGACAGTCATCTATTTTGATGTGTATAGCTGTAGTATTTTTCTTCTTCATTGCTGTGTAGTACTCCATTAGGTGAATTTGTTGTTGCTGTAGTTAGGTGCCAGTGAGTCGGTTCTGACTCATAGCGACCCTATATACAACAGAAGGAAACATAGCCCAGCCCTGCACAATCCTCACAATCATTGCTATGTTTGAGCCAATCATTGCAGCCTCTGTGTCAATCCATCTCATAGAGGGTCTTCCTCTTTTTTTCTGACCCTCTATCTTACCAAGCATGATGTAAGGTCCCCATCTTAGTCATCTAGTGCTGCTATGACAGAAATACAACAAGTGGATGGTTTTAACGAAGAGAAGTTTATTTCCTCACAGTCCAGTAGGCTAAAAGTCCAAATTCAGGGTGTCAGCTCCAGGGGAAAGCTTTTTCTCTCTGTCGGACATCTTCTCTTCAGTGTTTCCCCGGACCAGGAGCTTCTCTGCGCAGGGAACCCGGTCCAAAGGATGCAGTCTGCTCCCTGTGCTTCTTTCTTGATGGTATGAGGTCCCCAGTTCTCTCTTGCTTCCCTTTCCTTTAATCTCTTCTAAAGTAAAAGGTGGTGCAGGCCACACCCTAGGGAAACTCCCTTTACATTGGATCAGGGATGTGACCTGTGTAAGGGTGGTGTTACAATCCCACCCTAATCTTCTTTAACATAAAATTACAATCACAAAATGGAGGCTAACCACACACTTCTGGGAATCATGACCCAGCCAAATCGATACACACTTTTTTGGGGAACATAATCAAACCATGACATTCCACCCTTCGGCCCCCTAAAAATCACATTCTTGCAACACAGAAAACATATTCACCCCATTATATCACAGCCAAAGTCTTAACTCCAAGTCCAGAATCCAGAAATTCCTCTTCATCTGTAAAATCTAGAATATAAGTTATCTGCTTCCAAAGGTACAGTGGCAGAACAGGCCCAAGCTAGATATTTCCATTACAAACGGGAGAAAATGGAGGGAAAGAAGGGATAACAGGCACCAAGTAAGTCAGCAGAACACTTTACATTAGCCCTCAAGGCTTTGAAAATAATCTTCTGTTCTCTGAGACAATTTAAACAATAGCCCTGCCCTCCAGACTCTAGGTATTGGACAAAGTCTCTGGATTCTGAGTGGAGTCCCCTTGGCCCTAGGCTTCAGCTCCGCTTTCCAGGCCCACTGGGATGGCAACTCTGCTCCCTTGGCTTTAGGCGCACCATTCTCCTAGTCCATCTGAGTGGTGACTCCACCCTTAGAAACACCAGAGACCATGGCTCCACCCTTTGAAACCCCCGAGGTCATGGCCATACCTTTTGAGACTGAGGCAGCTTGGCTTCTTGTGTTCCTGGTCTCTTCAGCTTCTGCTTCCTGTGGCTTCTTAGCCCTCAGGCCTCACACCCGCATCTGCCCTGCTGGAGCAAATGTCCCAAAGCTCGGTAGCTCCACTGATTAAGTGCCTGGAGGCACCCCACTCTGCCAGGAAGCCTCCTTCGCACAGGCACTCAACTCCCTTGCTCCATGGGTTGGCAAGCCCAGCTCCACCGATAAGTACCCAGAGGCACCCCACTCCGCCAGGAAGCCTCTGGAGCACAGGCACTCGGCTCTCTTGCTCCCATGGGTTGGCTCCAATGCCATCTCTCGCTGGTCTTCTTGTTCTGTAGCTGTTGGTTCCCTGCTGCTGCCACTTCTCTGCCGTTGCAGGTTCTCTGCTGTTGCCATTTCTCTGCCGTTGCAGGCTCTCTGCTGTCACTGGTCCTCTGCCACTGCCACTTCTCTATCCATTCACAGTTTCAAAACTGCATACACATTTTAGGTATCTGTTAGAGCAGCATCCCACTGTCTAGGTACCAAATTCTGTCTTAGTCATCTAGTGCTGCTATGACAGAAATACAACAAGTGGATGGTTTTAACGAAGAGAAGTTTATTTCCTCACAGTTAAAGTAGGCTAAAAGTCCAAATTCAGGGCGTCAGCTCCAGGGGAAAGCTTTTTCTCTCTGTGACTTCGTCTCTTCAGTGTTGCCCTGGACTAGGAGCTTCTCTGCGCAGGGACCCTGGTCCAAAGGAAGCGGTCTGCTCCCGGCACTGCTTTCTTGATGGTATGAGGTCCCCAATTCTCTGCTTGCTTCCCTTTCCTTTTATCTCTTCTAAGGTAAAAGGTGGTGCAGGCCACACCCTAGGGAAACTCCCTTTACATTGGATCAGGGAAGTGACCTGTGTAAGGGTGGTGTTACAATCCCACCCTAATCCTCTTTAACATAAAATTACAATCACAAAATGGAGGCCAACCACACAATTCTGGGAATCATGGCCCAGTCAAATTGATACACAATTTTTTTGGGGGACATAATTCAAACCATGACAGTCCCCCCTGATAACATGTCCAAAATACATGAGACAAAGTCTCGCTATCTTTGCTTCCAAGGAGTTCTCTGTCTGTACTTCTTCCAAGACAGATTTGTTCATTCTTCTGGCAGTACATAGTATATTCAATATTCTTCACCAACACCATAATCCAAAGACATCAATTCTTCTTTGGTCTTCCTTATTCATTGTCCAGCTTTCCCATGCATATGAGGTCATCGAAAATATCATGGCTTGGGTCAGGTGTACCTTAGTCCTCATTGTGATATCTATGCCTTTTAACACTTTAAAGAGGTCTTTTGCAGCTGATATGTCATTTGGTTTATTGACTGCTACTTCCATGGGGAAGCGCTAGTGCCATAGTGGTTAAGAGCTACAGCTGCTAACCGAAAGGTCAGCAGTTTGAATTCACCAGTCACTCCTTGGAACCCTATGGGGCAGTTCTACTCTGTCCTATAGGATCGCTGAGTCAGAATCAACTAGACGGCAACAGGTTTGGTTTGGTTTTGATACTTCCATGGGCACTGATTGTGGATCCCAGTAAAATGAAATCCTTGACAACGTCAATATTTTCTCCGTTTATCATGACATTGCTTATTGGTCCAATTGTGAGGATTTTTGTTTTCTTTATTATGAAGTATAATCCATACTGAAGGCTGTAGTCTTTGATCTTCATCAGTAAGTGCTTCAAGTCCTCTTCACTTTCAGCAAGCAAGGTTGTGTCATCTGCATATTGCAATTGTTAAAGAGTCTTCTTCCAATCCTGATGCTGTGTTCTTCTTCATATAGTTCAGCTTCTCAGATTATTTGCTCAGCATACAGTTTGAAAAAGTGTAGTGGAAGGATACAGCCCTGACGCACAACTTTCCTGATTTTAAACCATGCAGTATGCCCTTGTTCTGTTTGAACAACTGCCTCTTTGTCTATGTACAGGTTCCTCATGAGCACAATTAGGTGTTCTGGAATTCCCATTCTTTACAATGTTATCCATAATTTGTCATTATCCACACAGTTGAATGCCTTTGCTTGGCCAATAACACACAGGTAAACATTTTCTTTAGTATTCTCTGCTTTCAGCCAAGATACTTCTGACATCAGCAATAATATCCCTCATTCCACGTCCTCTTCTGTATCCAACTTGAATTTCTGGCAGTTCCTTGTACATACTGCTGGTATAGTCAATATTCTTCACTAACACCATAATCCAAGGCATCAATTCTTCTTCAGTCTTCCTTATTCTATGTGCCAGGGTAGGCATGATTTGTTTAAGTATCACAATGACCCTGAGAGATAGATATTATTATCCTTATTTTACCACAGAGGATGCTCGGAGAAGTAATCTTCCCACTTCTCACCACCTCTACCACCAATCTTACCGATAGAAATTGCTGTCATCTCTCAAACACACCAAGCCAGCTGCTACCTCAAGACTTTTGCCCTTGTGGTTCCTTTGGTGTATAGCACATTTCCTTCAGCCTAAGGGCTCACTCTCTCATTTCATTGAGGACTTTTCTCCAGGTTCACACTGCAGAGTTGCTTTCCCTGATATCTCAAACAATCCTTGTCATTCTGTCTTCTTACTCAGCTTCATTTTCAGAGCACTTGTCAACACCCAATATACTGTGTATTTGTTTATTGTCTATTTTATCCCACTAGAATATGATCTCTGTGAGGGCTCCATGAAGGCAGAGTCCTTGTCTGACTTATTTATCACTGTATCTCAACCCTTCAACAGGCTTGGTCATAGTGAGCTATCACTAAAGATTCGTTGAAGCAAAAAGTCAGTCACTTGCCCAAGGTCACGTAGTTAATAACTGGTGAAGTCAACATTCTAACCCGTCTATGGGACCCAAATCTGGTGTGTGCGTGTGTGATCTTTTTTCTCCTACTCTACAGAAGCCCTGCTCTTTTCTTCAAAGTTTTAAGGGAATATTTCAGAATAGGCTTGGAAGGATGTGGCTTGGATGAGGGGGAAAACAGGGGGCAGAGCCCAGTACAGAAGAAGTAAAAGTGATCCATTGGGGAAATTGTGTAGCAGAGAATGGCTAGACATCTCCCCAGAGAGGAGAGGAGGCAGTGGACAGAGGAAATGTAAGAATCAGGTAGACAGGGTGGATGGGATGTTTTTGGATGTCACTGTGGTGTGGTTTAAGAGGTGCCAGGAAGGTTGCATGCCCCAAAATTTATTTCCTAGATGCCTTTAATTCTACTATCAGTGATTCATTTCCTTTCAGATACTTACCAACGGATTTTGCATAAGAAAAGACTGGTTGCAAGTTTAGTGGATAGAAAGAGAGTTCTTCTCTGAATATTCAGGTAACTGTGAGGATCTGAGGAGCAACTTGGGAGGGCCCCAGAGCCTACTGATGAAAGAAAACATCCTTTCTCTCCTTTGCTGAGAGGTGCTCTAGGTTCTTGCTACTCAAATGCGCTCCACAAACCACAGCATTAACATCACCTGGTATCTTAGTTATCTAGTGCTGCTATAACAAATATCACAATTGGATGGCTTTAATGAACAGAACTTGTTTTCTCACAGGTTAGGATGTTAGAAGTCTGAATTCAGGGTGAAATCTCTAGGGGAAAGCTTTCTCTCTCTGTCAGCTCAGAGGAAGGTCCTTGGTCTCTTTGAGCTTTTGCTCCTAGGTGATCTTCTTGTGGCTCGGCATCTCTCTTTCCCCATCTCTCTCTCTCTTGCTTGTATAATCTCTTTTATATCTCAGAAAAGATTGACTTAAGATACACCCCAATCTTGCCTCATTAACATAATAAACATAACCGAATCCTCATTGACATAACTGAATCCTGTCTCAATAACATAACAAACATGAATGGGATTATAACCACAGGCAGAGGTTAGGATTTACAACATATATTTTTCAGGGACACAATTCAATCCATAACATTTGATGCAGAGACCCTAAAGATTATTTTCAGGTATCTGATCTGAGTAAGAAAAGCTAAAGTGAGGTCCAGTTTTGGAGTTCACTATGTGTAGAAAATCTGTAGAACTGGAATGCTAAACTGCTTAGGGCAGTTCTGTCTGTTAGCTAATATCTAAGAGAATGTGGTTTTTCCTTGTAACAAAATCAAGGAGCTTTTATGTAACTATGACTGATCTGTGAATTCTTTATGGTAACTATGTGGTAACTAACCAACAAAGCACCTACATCACTAAGTAGCAGTTATCTTACGTCACCAAGCACCAGTCAGAATCTTTTTAGCTTGATTCCAAAAGAGCCTTAATCCAAACAGCTCGTCTCTACAGTTTGTTCCCAAGGAGTCTTAAAATAAACTTGTAAGCCACTGATCAGTGTAATATCACTAATAAGGTAACTACTCAACAAAAGCTGTGTAACCAATCATTATTAAGGTCCCACTTTGTTATCCCACCTTTGACAATGATGTATCTTTTACTTCCTTCTGTGACAGTATATTAGCTGTTCCCTGACTGTAATTCAGTGGATTCTGCTAGTCTCTTGTGCCCAGTGCACACTGGCAGATTACTCATTGCAATGCTTGTCTTTGTCTTGGCTTAATAAAAATTTCTTTCGATTAAATTTGAATCTGGGGTGTTTTTCCCCCATGACATTTTGGTGACGAAGGTGGGATCCAAAGCTGTCTTCCTTCAGTGGGATCCTCAATGGGTCAAGGATCGGAGCAGGCCAGTGACAGGGCCCTTTGTGTCCTATCATTTCCACGGATCCCCGGGAGACCCCACATAGGTAAGCACTCTTGGATTTGAACCCCATAATTTACAGTGCAGTTCTCTGAAATCTTTTATTAAGCCTTTTGTTGTGTTTCTCTGTCCAGCTTTTCTGGGAAGTCTCTGCAAGCTTCACTTGTTCTGTTTTTCTGTCCAACTTTTCTTGGATGTTTCAGCAAGCTTTCACTTGTTGTGTTTTTCTCTCCAGAATCTCTCAAATTTCCCAGCAAGCTTTCACTTGTTTTTCTGTTCAGAATCCCTCAGGTATCTTGGTAAGCTTTCACTTGTATGTGTTGTATAAATTTGAGCATCCCAGTCAATACAAAGGTAAATCTATTTTGAAAGAATATTTCTTTGTGGTTTGTGAAAAGCTGAAGGTAATTATCAGTACTGGTGGTTTGTTTCTGGGAATGCTCAAAGTTAGTGTGCCATCTAGTGACGTGTGATTGTATCTTCAGATTTATGAATTTTGAGTTGCATGTGCTAAAGCTCTGGTAAGATGGGGGTATGCTACTTATGGGCCACATTAAAATGGCATGCTTTTGCCAGAGATAGAGTTTCAGACCAAGTGGCAGGTCTGGGAAAATTTTGAACTAAGTAAAAATAAATTTTTCTGGGCAGTGGATTAGAAAAAAGGAGGCTGTAAAATTATCAGCAAAGTTAAGTTTTCAGATGCCTAGTAAAAGTTCCCTCTAATTCTTTGACAGTCATTTTTTCTCTCTACCTGTCTACTAAAAAATTGCTCCTCCTGCTAAGACTAACATGTTTGACAGATAAAATATCTCCAACCAAGGAAACCCCTTGACAAGTAAATTAATAACTTACAGCCATGTGGCAACCACAAACCCAGCCAACTGAGAAATTACACACTTGCTGTAAAGATGCCCAGGCCAGTCTTGTTTTAAAACAAAATGGCTGAAGAAATACTAAAGAAGTCCTAGAAATAACAATTTGTTGTTGTTGTATGCCATCGATTCTAATAGTGACCCTATAGGACAGAGTAGAACTTTTCCATAGGGTTCTAAGGAGTGGCTGGTGGATTCGAACTGCCAACCTTTTGGTTAGCAGCCTAAGCTCTTAACCACTTCACCAGCAGGGCTCCAGAAATAACAACAAGTTCTATTTAAGACTCTAAATCTGACTTCCCTGTTAATAAAGGGAGAAAACCTCATTTTAAAATGTCTTTTAAATTAAATACCCTGAAGAAAAAAATAAATAAACTTCCTACAGTCACTTTTCCCACTTAGAATCATGATAAAAAGGAGGGAATATTTACAGTTATAACACCTGTAGATATGACATCTGCATAAAAACTTGCAAACCTACTTTATCAAGATTTGTTTTAATTAATTAACATGTTAGTAGGACCTAGGAAAGCCCAACTATAGGACGGAGAAGCACACTAAAAAAAACTGAAACGCCATTAATGATTAAACCAAATTCTTCAAGCATTGAATTATTAGAACAAACAAAAGCAGTAGCTAAGTTTTTAAAAAGCCATCCCTACTTTTTTTTTTTTTTTTCCAAAAAAATTAATTGGGCAAAAGTTCAAAGCTGCAAACAAGAGAAAAAAGGAAAACTGTTAATCGTTTAGCCAAACTGTTCACTGAACACTTTAGTTTAATTCAAGCATTACAGACTAGACTAAGAAATAATTCCCATTACTAAGGTGACTAATTTGGCTTTTAAACACTGGATCCTTTTAATTATTAACAAGCAGTCACTATAGAAGAACTTAAAATGTAGAAGGAAGTTGGTTACCACCAACACTCAACAACTAAACTTTAGTGATGACCTAATAGCAAAATTGTTTACCAAATTATTTACTTCTTCACATAATTGGGAATTTACATTTACCCTTGCATTTAAGAAGAGATAAAATAATTCCTTTATTAGAGAAATACCAGTAAAGTAAGTAATCCTTTCAACCTACCAACTATGTAATTTCTCATTGTTTTGATTGCCAAGAAAAGAGGCAAGTAAAGCTTAAGGAGGATTTTGTTTCTGTTCGTGCTCTAGCAGACGTTTTTGGCTTCTGTTTCTGTCTCTTCTCTTGCAGATGTTTTAGTCCCACAGTTATTAGTCCCAGGTTTGTGGTAAAGGTTACTTGTCTAAGTTTGGGGCAAGGATTCTTGGACTGAATCCTAGGGAGATTTCCAGGAATTTTAAGATAGGTCAACTTGACTGAAACAGGTTAAAGTTGCGTAGCTAATTGTGTATACATGTGTGTGTTGCCTTGTTTTGTGTTGTGCCGTTTTAAAAATGTTATGCTATTGTTGGTCATCATAAAATGGAAAATCATAAGGAAAAATGCAGACAGAGGTCTTATAAGCCTGTTACTGAACTGGTTCCAAAGACCAAATGAGTGTGTGATTCTCACCCAAGATGGTGTCCGCTTGGGTAAAATCTGCGGAAGATCACCTAGAAAAGTGGACAAGATTCTGTCTTGAAGGCTTTGGTTCTAATCTAGAGAGAAGACTTGATTTAGGTTTCTTTTTTTGTTTTGTTTTGTTTTGTTTTTTCCTTCTGTGTGCAGCCTTGAGGTCGCTTTAAGCCTCAGATCCAAATAAAACTACTTCTTGTGTCTGTCTTATGAATTAGGCTTTCAATAGCTACTCTAAGAAACTTATTTTTTTGAGAAGACATCTACCTTTTATTCTGTATACAATAAAATGGTACTTTAATAATATTAGTATTTTTTGAGGGGCTGTTATAAATAGTATGGAAACTCTGGTGGCATAGTGGTTTAGTGCTATGGCTGCTAACCAAAAGGTTGGCAGTTCAAATCCACCATTTGATCCTACTCTGTCCTATAGGGTCACTATGAGTCGGAATCAACTTGACAGCAATTGCTTTGATTTTTTTTTTTTTTTTTTGGTTTTATTATAAATGGTATTGCTTTCCTGATTTTGTAGTTCTCTTTATTGGTGTATAGGAATCCAACTGATTTTTGTATGTTTGTCTTGTATCCTGCTACTTTGCTGAATCTTTCTATTAGTTCCACTAGTTTTCTTGTGGAGTCCTTTTGGTTCTCTATGTATAGTATCATATCATCTGTAAGTAGGGATAGTTTAACTTCTTCCTTACCAATTTGAATGCCCTTTATTTCTTTTTCTTGCCTTATTGCTCTTGCTAGGACGTCCAGCACAATGTTAAATACCAGTGGTGATAAAGGGTATCCTTGTCTTGTTCCTGTTCTCAGGGGGAATGATTTCAGCCTCACTTTGTTGAGAATGATGTTAGCTGTTGGTTTTGTATAGATGCCCTTTATTATGTTGAAGGATTTCCCTTCTATACCTATTTTAATGAGAGTTTTTATCAGGAAATGGTGTTGGACTTTATTGAATTCTTTTTCTGCATCGATTGAGATGATCCTGTGATTCTTTGATTTTATTTATGTGGTGGATTACGTTGATTGATTTTCTAATGTTGACCCATTCTTGCTTACCTGGTATGAATCACTTGGTCACGGTGTATTATTTTTTATATGATACTGAATTCTACTGGCTAGAATTTTGTTGAGAATTTCTATGTCTATATTTATGAGAGATATTGGTCTGTAATTTTCTTTTTTATGGTGTCTTTGCCTAGTTTTGGTATCAGGGTTATGCTAGCTTCATAGAATAAACTTGGAGGAATTCCTTCCTTTTCTATGCTCTGAAATAGTTTAAGTAGTACTGGTATGAGCTCTTCTCTGAATTTTTGGCCATCTGGGCTAGGACTTATTTTGTTGGGAGTTTTATTTATTTTTTATTAACTTTTCAATCTCTTCTCTTGTTATGGGTCTGTACAGATTTTCTACCTCAACTTATGCTACTTTAGGTAGGTAATGTATTTCTGGAAATGTGTCCATTTCCTCTAGGTTTTCAAACTTGGCAGAGTATAGTTTTTCAAAGTACTCTGTTATGATCCTTTTTATTTCAGTTGGTTCTGTTGTAATGTCCCCCATTTCATTTCTTATTGGGGTTATTTGCTTCCTCTCCTATTTTCTCTTGTCAATGTGGGCAATTGTTTGTCAATTTCATTGATCTTTTCAAAGATCAAACTTTTGGTTTTGTTGATTCTTTCGATTGTTTTCCTATTCTCTATTTCATTTATTTCTGCTCTGATCTTTATTATTTCCCTTCTTCTGGTGGCTGTGGGCTTCTTTTGCTGTTCTCTTTCTACTAGTTTGAGTTGTATACCTAACATTTTTATTTTCTCCCTTTCTTCTTTTTTGATGTGTGCATCTACTGCTATAAATTGACCTCTGCACGCTGTTTTTGCCATGTCCCAAAGGCTTGGCATGATGTTTTTTCATTCTCGTTTGATTCTAGGAATTTTTTATTCCATCTTTGATTCTTCTATTACCCAGTGGTTTTTAAGCAAGGGGTTATTCAGTTTCCACGTATTTGATTTTTTACTTGCTCTGCCTGTTATTAATTTCTACTTTGATGGTTTTGTGATCAGAGAAGATGCTTTGTATTATCTCAACGTTTTGGATTTTGTTGAGGGTTGCTTTGTGGCCTAAGATGTTGTCTATTCTGGAGAACATTCCATGTGCATTGGAAAAGAATATGTACTTTGCTGCTGTTGGGTGGAGTGTTCTATACATGTCTCTGAGGTTAAGTTGGCTGATTGTGGCCTTTAGATCTTCCGTATCTTTGTTGAGTTTCTTTCTAGATGTTCTGTCCTTTACTGAGAGTGGTGTGTTGAAGTCTCCTACTATTATTGTGGAACTGTCAATTTCTCTTTTCAGTGCTGTTAGAGTATTTTGGAGCCTTGTCATTGGGTGTGTAGATATTTATTATGGTTATGTTCTCATGGTGGATTGTCCCTTTAGTCATTATATAATGTTTTTGTCTTTTATGGTGAATTTTCTTTTAAAGTATATTTTATGTGAGATTAGTATTGCCACTTCTGCTCATTTTTGGTTACTGTTTGCTTCATATAGTTTGTCCATCCTTTGATTTTTAATATATTTATGCCTTTGTTTCTAATGTGTGTCTGTTGTAGACAGCTTATCTATAGGTCCTGCTTTTTTATCCATTGCCTGTTATGGATGCATTTAAGCCATTTATGTTCATTGTGATTATTGATAGGTATGAGTTTATTGCTGTCATTTTGTAATTTGTTGTTGTTGTTGTTGTTGTTGTTGTACTGGTGTTTTCTTTGTTCCTATAACTCTCCTGAGCTGAATTCCTTTTGTTTCTTTTGTTTTTGTAGATTTTGTATTTACTGAGACTTTATATTATTCTGTATTTTAATGGGTAGGTTTGTTAACTTTCTTTGTGGTTACCTTTAAATTTACCCCTATCTTTCTAAATTTAAAGCAGTATTTTATTACTTGGTATTGCCTTGACTTCCTGTCTATTTGAAAGACCTATACATACACCATTTATTCACTTTTTTATTGTTCTGATGTTGTTGTCATTTACTGATTGACCTTTCTGGTTCCCTATTGTAAATCTTTTAGTTTAGTTTTGTCTTTAAGAGCTCATTATCTAGGTTGGTGTCTGGCTGATGCTGTCCTGTGTCTTAGATTCAGGTCATTGTCTGATGTTGTTTGTTCTCTAACTGAAGGACTCCCTTTAATATTTCTTGTAAGTTTGGTTTGGTTTTTACATATTCCCTTGATTTCTATGTATCTGGAAATGTCCTTATCTTGCCATCATATTTGAGTGTGAGTATTGCAGGATGTATTATTCTTGGTTCTCTATTTTCTTCTTTCAAGTTTTTATACACGTCATCCCATTGCCTTCTTGCCTGCATGGTTTCTGCCAAGTAATTGGAGCTTAGTCTTATTGTTTCCCCTTTGTGACTTTTCATTGTTCTCAAGCTACTCTCAGGATTCTTCTTTGTCTTTGTTTTGGCGAGTGTGATTATGATATGTCTTGGTGACTTTTGTGGGGTCTATCCTATATGGGTTTGTTGAGCTTCTGGAATGGTCAGATTTTCATCTTTCATGATAGTAAGGAAGTTTTCTGTCAGTAAATCTTCAATGATACTCTCTGTGTTTTCCTTTTTCTCTGCCTGTCCTGAAACTCTGATCAAACACACATTTTGTTCTTGATTGTATCCCACATCGTTCTTAGGTTTTCTTCATTCTTTTCTCTGATTTTTCCTCAAACATCATGGTATCCAAGGACTTGTCTTCAATCTCGCTGATCCTGTCTTCCGTTGTTTCAGATTTGCTTCTAAAAGTTTCCATCATATTGTCCATTTCTGAAATTTTGTTGCTTATCTTTTGGATTTCCAATTGCTGTTTTTGTATGATTATTAGTTGTTTATTTATTTTGACATTTTGTTCCTGTATTATTTTCCTGAATTCTTCCATTGCTTTGTGTTTTCCCTGATTTTTTCTGTATTTTCCATGATTTTGTCCATTTGTTTCCTTGTTTTTGTCTGTGTTTTCCTTCATCTCTTTCCTAATCTGTTGGAGAGTCCTGAAAATTAGACTTTTGCCTTCCCTATCAGGTAGTTCCAGTGACTTTTCTTCTACTGGGAGGTCATCAGGTGTTTTATTTTGGTCACTTACTGGATCCATCCTGTCCTGTTTTTTATGTTTTAATATTGTCTACTGTCTCCAGGACATTCAGGAATTATTTTCTTCATTTGTTGATTGTAGATTTGTTTGTTTTGTCCTGATTTTTTTTGTTTTATTTGGTTATGTCTGGGAAGGCATGCTGGGTGTGTTTTGTTGCTTGCTCATCTGTGGGCATGATACTTCTCACCACCTGGTACAGGTAGGCTGGGCCGGTTGCTCAGCTATGGTGCAGTAGGGCAGGAGAAAG
Organism: Trichechus manatus latirostris; assembly: GCF_000243295.1. Lineage (NCBI taxonomy): Eukaryota > Metazoa > Chordata > Mammalia > Sirenia > Trichechidae > Trichechus > Trichechus manatus. The sequence continues at coordinate 4,654,715 of NW_004444022.1, forward strand.
GATGGGTCACTTGCAGTATGAAATGGTGTGGCAGGGTGGGACTGGGGGGCAGTGCAGGACGATGTCCAGTACAGATAAACAGGAGGGAAAGGAGAGGATGTGATGTGTGGAGCAGATGCACTGTCTTTGTTGAAAGCTATGTGAATTTGCCTTCCCGTACTCCTTGTCTGCAGTTCTTGGTGGCTGTAGTCCAAGATGGCAAATCTGTGCCACATTAGCTGGTAAGAGACCTCCACTTCGTAGCTCTCCTCTTTCTCAGTTTTCTGTTAGTTTCTTATTCCATTCGGTGCTTGATCAAGTTCTTTATCCCTTCATTTGATGCTTAGGGTTCCAGGTTGGTGTTTGTTTCTGTTTTACTTAGTTTTTCAGGTTTTTGTTGCAGAGGGACAGCATGGTGCTTCTGTTTATAGTGCCATGTTGTCTCCACCCCTAAAAAACTTTAATAGGAATTAGTCTGCTTAAAAAAATGCACTGACAATAGATAAATTGTTTATTTTGATTGATAAAACAAGGCCTTAAAAAGAAATAAATTATTTGAAATTGCTTTCTTTAAAGGGTCCTATGGAACATGAAAAAACCCAAAATTATGAAAATATAATAATTTCTTGCCTCTGATGGTATTATTAAATTATAATATAATATTCCTTTAAAAATGTATTCTAATTGTTTTAATGAGAAATAAGCACTTACATAAATTAAATAGCTCTAATATTCCCAAGAATTAATGAAAATAATTTTATTCTAATAAATATTTTTATGGTAACTTTAAAAACAAGATATTAAAAACTAAACATTTCTAAATAACTTAAGCTGGGTATTGTATAAAATATGTTTTATTTGGAGAAAAAAGGAATAATTTTCTTAATTCCAGAATAAGAATAAATGTGAAACTGTTTACAGTAATTATATTTTATAATATATAAACTTAAAATTACTAATATATACTATTATATATTAGTAATATAAACTTAAATTAACTTATTAATATTAAACTAAGTTAATAGATATTCATTATAATTAAAGTTTATAAACTCTTGTATAACACAGAAAAAGGATATATATATTTATATCTGATAATGAATATGTTCATTTTATGTCACTTAAACAGTTATACTATAAGAATTATATAAAAAACAAGAAATTTTAAAAGTGTGTTAAAGACTTTTTATATAATCAAGGTCCTGGTTTATTGCAACTAAAGGTTTAATGGATTAATTCATAAAATTTTTTAAAGCTTAATATCAACTAACATATAAAACAAAAAATCAGGTTTCTCTCAGTTAAAATAACAATTTTTCCTTAATTACTAAATTGAAAGGTTATTTTTATTACTTTTTCTGTGTAATCTACCTCAAAAACAAATGTTCAACAAAACAAATTCTTAAATCAAAAACAAAGCAGCATCGGTTTAAAAAAACTAAGGTTCTTACCTTTAAAAACTTTGCTTTACATAACTTAAATATTGTTTCTTATGAGCTCCTGACAACTTTGCAACTTCACAGAAAGTGACAAATTGTTTATATTTTGTAAAAAATAAAAATGCAAAAAATGATCTATTTGTATGTTTTACATTATAAAAAAACATATTGTCAAAATCAGGAAAAGTACCACTTTTTTTAAATTAAAAAGTTTATATGTTAATAATGTTTACCTAATACTAGACAATACCACATAATATTATGTGATAATTTTATTATTTCAGTTGCTAACTTGGTAACAACTTTGTTTTCTTTTAAATCTAGTATCATCAAAGCCAGTGGTTTCAACTAATAAATTCACCGTATTTACCCATAAAGTTTTTTATTACCATTCAAATGTGTAGGTAAATATATTCTTGATATATCCCGACTATATGGTACCATGTCTCAAAATTATTATGTGTTATATCTAAAACTCTTTGGAAATGAGGGTAGTCATTATATTTACAGATATTTTTCAGCTAAAGTTTCTATTTAACTTTATCTGGCTTTACATTATTTTTATAACAAATGCTCCTCAAGTCGTTTCCCTTTTTAGTATTATTATTATCAATTAACTATAGCCATTTTTAAGTTTGTCATTCACAAATAAATTTTGCCTTGCTAATTCACTGAAAATGCCACACAATGGACTGTATCAGACTCATAAAGAGAACTATAATATTTTGAACATAAATGCAATTGGATTAAATCAAGATTTTAAAACAGTAATGTAAAAATCAACAGAGTTTTTCAAGTTGCTGCTAATCCAGGCTAATATAGAACCAAAATTACATGAGACTGAGTAAACTAACAGAATTAGCACAAAGTTTTAATGAAAGTATTACTTATGTTCAGTGTTCTGATTTCTAGATATAGAAAACCATTTTTATTTTCCATTCCCTCTTTTAATATAAGAATCAGCTGTTTGAAGAACTAATAACTCTATTCTAGTTACAAAATATCTTATAAATTAAGAGATGCTGTGGCTAATGTCAAAGTTTTGACTATGTGCATTCAGAATATTTTAAATGATGCCACCTGTGAACTCCAAAACCAAAACCAAATGAACTTCCCTTATATAGTAGTAAATATATATTGACTCTCATATTATTAAATATTATCAATTTTTAATCCAATACGCTAAAGAATATTTTCACAGATTAAAGAAGCTTTTGACAATCAAAAACCAAAATCCCCAAATCTGCCTATTATTGTTCGAGAGTACTATATACCAAAAAACCAAACCAAACCCGTTGCAGTCAAGTTGATTCTGAATCATATTGACCCTATAGGACAGAGTAGAACCTTCCCATAGGATTTCCAAGGAGTGACTGGTGAATTTGAACTGTTGACCTTTTGGTTAGCAGCCCGGCTCTTAACCACTGTGTCACCAGGCCCCAGAGGACTATATATATATATATATTAGAAAAGAGTTCAGTTAAAAGTGTCCTGAGGCTCATTGAAAAGGACCTTATGTAGTTCTCTTTGCTAATCCTTGTGTCGATAAATTACAGAGAGTTAAGACCTGCATACACCTCTCTCAATTAAAGAACGTTGTTGCTACTACTTGTACAGTTCAACCAATTAAATGATTCAAACTAAAATTCAAAAATTATCAGAAGAAAAAACAAGATGAAATCTGGCATGGACAACTCATCCCAAGATCCAGGACAAGGCCTTTAAACACTTTATTCCCAAACACTGGAATACATAAATAGAAATACAATTCTTTAACTTTTCACATTTCTTTTTCTAGTATTTGCTATCCTTTTCTCTTACATACCTTTAAAGTATGTGTACTAATAACTTTCCCTTGGTGAATGAATGTTATTGAAATTATTGTTTTGTGCCTAACCCTTATTGTTTTAAAGTAGCTTTTTTTTATCAATTAGGATTTTTAATTGATAAGACATATTTTTCTGAGTAAACTTTCCAGGAGTTTTAACCCAAAAACTTACCTATATATATTTCTTAATAATTATTAAGTCATTTGCCACAGCCACTCTTGATTACTCACATATACCCTTGTCTAAAGAACCCTTTTTTAATTTCTTGGTCATTGTATGCTAATTACTCTTCTTTATTTCTTCTGGGCAACTTTCCTTCATTATGAAGCCTTTCTTTTTTTTACTGTACTTCAGGTGAAGGTTTACAGAACAAATAGTTTCTCATGAAACACTAGTAGACATATTGTTTTCTGACATTGGTTAACAACCCCACGACATGTAAACACTCTCCCTTCTCAACTTTTATTTACTTTTTTTGGTGAAAATATACACAGCCAAAGATACACCATTTCAAAAATTTCTACATGCACAGTTCAGTGACATTGACTACGCTCTTCCAGTTGTGCTGCTGTTCTCACTGTAGAGAACAAAATATTTTCTCATTACACAGTTAGTGCACATGTTGCCCCATTACAATGGTTAACAACCCCACTACATGCCAACATTATCCTTACTCAACCTTGGGTTCCCTATCACCAGCTTTCCTGTCGCCTTCTACCTTCTAGTCCTTGTACCTGGACTGCTGTGCCTCATTAGTCCCGTTTTGTTTTATGGGGCTGTCCAATACCCGGCTGAATGGTGAACCTCGGAAATGACTTCACCACTGAGCTAAAAGGGTGTCTGGGGGCCATACTCTCGGGGTTTCTCCAGACTCTGTCAGGCCAGTAAATCTGGTCTTTTTTGTGTCTGTAGAATTTTGTTCTACATCCTTCTCCAGCTCTGTCCAGAAACCTCTGTTTTGATCCTGGTCAGAGCAGTCAGTGGTGACAGCCGGGCACCAGCTAGCTGTACTGGACTCACTCTCGTGGAGGCCTTGGTAGCTGTGGACCATTAGTTCTTTGGACTAATCATTTCCTTGTATCCTGTTCTCTTCATTCTTCCCATGCTCCCGAAGGGGTGAGACCAGTGGAGTATCTTAAATGGCTGCTCACAGGCTTTTAAGACCCCAGACACTACTCACCAAGATAGAATGTAGAACATTGTCTTTATAAATTGTGTTATGCCAATTGAGCTAGATGTTCCCCAAGACCATGGTCCCCACAGCCCTCCACCCAGCAATTCAGTCTCTCAGGGAGTTTGGAGGTGTCTAGGGAGCTTCCATGACTTTTCCTTGTACAAGTTGTGCTGCTTTCCCCAGTATTGTGTACTGTCTAACACTTCAGTAAACATACCACTTATCTATTGCTTATTTAGTATTACCCCCACCCCTCCCATCCCTCTTAACCAACAAAGATTCTTATTTTTTATGTGTAAACTTTTTCATGAGTTTTTTCAATAGAGCTCTCATACAATACTTGTCCTTTTGTGATTGACTTATTTCACTCAGCATAATGTCCTCCAGTTTCATCCATGTTATGAGATGCTTCACAGATTCATCGTTGTTCTTTCTTGTTGCATAGTACTCCATTGTGTGTATGTACCATAGTTTGTTTATCCTTACATCTGTTGATGGACATCTAGGTTGTTTCCATTGTTTTGCTATTGTGAACAATGCTGCCATGAACATAGGTGTGCATATGTCTATTCGAGTGACGACTCTTATTTCTCTAGGATATATTCCTAGGGGTGGGATTGCTGGATCGTATGATATTTTTACTTCTAGCTTTCTAAGGATGATATTGTCCACTCTCTTTGGGGCATTCAGTAGTTATTTTTCTCATTTATTGAGTAGTTTTGTTTCATCCTGATTTTTTTTTTTTTAAATTAGCTATGTCTGAGCAGGCGGGCTGTGTGTTCTTTGTTGTTTGATCTTCTGTGGGCAGGACACTTTTCACCTCCTTCTCCAATTGGCAAGGTCAGTCACTCAGATATGGTACCGCAGAGCAGGTCTAGTTGAAGGGGAGTTGCTGGGATGGGTAGTTTGTGGAACTTATTACAGCCACCAGGGTGTACCATTAATCAGTGCAGGGCAGGTTGTGATAGGCCATGCCTGTCTTGCTTTCTGGTGTTATGTTAAGTGCATGGTGCAGATAGGCAGGATGGAGGAGGAAGACTATAATGTGTGGAGCTAAGATGGGTATTGGAGAGAGGAGAGAGGAACAGGAGCCAAAAACATACAAACAAACAAAAAAGATTGCTAGGGGAGCTTTCCATTGGAGTGGAGAGATGAGAGACTATGAAATGAAGAAAAACAAAAAGGAGAAGTAGAAGAAAAAAAAGAAAAGAATGAATAAATAAAAATTAGAAAGAAAAAAGAAAAGCTCCCAGGGATCTCACTGGTGCTGCTACGTGGTCTGGGGAAGTTGTTCCCAGGTGTTGAAGTACAGCCTGCCTAGAAAGTGTAGAGGTGTAACTCAGTGCAAGGTATTCAGGGAACAGGAAGAGAAGGAAAGTATAGAGAGATGAGAAACTGAGTAATGAAGAAAGATAAAGAGGGAAAAAAAGGAAAAGAAAATAAAACAAAATAAAAAAAAAAAAACAAGAAAAAATCCCTAATAAAAACCAAGAAAAAAGAAATGCTCTCTGGGATCCCTCTGCGCATCTGCGCAAGCTGAGGGTTAGGTCCCAAGCCACGCATAATTGCCCGTCTAGGACGGGCTCCCAATTCAAGAAAACAAAAAGATAACAAACAATTAAAAACAAACAAACCAAAAAAAAACAAAAAAACAAAAAACAAAAGCCCGGGATCTGACCAGCATGGCAGCACGGACTGGGAAGAAGTTTTACATTCGAGCAAAGTTTCACAGCCTTTCAGGAAGAAGCCAGGTATTTGAGTGAAAGGAGGGGGAGGTGGTGAGAGGTAAGTAAGAACTCAAAGAGGCAGAAAAAAGCAATACCAGCAGCCAACAAATGACACTCAGGCAGTCAGCAAGTGTGGGCAGGTGGAATCAAAGCAGCCACTGCTTCCTGGCCAAGAGACTGTAGTCACAGGAAACAGAGGAGGCTGAGTGGGAGTGAAGAAGGGTGGGAGATGGGAAAGCATATATCGCTGGTTGCCGGTTACTCTGTCTCTTGGAAGTTCCCTGAAGCTGTTTTCTCGTACCCCCTATTTGCTGGTCTCTGATAGGAGTCCAAGATGGCAGATACATGCTGTGTTAACTGGTAGGGGACCTCTGCAAGTATATCTCCTTGCTCTCTGTTTTCTGTCAGTTTCTTATTCCATTTCATGCTTGGCTGAGTTCTTTATCTCTTCATTTGATACTTAGGGTTTCAGGGTTGCTGTTTTCTCAGTTTGGCTTATTTTTTCAAATCTTTGCTGTGGCGGGATGGCGTGGTGCTTCTGCCTAAAGCGCCATGTTGCCAGAAGTCCTCTTTTGGTTTCTTGACGTAGTGTGTAGTAGTTGTCTTTGTAGAGGTCTTGTATGTCTCTGGTTAGATTTATTTCTAAATATTTTATCTTCTTGGCAGCTACTGTAAATGGTATTGATTTAGTGATTTCCTTTTCAAAGTTCTCTTTGTTGGTGTAAAGGAATCCCACTGATTTTTGTATGTTTATCTTGTATCCTGAAACTTTGCTGAAATCTTCTATTGGTTCCAGTAGTTTTCTCATGGATTCTTTAGGGTTTTCTGTTTATAAGATCATATCATCTGCAAATAGACATACTTTGACTTCTTCCCTACCAATCTGGATGACTTTATTTCTTTTTCTAGCCTAATTGTTCTGGCTAGGACCTCCAGCACAATGTTGAATAAGAGTAGTGATAAAGGGCATCCTTGTCTGGTTCCCGTTCTCAAGGGCAATGCTCTCTATTTAGGATAATGTTGGCTGTTGGCTTTGTATAAATGCCCTTAATTATATTGAGGAGTTTCCCTTTTATTCCTATTTTGTTGAGAGTTTTTTATCATGAACGGGTGTTGGACTTTGTCACATGCCTTTTCTGCATCAATTGATAAGATCATGTGGTTCTTGTCTTTGGTTTTTTTTATGTGATGGATTACATTGATTCTTTTTCCAATATTGAACCATCCCTGTATAACTTGTATGAATCCCACTTGATCATGGTCGATTATTTTTTTGATATGTTGCTGAATTCTATTGGCTAGAATCTTGTTAAGGAGATTTGCATCAGTGTTCATGGGGGATACTGGTCAGTAATTTTCTTTTTTTGTGGTTTTTTTGCCTGGTTTTGGTATCATGGTTATGATAGCTTTACAGAATCAGTTTGGGAGTATTCGATCCTTTTCTATGCTCTGAAATATCTTTAGTAGTAGTGGTGTTAACTCTTCTCTGAAAGTTTGATAGAATTCTCCAGTGAAGCCATCTGGGCCAGGGTTATTTTTTTATTTATGTTTTTGGTGTTGTTGGCAGTTTTTTAATTACCTTTTCAAACTCTTCTTTTGTTATGGGTTTATTTAGTTGTTATACCTCTGTGTTAGTGTAGGTACGTAGTGAGTTACTAGAAATTTGTCCATTTCCTCTAGGTTTTCAAATATGTTAGAGTACAAAGCATCTTTTCTGACCATAAAGACATAAAAGTAGAAATTAACAACAGAAAAAGCAAGGAAAAAATCAAACACATGGAAGCTGAAAAACAACTTGCTCAAAAACTACTGGGCTATAGAAGGAATTAAGGATGGAATAAAGAAATTCATAGAATCAAACCAGAATGAAAACACCTCCTACCAGCACCTTTGGGACTCAGAAAAAGCGGTGCTCAGAGGTCTGCTTATAGCAATAAATGCACACATCCAAAAAGAAAAAGGGCCATAATCAAAACGTTATCCCTACATCTGGAACAAGAAGAAAGAGAACGGCAAAAGTAGCCCTCAGGCACCAGACGAAATGAAATAAAAGAATTAGAGCAGAATTAAATGAAATAGAGAATAGAAAAACAATTGAAAGAGTTAACAAGACCAAAAGCTCGTTCTTTGAGAAGATCAACAAAATTGATAAACCATTGGCCAAACTAACAAAAGAAAATCAGGAGACATAGCAAATAACCCGTATAAGAAATGAGATG
>NW_004444022.1:4667356-4673704 GCF_000243295.1 Trichechus manatus latirostris
GGACTGGCCTGTGGGACATAAAGTGATACTCGTGAGGAGTGTGCCTCTTAGCTCAAGTAGATACAAGAGACTAAACGGGCAGCTTCTGTCTGGAGATGAAATGGGAAGGCAGAGAGGGTTAGGAGCTGGTTGAATGGACTTGGGGAATCACGGGTGGATTGGAGGAGTGTGCTGTCACACTTTGGCGAAAGTAATTAGTCACATAACAATGGGAAAAAATAAAAAAAGAACACTGAGGTTTTCAGCCTTATGCTGCGTGAAGTAAGTCAATCACAAAAGAACAAATATTTTTATTATTCCACTTCTACGAAGTATCTAGAATAGGTAAATGTATAGACACCAAACTTTATTAGTAGTTACTGTGGGGGATGGAAGAGGGAAGAGGGAGTTATTGTTTAAGAAGCATTGAGTATGTATTAATGGTGATGGAAAATTTTGCAGTGGATAATGGTGAGTTATACATCGCGATTGTAATTAGTGACACTGAGTTGTACACGTAAAAAATGGTGAATTAGCAAATGTTGGGTTATATATTTTTTGCAACAATAAAAAAAGAAAAAGAACAGCCAGGTTTTCAAAGTGCAGATTTTTGAAATATAACAATGATAATTCTTTTCTCACTCGTGGAACCACCAACACAATAGCCCCTTGGGAGAATATAAAGTATGGGTTTCTGATCCTAAAATTGCAGTAAGCACAGCAGAGGAAAGGTATTCCTAAGCCTCGGTTGCCTTTCTCTCAAGCTAACTAATCCCCTTTTGCCTCAGATGAACTTGCATTGCTCTGCAGTCTCTTTGCATGGGTTTCCTCCCTCCCAACTCCCTCCCTGCTCTATGAATTTTATCTCCTGCTACATGACAGTGGTCTACCATAAACTAGAACAGACACCAAGAACTCCACTTTACTTTTCAGACTTCTCAAGTATCCCAAGGTCCTTGTCCTTCAATTCTAGTTCAGAATAGACTGTAAGGTGGATAAATGGACACTTGTTTAACCCCAAAAGTACCAGGTAGTTGGGAGCTATAAACAACAGAAGCTTTGGACACTGCTTAGCACAGGGCCTGGACCCTTCCTGTTCATCTTCCTATGATAGGCTCAAGTTCTTAGGATTCTCCTACTTTTGGAGCTTTCTGAGATGATTTATATTGGGTCAAATCCTCCTTTCTTCCTCCAAACTTCCCTACGATGATGTGGTCTGACAGTGTCCCCTTTATAGGTTGACAGTATAACTGAACCTTGTGCATGCAACATGCATAACCTGAATGATGACAGGTGCACTCAAAGGCTAACTAGAGGCTCAGTTGCACACCAAGGGGAGCCATGTGCCTTTGCTTTGGATTAGAGCATAGTGAGGCAGCTGCAGCACTGAATTTTTTAGCCAGAAGATTGACAGCAGTAAATTGTCAGAAGGGTTGAAGTATGGAATTATGTCTATTAAAGAAAGCAAGAAGATGGGAAGTGGGCAGAAAAACAGGGTCAGAGAAGGTGAAGGGGCGAGGCTTTTGTGCTGCAGTTTGGAAATTCAGAGAAAGGAAGATCTCTGATAGAAGTGGAAATGTGTTCCAACTGGTTCTGCAGAGAGGTAATAGCAGCTCTCAGATCTAGTTAAATGTTCGAAAGAATAACTTCTCAAAATAGATCTGGATATTTGGATAGTGTCCCCCTAGAACTTTTTCTCTTTCAATGAAGAAACTTATAATCCATCTTTACCTTCTGCAAGGTCATACAGTGCATCAGAGCTGTCTGGGCTCAAGCCATGGAGGTGTGCCAGGCTGTCCAAGGTGTTGATTAGTGAGGCTTGGAGAGAGATCTTTAGCTCCTAATTGGCAACAAATGTTCACAGAATGAAAAACAACACAGGTGAAAAGCTTTCTCACTTTTAGATTCTAGTTCTCAAAATCCAGTGTGCCGCAGAATCAATCCCTGTGATTGTTAAACATGTAGATTCCCTGGTTCTAACCTCAAGAGATTATGTTTCAGGTGGCTGTGATTCAGGAGGCCCAGTTCATATTTCAAGAAGCATTGTCTTAGGGGAAAGATGTTGTCCAAATGAGAGAAAGGTTTTTAATGGGCAGTGTTTCTTACCTCTCTGGGACTTAGTATTCATATCAGTAAAATGGGTTGTCTGGACCAGACATTTGTCAAAATCTTTTCAAATTCCATGAGCCGACAGATATATATATATACTGAGTGAATAATCTGAGAAGCTGAATAACATGAGGAAGAACACAGGATTGGAGTAAGACTAATTGACAACCTGTGATATACAGATGACACAGCCTTGCTTGCTGAAAGAGGACTTGAAACACTTACTTATGAAGATCAAAGACTACAGCCTTAATGAAGATCAAAGATTACAGCCTTAAGCATGGATTAAACCTCAAAGTAAAGAAAACAAAGGACTTCCAGCAACATGGTGCTCTAGGCAGAAACACCATGCCATCCCTCCAGAGCAAAGATCCGAAAAACTAAGCCAAAGAGAGAAAACAGCAATCCTGAAACCCTAAACATCAAATGAAGAGATTAAAGAACTCAGCCAAGCACCAAACGGAATAAGAAACTGACAGAGAACAGAGAGCAAGGAGACATACATGGAGAGGTCCCCTATCAGCTAACACAGCATGGATTCGCCATCTTGGGCTCCTATCAGAGACCAGCAACTAGGGGGTATGAGAAAGCAGCTTCACGGAGCTTCCAGCAGGAGACAGAACAACCAGTAACTGGTGATATACACTTTCCCACCCCACATCCTTCTTCACCTCCACTCACCCTCCTCTGCTTCCCGCAGCCACAGTCTCTTGGCCAGGAAGCCCTGGCTGCTTAGATTCCACCAACCCACACTGAGTGCCATTTGTTTGCTGCTGGTGTTGCTTTTCTTCCTTACCTCTCACCACCTCCCCCTCCTTTCGCTTAAATACCTGGCTCCGTGTGCCATGTTTTCTTCCTGAGGGGCTGTGGAGCTTCATTTGAGTGTGTAACTCCTTCCAGGTCCGTGCTGTCAAGCTGGTGGGATGCTGGGGCTTTTTTTGTTTGTTTCTTTTGAATTGTTTATTTGTTTTATTTTTCTTTTCTCTAGTTGGGAGCCCGTAATGGCCAGGCAATGCTGCGAGGCTTGGAACCTACCCCCTCATCTTGCACACACTAGCAGAGGAATCCCTGAGGGGATTTCTTTTCTCGTGGTTTTTTTTTTCTGATTTTTTGGGGGGGTTTCTTGTTATTTTTTTAAAATTTGTTTTCTTTTCCCTCTTTTGCCTTTTTGTCTTTCCTCATTACTCAGTTTCTCGTCTCTTTCTACCTTCCTTCTCTTCCTGTCCCCTGAATACCTGGCACTGAATACTTCTATGCCTCCTAGCCAGGCTATACTTCAACACCTGAGAATAACTTCCCTAAACCTCATAGTGGCACCAGTGGGATCCATGGGAGCTTTGCTGTTCTTTTTTCTTTCTAATTTTTATTTATTATTTTCTTTTCTTTTTTTCTTTTACTTCCCCTTTTTGTTTTTCTCCATTTCATAGTCTCTCATCTCTCCACTCCAAAGGAAAGCTCCCCTAGCACTCTTTTTTGTTTGTATGTTTTTGGCCCCTGTTCCTCTCTCCTCTCTCCCATACGCATCTTTGCTCCACACATCACAAGCACCCCCGTCCATCCTGTCTACCTGCACTCTGTGCTTAACATCACACCACCAAGAAGCACAGGCATGGCCTACCAAAACCTGCCCTGCACTGATTACCGACCACCCCTGGTGGCTGTAGTAACTGCCAAAAAAACCCATCCCAGCAACTCCTCTTCAGCCAGACCTGTCCTGCTGTACCTTATCTGAGCGACTGACCCTGCCAATTGGAGAAGGAGGCAAAAACTATTGTGCCCACAAACAAGCAAACAACAAAGAACACACAACCCGCATGCTCAGACATAGACAAATTTAAAAAAACAGGACCAAACAAACAAATCTGCAATCAATAAACAAGAAACATAACTACTGAATGCCACGAAGACAGCAGACAATATCAAAATATTTACAAAAACAGGACAGAATGGTTCCAGTAGGTGTCCAAAATAAAACACCAGATGACTTTTCAGTAGAAGAAAAGGCACTAGAACTACCTGATAGGGAATTCAAATCTCTAATACTCAAAATCATCCGAAAGTTGAAGCAAAAAGCAAACAAAAATGAGGAAAAAATAGACAAATTCATGGAAAAGGCAGACAAATTCATGGAAAATACAGATAAAAAATGGAAGAGTTCAGGAAAATAATGCAAGAACAAAATGCCAAAATAAATTCACAACTAGAAATTATACAAAACCAACAATTAGAAATCCAAAAGCTAAAAAGCAAGATTTCAGAAATGGACAGTGTCATAGAAGGGCTGAGGAGCAGATATGAAATTGCAGAAGACAGGATCAGTGGAATTGAAGACAAACACTTGGATATGACTCTGTTCCAGGAAAAACTCAGAAAAAAGAACAAAGAAAAATGAAGAGACCCTGAGAATTATGTGGGATACAATCGAAAGCAAAAATTTTCAAGTGATCGGAGTTCCAGAAAGAGGTGAGAAAACAGAAAACACAGAGAGGATCACTGAAAATTGCTGACAGAAAACCTCCCCAGTATCAGGAAAGATGAAAAACGGGCCATCCAAGAAGCTCAACGAACCCCATATAGGATAGAACCCAAAAGAAAATCACCAAGGCATATCATAATCACACTCGCCAAAACAAAATACAAACAAAGAATCCTGAGAGCAGCTCGTGAAAAACAAGAAGTCACATACAGAGGAGAAACAATAAGACTAAGCTCAGATTATTCGGCAGAAATCATGCAGGCAAGAAGGCAATGGGGTGACATATATAAAACCTTGAAAGAAAAAAACTGCCAGCCAAGAGTAATATATCCTGCAAAACTCTCGTTCAAATATGATGGTGAAATTAGGTCATTTCCAGATAAACAGAAATTAAGGGACTATGTAAAACCAAACCAGAATTACAAGAATTATTAAAGGGAGTCATTCAATCTGAGAACAAACAACTTCAGCTCACAAGCTGAATCCAGGACATGGGATCCTACCAGCCAGATACCAATCTACGAAATGAACTCTCAAGTACTATTCAAAACCAAGAGGAATACAACAGGAAAAAAGAGCAGTTAATCTGTAAATGGCAACAACATCAGAACAATAAAAGAGGGACTAAACGGTGTAGGTATAGAACCTTCTAATGGAGAGGAAGGCAAGGCGACACCAAGTAATAATGGACTGCCTCAAACTTAGAAAGATAAGGGTGAATTTCACGGTAACCACAAAGAAAGTTAACAAACATAAAAATAAAGAGGAAAAACATAAAGTCTCAGTAAAAACAAAACCTACCAAAAAAAAAAAAAAAAGAAATAAAAAAAATCCACAAACAAAAGGAATTCAGCATAGGGGAGTAAGAAGAATAAAGAAAAAGTCAACACCACAAAAAAAAGCACTAGAAAATGAGAGCAATAAACTCACATCTATCAATAATTACACTGAATGTAAATGGACTCAATGTACCCATAAAGAGTCAGAGAGTGACAGAATGGATAAAAAAACAGGATTCATCAATATGCTGCTTACAAGAGACACACCTTAGAAACAAAGACATGAATTTATTAAAAATCAAAGGTTGGAAAAATATATCAAGCTAACAACTACCAAAAAAGAGCAGGAGTGGCAATACTAATCTCAGATACAATAGACTTTAAAACAAAATCCACCATAAAAGACAAAGAAGGACACTATATAATGATTAAGGGGGTGATCCATCATGAAGACATAACCATAATAAACATCTACGCACCCACTGACAGGGCTCCAAAATACATAAAACAAACACTAACATTACTGAATTGAGAAATTGACAATTCGACAATAATAGTAGGAGACTTCAATACACCACTCTCAGTAAGGACAGAACATCTAAAAAGAAACTCAGCAAAGATACAGAAGACCTAAGGGGCACAATCAGCCAACTTGACATCATAGACATATATACACTACTCCATCCAACAGCTGCAAAGTACATTCTTTTCCAATGCACATGGAACATTCTCCAGAATAGACCACATCTTAGGCCACAGAGCAGTCCTCAACAAGATCCAAAATGCTGAGGTAATACAAAGTGACTTCTCTGACCACAATGCCATCAAGGTAGAAATTAACAACAGAAAGAGCAAGGAAAAAAAATCAATTATATGGAAATTGAATAACACCCTGCTTACACATCACTGGGTAATACAAGAAATCAGAGATGGAATCAAAAAATTCCTAGAATCAAATGAGAATGAAAACACATTATACCAAAACCTTTGGGACACAGCAAAGGC
>NW_004444022.1:4676860-4706993 GCF_000243295.1 Trichechus manatus latirostris
AAGGCCTCCACCAGACTGAGTCCAGTACAGCTAGATGGTGCCCAGCTACCACCACTGACTTCTCTGACCGGGATCACAACAGAGGGTTCTGGACAGAGCTGGAGAAGGATGTAGAACAAAATTCTAACACACACAAAAAAAGACCGGTTTTACTGGCCTAAAAGAGACTGGAGAAACCCTGAGAGTGTTGCACCTGGACAGCTTTTTAGCTCAGTGGTGAAGTCACTCCCGACGTTCACCGTTCAGTCGGGGATTGGACAGCCCCATAAAACTAAATGGGACTAATGATGCACAGTAGTCCAGGGTCAAGGGCTAGAAGGCAGAAGGGGACAGGAAAGCTAGTGATAGGGAACACAAGGTTGAGTAAGGACAGTGTTGACATGTAGTGGTGCTGTTAACCATAGTCATAGGGCAACATGTGTACTAAATGTTTAATGAGAAACTGTTTTGTTCTGTAAACCTTCAGCTAAAGTGAGAATAGCAGCACAAGTGGAAGAACGTAATCGATGTCACTGAATTGTGTGTGTAGAAATTTTTGAAATGGTGTATCTTTGGCTATGTGTATTTTCACACACAAAAAAAAGATCGAGAAGGGAGAGTGTTGACATGTCGTGGGGTTGTTAACCAATTTCATAAAACAATATGTGTACTGACTGTTTAATGAGAAACTATTTGTTCTGTAAACCTTCATCTTAAGTACAATAAAAAAAATTAATTAAAAAAAGAGAACAAAAATCCTCACAACTAGACCAATAAGCAACATCATGATAAACGGAGAAAAGATTGAAATTGTTGAGGATTTCATTGTACTTGGATCCATAATCAATGCCCATGGAAGCAGAAGTCAAGAAATCGAACGATGTATTGCATTGGTCAAATCTTCTGCAAAAGACCTCTTTAAAAAAGCAAAGACGTCACCTAGAGGCCTAAGATGTGCCTCACCCAAGCCATGGTATTTTCAGTCGCCTCATATGCATGCGAAAGCTAGACAATGAATAAGGAAGACCAAAGAAGAATTGATTCATTTGAATTATGGTGTTGGCGAAGAATATTGAATATACCATGGAGTTCCAGAAGAATGAACAGATCTGTCTTGGAAGAAGTATAGCCAGAATGATCCTTAGAAGCAAGAATGCAAGACTTTATCTCACATACTTTGAACATGTTCTCAGAAGGCACCAGTCCCTGGAGAAGGGCATCATGCTTGGTAAAGCAGAGGGTCATCAAAAAAGAGTAAGACCCCTTGATGAGCTGAATTGTCACAGTGGCTGAAACAATAGGATCAAACATAGAAATGATTGTGAAGATGGCACAGAATCAGGCAGAGTTTCATTCTGTTGTACGTAAGGTTGCTACGACTCAGAATTGACTCGACAGCACCTAAAAACAACAACAATGCAGATGTGCAAATTAGTTAATGAGTTTCCCTTGAAGGAAAAGGTGGGGAGCATGGATGCTAAGAAAAATGTATGAGCCCCACATTTGTGAGAGGTCCCAAACAAGCCAGGAATGTGTTGGCTGAACAGGCGGGAAAGGGGTTGAAGAAATTGGGACTATAGTTTTAAAAGGGAAGACTCAAGGCGACATGGCCCTTGGACTCAGGAGTGCTGAAATGGGCTGCAGAACAGACTGGGTCTGTGTGGCACCACCTGTGCATGGATGGGGAAGTGGAAGGAAGCTAATATTTATTGAATATTTTATATACTTACCTGAAAGATGAAGGGTGACAAATTTCAGCTCCACAAAAGGACAAAACTTCTAATGATGGAATGGGCTGCCCTAGGGCTAATGAGCTCCCCAACACTGGAGGAGTGCAAGCCAACAAGATCTTCATTTTGTGGAGATGCCATAGAGAAGATTCAAGCATTAGGGGAGTGAGAAGAGGGGAGAGTTGGACCAGATGGCCTTTAAGGTCCTTTGGCAAAAACTAAGAGACAGTGAAGTTAGTGTTTGGCATATCTGCTTGACTTTTCTATGTCTTCTTAGCCCCAGATTTCTTGTGCTACCTGCCTAGCCTGTCAGGGGCATACATTGAGGCTTTAGGGACCTGAACAACCCCTTCCCCCCACCCAGAGGTTTTGGCATTTTGAAAGCAGACAACAGAGAGTTAATGTTGTCATTTCAGGCATTATCCATTTGCTTACAGGTGGCCTGAAGCCTCAACAGAGGCTGCTGTTCACACCATTCTTACAAGTAAGGCTGTTCCTGAGTGTAGAGGGCCCTACATAGAGCCTGGGGAAGTGTATTCTTATATACCTGTTGGTATTACCTTGCCCCAGTTTTTGGAGGCCTCTGACTTCAGAAAAATCTAGGAAATTCTAAGCAATCACCAGCATGCAGTCTGCAGATTCCAAACTCTAGGTTTTCTGGCATATAAAAAGATGTACAATTTTAGAATGCCATTGTATTGTTGGGGGCTGGTGAGTGAGCTTGAGTAATGAGACAATAGCATAAATGTTAAAGCTGTAAAATTGACTTGTATGTTAAGCACAAGGGCTGAGACACAGAGGCACCTCTGTCTGGTGACTGTCTGGGCCTCTGATTCTATGTAGATCTGTGGATCAATGAAGGAGGGAGGTGTGAGGGAAGGCAGCCTGATAGAGTAGAAGGCATGCTGGGCTGGAAACATCCCTGCTAAGGACCTCTGGAAAATTTAATTCCTTCCCTGGTCTTCAGCACCACAATCTGTAAAGTAAGGGAGTTGCCAAGAGGAGTTAGACCAGCACTTGATGTCCTATATTCATTTAAGATGGCAACACCCCCATTGAATGCTCACATGGCAGGGCTAGAAGGACCCTGAGAAACCACAGGAAGGCAGGAAGAGGGTAGTGATTAAGAACACAGCTCGAGCCTCAGCCAGTCCTCTAGCTAGCAGCTATGTGGCCTTGGACAAGTTACTTAACATCTGTTTTTCCATCTGTAAAGTAAGCACCTAATAGCACCTGTCTCACAGGATTGTTGGGAAGATCAAATGAGAAAATGGTAGTACTCAGCACAGTTTGTGCCACAAAGTATATGGGCTGAAGCCCTGGTGTCGCAGTGGTTAAAAGCTCAGCTACTAACCAAAAGGTTGGTGGTTTGAATCCACCCAGAGGTGCCTTAGAAGAAAGGCCTGATGATCTATTTTCAAAAGGTCACAGCTATTAAATACTCTATGGAGGACAGTTCTACTCTGCCATGCGTGGGGTTGCCATGAGTCAGAATTGACTCGATGGCAACTGTTTTTATTTGTCTGTTTTCTTATATACAGAGGTACATGTATATAATTTATATATGAGTAAACATTTTTACTGATTGTGCATGATCAATGTCTGGAGAGCACTGGTTCTTATCCATGTAGCTGTGCTCGTGTTCTAGCCCTTAAGAATTTCTACCTAATTCATGTCTTTGTCCTAGCATCCAAAATGGACAGTATACTCTTGCAGGACTAGGGCAGTGTGTTTATCTCCTTTGTACAGAGCCCTGCACAAATTTGAATCAGACTTGTTGACTTTTCTCTGAGAACAGAACAAGTTTCAAAGGGTAGAGGTTATAGAGAGGCCAATGATCATTCAGCAGAATAAGAAACTTGTGAAAGGATTAGAGGTAACCACCAAAGGAACCCCTTGAGAGATGTGAGTACCCTGTTTCTAGAAGGGCTCAAAAAGAGCTTGAGTGGGATTCTGTAAAGGTGATACTTGTATGGTGGGGTTATTGGCGGACTCTTAAGTCTTGTTGCCCTTGGTTTTCTGTAAACTTCATTTAGCTACCTCTCCTCCCCCTGACCACCTAGTGAGCTCTATGCCTCCTACTTCCTGAGGTCACCTCAGCCCTCAGTCAGGGCATAAGGGGGACAGCTATCTGTGGTCAACAGATTGAGACCAGCTCTGGGAACAGAACCTGAGTTTGATGGACTCCAAAGCCCATGCTCTCTCCATGTGCACAGAGTAGCAATGGCCAAAAAAAGCTCACGATTATGTACTTATTAAGTTTGCAAATGGATCTATCAAATTCATTATGTGTTTTTCTTATTATAGTTATTTGATCTGTACAAATGAAGCTTGGGAGTACAGAGGGCAGGTATAATTTTGACCATTTTCCAGATGAGACAAATGAGGCTCAAAGGGTTGGATATTGCCTAAGAACCAGGATTCCAAACCAGGGCTTCTGACTCCAAGTCTAGTGTTCTTTCACATATCATCCATTCCTCCTACTATAAGTGAAGGAAATGACCAACTTAGTGCTGTTCAGAACAGAATCTGAACCAGGGGACAGAAATTATAGGAAATTAGATGTCAATTTACAGACAAAAGGAAAGTTCTAAACAAAAGTTGGCCACTAGAGGGATGCTTTAAAAATGAGGAAGCTCACCAACCCTAGGAAGCAGACTGGAAGACTGCTGTGGCTTGCTGAGCTTGTTGAAGAGAGACTCCAAACCTGGAAGGGTGCTAAGTATAGATGCCTTCTGAGGCTACCATTGACTGGCCTTCTGAGTCACTCAGCTCTTCCTGTAATTGGCCTTTCCTGAGCAAGACTGGCCCTAAAATACCTGCTCAGCACCCCAAGTCCCACATAGACAGAGGACAAAGTCCCCCTTTGTTTTCCTGACCTCAGTCCAGCTAGTTAATTGCTCCACACATGAGCAAGTGCTTGTCTACGCCTTGTTCTCTAGGCAGAAACATGTTTCCTCTCAGCCTCTTGTCTAAGAGAAACACCCTGGGCACTTGTCTGAAGATTTTTTTCCTTTTCTTTTCTTTTTTGGTTGTTTCCCTTCCTCCCTCTTATCCCCATTGAGTTTTTGCCTATGTAATGGGGGCTTGTATGAAGTGTTATTCTTATGTCTTCCTGCTGCTTCCTTTACCATAGTGCTTCCTCCCCACTCCCATCTCCAGTCCCCTTGACCTTTTCTGCAAGCCATCCTGGTGCTCCACAACATGGCCTCAAGTTTTCCCAAATAGTAATTTTCAGTTCAGCACATTCCCATCTTTCTTCCACCCTTCCACTCTGACTTTCAGGCTTCCCTCGTATTCTCACCACATCCACCTGAGGTGATCAGGGCAAGAATTCTCCCCAAATTTTATATAGAGAAATCGATATCCCAAGGAGCTAGGATGAGCCAGTTTCCCAGAGCAGGAGTTGGTAAATTTTTTGTGTAAAGGGTCAGAGAATAAATATTTTAGGCTTTGTAGGCCACTTAGGGTCTCTAGCACATATTCTTTGTTTTTCATTTATTTTTAATAATCCTTTAAAAAGATAGAAACCATTCTTAGCTTATGTGTTTTTCAAAAACCAGGCCCCTGGCTGGATTTGGCACAAGCTTGGTAATTTACTGACCCCTTCTCCAGAGGACTTTCCTGACCTAGTGTCCAACTGTTACTTTTGCTGTCAAGAAATCCTGTGTCTAACTTTTGCCCCTCATAGTACAATTAAGGCAGTTTCCCCTTGATTAAAATTTTCTGCAAAAGATTTTTTTGTGGGTACTGCTGTTGTTTCCTCTCCAGCTCTTCCTCATTTCCCAGAATTCCTTACTGGCCTCCTATCCCCCTCACCAACAGCAGGATACCTTGATTCCTGCTTCACTTTCCCCTCTCTCCTTCACCCCCACAATTGTTTCTCAAGAAATCAAACTGCAAGGGATTAGAAGGTGGGTAAATCTTTGGAGTCCCACAGTCTAAGTTTTGCTTGGACACTGCCTGAGTTCCATTACGCTCTGAAATTTTCAGTGCTAGTGAGCTAGTTTTCCAGACTGAACTCGAAGCCGCCTTGCCATTAGCAACCTGGGATTTTTCCACACTTTTTTTCCCCCTTCATGCCTCAGGAAGTTGGATTCTATCCCACCCTCTTCCTTTTTCCAAGTTATTTCCTTGCCACTCAGGCTATCAGGGAAACATAACATCATCTTCCTCTGTGTTCCCTATACACTTATCTTTGTTTTTTTTTTTTTTTTTTTTTTTTTGTAATTTAGATGAAGGTTTACAGAATAAACTAGCTTCTCATTAAACATTTAGTACACATATTGTTTTATTACTTTGGTTAACAACCCCATGATACATCAATACTCTCCCTTCTCGACCATGGGTTTCCTATTACCAGCTTTCCTGTCCCTTCCTGCCTTCTAGTCCTTGCCCCTGGGCTGGTGTGCTCCTTTAGTCTTGTTTTGTCCTATGGGGCTGTCTAATCTTTGGCTAAAAGTTGAATCTCAGGAGTGACTTCATTACTGAGCTAAAAGGGTGTCCAGGGGCCATACGCTCGGGGTTTCTCCAGTCTCTGTCAAGCCAGTAAGTCTGGTCTTTTTCTGAGTTAGAATTTTGTTCTACATTTTCTCCAGCTCTGTCTGGGACCCTCTACTGTGATCCCTGTCAGAGCCGTCAGTGGTGGTGGCCGGGCACCATCTAGTTTTACTGGACTCAGACTGGTGGAGGGCGTGGTAGTTGTGATCTATTAGTCCTTTGGACTAATCTTTCCCTTGTGTCTTTAGTTTTCTTCATTTTTCCTTGCTCCTGAGGGGGTGAGATCAGTGAAGTATCTTAGATAGCCATCCATAGGCTTTTAAGACCCCAGACGCTACTCACCAAAGTAGAATGTAGAACATTTTCTTTATAAACTAATTTGTGCCAACTGAGCTAGACGTACCCTGAGACCATGGTCCCCACAGCCCTCACCCCAGTAATTTGGTCCCTCAGGGAGTTTTGATTTGTTCATGGAGTTTCCATGGCCTTACCTTGAACAAGCTGGGCTGGCTTCCCAGTATTGTGTACTGTCTTACCCTTCACCAAAGTTACCACTTATCTATTATCTATTTAGTGTTTTTTCACTCCCACCCCTACCCTCCCTCATAACCATCAAAGATTGTTTTTTTTGTGTGAGTAAAACTTTTCGTGAGTTTTTATAGTAATGGTCTCATACAATATTTGTCCTTTTGTGATTGACTTATTTCACGCAGTATAATGCCCTCCAGATTCATCCATGTCATGATATGCTTCGCAGATCCGTCATTGTTCTTTATCGTTGAGTAGTACCCCACTATGTGTATGTATCATAGTTTGTTTATCCATTCATCTGTTGATGGACATCTAGGTTGTTTCCATCTTGTTGCTATTGTGAACAATGCTGCAATGAACATGGATGTGCATATGTCTATTCGTGCGATGGCTCTTATTTTTCTAGGATATAATCCTAGGAGTAGGATGGCTGGATCATATGGTATTTCTGTTTCTAGCTTTTCTCTAAGGAAGTGCCATATCATTTTCCAAAATGGTTGTACCATTTTGCGTTCCCACCAGTAATGCATAAGGGTTCCAATCTCCCCATAGCCTCTCCAACTTTTGTTATTTTCTGTTTTTTTTTTTTTTTTGATTCATGCCAGTAATGCCGCAGTGACATGGTATCTCATTTTGGTTTTGATTTGCATTTCTCTAATGGCTAGTGATTGCGAGCATTTCCTCATATGTCTGTTAGCCACTTGAATATCTTCTTTGGTGAATTGTGTGTTCATTTCCTTTGCCCATTTTTTAATTGGATTATTTGTCTTTTTGTTGTAGAGATGTTGGATTTTCTTGTAGATTTTAGAAATTACACCTTTGTCGGATTTGTAATAGCCAAAATTTTTTTCCCCAATCTGTAGGTTCTCTTTTTACTCTTTCGGTGAAGTCTTTTGATGAGCATAAGTGTTTAATTTTTAGAAGATCCCAGTTATCTAGCTTATCTTCTGGAGTTTGTATGTTGTTAGTTATGGTTTGTATCCTATTAACACCATATATTAGGGTCTCTAGAGTTGATCTTATTTCTTCTTTTTGGTTTTATATTTAGGTCTTTGATCCATTTCGAATTAGTTTTTCTGTATGGTGGGAGGTATGGGTCCTGTTTCATTTTTTTGCAGATGAACATCCAGTTTTGCCAGCATAATTTGTTAAAAAGACTGTCTTTTCCCCATCTGGTGGACTTTGGGCCCTTGTTGAAGATCAGGTGACTGCAGGTGGATGGATTTACATCGGGGTTCTCAATTCTGTTCCATTGGTCAATGTATCTGTCGTTGCACCAGTACCAGGCTGTTTTGACTACTGTAGCTGTATAGTAGGTTCTGAGGTCAGGTAGTGTGAGTCCTCCTACTTTCTTCTTCTTCAATATGCTTTACTTATCCAGGGCCTCTTCCCTTTCTATACAAAGTTAATGATTGTTTCTTCCATCTCTTTAAAGAGTGTTGTTGGTACTTGCATTGTATTTGTAGATTGCTTTGAGTAGAATTGTCGTTTTCACAATGTTGAGTCTACCTATCCATGAGCATGGTATGTTTTTCTATTTATGTAGATCTCTTTTGGTTTCTTGCAGTAGTGTTTTGTAGTTTTCTTTGTATAGGTCTTTTACATCCCTGGTTAGATTTATTCTTAAGTATTTTATTTTTTAGGGGCTATTAGAAATGGTATTATTTTCCTGATTTTCTTTTCATTGTTCTCTTTATTGGTATATAGGAATCCAATGGATTTTTGCATGTTTATCTTGTATCATGTTACTCTGCTGAATCTATTAGTTCCAGTATGAGAAATCACGGAGTCTTTTGGGTTTTCTATATATAATATCATATCATCTGCAAATAGGGACAGTTTTACTCCTTCATTACCAATCTGGATGCTCATTATTTCTTTTTCTTGCTTTATTGCTCTAGCTATGATTTCCAGAACAATGTTAAA
The DNA here is from genome assembly GCF_000243295.1 of Trichechus manatus latirostris. NCBI lineage: Eukaryota > Metazoa > Chordata > Mammalia > Sirenia > Trichechidae > Trichechus > Trichechus manatus. The sequence goes on from NW_004444022.1 coordinate 4,685,527, forward strand.
TAGGAGTGGTGATAAAAGACATCCTTGTCTTGTTTCTGTTCTCAAGATGAATGTTTTCAGCCTCTCTCCATTAAGAACGATGTTGGCTGTTGGTTTTCTATAGATGCCCTTTATTAGGTTGAGGAATCTCCATTCTATACCTATTTCATTGAGAGTTTTTATCAGGAATGGGTATTGGATTTTGTCAAATGTCTTTTCTGCATTGACTGAGATGATCATGTGATTATTTTTTTTTTATTTATTTATGTCCTATCCTCTTATCTTTGAAATAAGCACACAAACCCTACTGATGCCTTTTTGGAAGATTGTTCAGAAGTAAGGAAATTCATATACTTCAAGCTCCTACTATGTGCTTGATCCATTCCCACTTATCAACTTAAAATAATCACAAAAATCCATTATCTTAATTTTTCACATGGTGAAACTGAGGCTCATATAGATAGAGTAATTTAGCAAGGGTCATCTGTCTAGCAAGTGACAGAGCTGAGGTTTTACCCTGTCCTAGGGTGAAGTCACTACAAAGTTATAGTAATGCAAAAAGAAAGATTTTATTTGGCATATGTTCAAAGAGGCAAAAGTGGGAAATGAACAAACATGCTACCAGAGCTATGTCTGCCCTAGTCCAAGAAAGGATACAGAATCATCAGTATATATCGGGGAAAAAAAAAGCTTCACTTTTTCACAGATTGGTTAAAAATTTGTAAATCATCGTGATGCTACATTTTGAATTGTCTTTCTTAATCATCATTGGTACAAATTTCAATAACGACAGTCACGAGGGTCTTCATTGGTCCAACAAATCTTACTATTTACTAAATGCTAACAAAAAAAAGTTGAGTGGAAAATATATGGGTATTTTGTGCTCTGTTTATGATTTGTTTATGTGAAAGTTTCCCTAAAAGATGTTTTCCAAGATTGTCCTAGCTATTGTTTTTATACCTCAGGGCCCAGTTGATGCATCTTTGTGAGTCGTATGAGTCCAGCTCCAGCTGGATCACTTTCTGTATACTCAAGGACAGGAAATAATGGCTCTAATTTTAACTCCAAAGTCACTCCCTTCTTTTGATTAGAGATTGGAGATAACACATCAGGGATCAATAACTGGACTTAGTCGGGCTCCTAGATGGTGGCCATGGCAGGCTCTTTAAATTCATGGTGCTGATTTTCCACTGGATACCATCTGGTTCTTCACCAGGATCTTAAGTAAAAGTAACGTTCTCATCAATCACGTTGCTGAAATGAGCAGAGTCGATGTACATCAACATTTTGCCTTAAGCTTTCTTTTGCCTTTTAAGTGTGTGAGACAATAAGTTTTAATATGCCTAATACTATCAGGATGCAGACTAAGAATACTACTATATCTTTCAATAGTGATCTAGCCCATGTACTTATTCCTGATGGTAACTAACCAAATAAATCTGGTGTTTGTAAGATTGTCATAGCGTGTGACCAAGTAGCTTGCTGTCTAATTGTATGTATATCCTGTTCTCTTTCTCCTGTGTTATTTATCCAAATGCAACAAGAGATATTTGCTGCAATACAGACTCCACCTCCTTGGGCTAATAAAAAAATTAAGGCTATTCTGTTATCTAATGCCAATTTGGCTAATGAGGTCAGAGATCACTGTTGTGCTTCCATCCCATTAACAATGTCATCTGCTATTTGTCCCATAAACAACAACAACAAAACCTATTGCTGTTGAGTCGATTCTGACTCATAGTGACCCTGTAGGACAGAAATGCCCTATAGGGTTTCCAAGGAGCAGCTGGTGGATTCGAACTGCTGACCTTTTGGTTAGCAGCTGAGCTCTTAGCCACTGCACTACCAGGGCTCTTATTTGTCCCATAGTGAGTGATAAATTTCTTAAATATTTCTCTAATTAAACTATACATAAGTAGGAGTTAAAGCTTTTAGAAATGACCAACCCCACCCTGAGTGTTGGACCAATGGGTTTTCTTCTCTCATTTTACGATGTGTAACAATTTAAAATTACCTTTCCAATATTTATTTGCATCATTACTATGAATATCTAAAGGTAATCCTAAAGTTCCCAAAGTGCATTGCACACACATTCACCAGGAATCTAAACAAGAGATTGCCTATGTAAATCCACCGTCAGTTGGAAAGGGATCATCTAAACTAGTATGGCTGGATCCACCACGCAAAAACTTATATCCATAAGGAGCACACAAAATTTGTCTAAACAGAAGTTATAGAAAAATTTGCAGGTGACAACCAAGTTTCCATTAGATAATTATCACAAATAGTCTTCCCAGTTGTAATTCTATATAGGTAAGATTTTTCCAACATTTGTTATTATAATCATGAGGATGAGGTAACTGATTATGGGTTGCAATTTCAACTAGCCTGTTATAGCACTTTTCATACCAATCACCTTAATCTCTGGGAGGGTACTGATATGATTCTATAAAATGTTCATCCTTATTACAAGGTGTCTTAGTCATCTAGTGTGGCTATAATAAAGCAGAACAAACAGAAGTTTATTCTTTCACAGTCTAGTAAGCCAGAAGTCCAAATTCAGGGCACCAGCTCCAGGGGGAAGGCTTTCTTTCTTTATTGGCTCTGGAGGAATGTCCTTGTCATCAATCTTCCTCTGGTCTGGGAGCTTCTCAGGACAGGGACCTTGGGTCCAAAGGACAAGCTATTCTCTTGGCTCTTGTTTCTTGGTGGTATGAATTCCCCATGTCTCTCTGCTCGCTTCTCGCTTTTACATCTCAAAATAGATTGACTTAAGACACAACCTAATCTTGTAGATTGAGTCCTTCCCATTAACATAACTGCCACTAATTCCACCTCATTAACATGATAGAGGTAGAATTTATAACACATAGGAAAATCACATCAGATCACATAATGGTGGACAATCACACAATACTGGGAACCATAGCCTAGCCAAGTTGACACATATTTTTGGGGGACACAATTCAATTAATAACACAAGGCAAACAAGGATGGATATCTTCGGAGTAACTGAGTGTCACACAAGTAGTTATTTAACCAGATCTGAGTGATATTAAAGTCATGGTGTTGAAAGTATTTGGGTTACAGGTGGAGGAGTCCATAACTTAACTCTAATTGCACGGGATAAAACTTCACTAGAGTTTAAAGTAGGAGGTGGAATCAAATGATAATTTAACATGGGTGATGCTAAAAGTTCAGAGTTTTCTTTAACAGAACGAGGGTTCTGATGACCAATTCAACATTGTGTCAAATTACCGGCACTCACTAGAGATAGTGATAATCGGACAAAAGCATTTTCATTCTAAGTATCTAGTCCTCTAACAAATAAAAGAGTAACTAAATAAACAATTGACATCATTTTAAATCAAAGTTAATATAGATTAGCAAAGTGGTAAAGAATATAACAAATAAAAAATCTAAATTGTACTTTTGAGTCACTTATCCAAGGGAGGAGGTCAGTTGGTTGTCATTTCGGGAGGGCGTCTGAATTTCAACTTCAGTCCTCCTGCCAGTTCAATCACCCAGTCAGGAACCTTGGTCTTCTTTAATTGGGAAAGATGTACCCAGGATTTTAAACCCTGTAATTTTGCTGCAAATTCATTTGTTAGTAAAACTAAATAGGGACCTTTCCATTTTGGTTTTAAAGAGTCCTTTATCTGGTGCCGTTTCCAATATACATAGTCACCAAGTTCTGGGGCATGATAACCTATATAATTAGTAGAAGTTTGAGAATAAGCATGTTTAATCACTTTATCATTGGCTTTAGAATACTGTATTAAGCTTTGATAACACTTTAACAAACTATTAGAGATCAAATTTGAATCGGGAATTACGGCATTATAAGGAAGAGGTATAATATGTTCAGTGACTATTTCAAATGGGGTTAACTTGTAAGAACAAAAAGGAGTAGATTGCAGATTCATTAATACAATTGGAAGCACTTGGGGCCACATTAGTTTTAAAGAAGCAGTAAGCTTAGCTAACTGAACATTTATTATTGCATTTATTCTTTCAACTAATCCCAAAGATTGAGGATGATATAGACAGTGTAATCGATGCAAGGTAGGAGAAGTATTACAAACTGCTGCCAAAATTTGGCCAGTAAAGTGAGAACCTCTAGGGTATGAGGAGTACCCCACATAGAAGAATATTTTATAAAAAAATTTTAGCAACAAAGGTTGCAGTAGCATTCCGACAGTGAAATGCTTCTACCCAAAGAGAATATCTGCATATCATGACTAAAATATAATTTTGAACTGGGGGAAGTTGTATAAAATTCAATTGCCATTCAGTCATAGGTCTTGTAGGAAGGGAATATCAATCCCGAGGAGTTGAATTCATTTTCCCTGGGTTAAATTCTTGGCAAATAGTGCAATCTTTCACTATTTCATTCACAGCCTTCCAGAAATAACTCCAATAATATATAAATAATAATTTTTTTAAATTTTTTTGTAGAGTTTTATCTCTTTCTAAATTATTTCTTTGGTGGAACTATAAACTACAGGAAGATGTAATTCTTTTGGCAGGAGCAGAGTTTGATCAGGTCTGATCCAAAAATCTCTGTCAGAATTTAGAGTACATCCCTCCTTTTCCCATATTTTCTTTTTCTGAAGGACGTGTAGCTTTTTGGTGTAAAGGTAAATTGTGCCACCTGGGATCTATTGTTTTATCTGGATCTTCTATTAATGATGGAGGTAAATTTGATTTCCATCCCCAACACACTTTACAATTTTCTCTTTTTCCCAAATGGGTGTGTTCAGGATGATAATTGTCTAATCCTATTCCTTCATACATTAATAGAAGTTTGTCTATTGTATCATGTCTGTCATACAAATAATAAGCTGCATCCACAAAGTTTTCCCAAAAATATTTATCTAAGAATGCAGTTAAATCTTCATCCCATTGATCTTTAAATTCTAATAAGCAGGCTGATAACAAAAGTATATGTATTCCCTTGGGAATAACAATTCTGTTTCCAGGGCCTATCCACAATTCAATTTCTCTATTAAGATGGCATTCACCTGCTCTCCATTCTGTTATTTCACTTTCAGGGGATATTTTTTGCAGCCTTTTTAATATCTCTAAATTTGAATTCCAAATTAAAAATAGGGACTTGGTAGGCTTCTGCATTCCTAGTTTTTGATTTTGTATAAACTTAGGAAAGGTCATAATCTCAATAGATTCTGTTTTAACTATCCTTAAAGGATTTTCAGATAAAGCTGGGCTGGGTTTTTGGGTGCCTCTGCCAGTCACTCTTTTAGCTGCAGAATCAGCTAACTCATTCTCAATTACCTCCTCAGTCTGAGGCTGTCGTTTTGACTGATGCATCTGTATCTTTACCACGGGTATTTCAGAAGGTAACAGTAAAGCGTCTGAAAGTGTAGCTACGTGTTTCCCATTCCTAATGGAAGATCCTCCTGACATTAAAAATCCTCTCTGTTTCCATAACATCTGAAAGCCATGTGCCAAACAAAAGCAACACCTCAAATCCGTGTATATGGTCACAGATTGATTTTTTTTTTTTTTTTTTTTTATAATTTACGAGTTTGGGTAAGAGCCACTAATTCAGCTTGTTTTGCCAAAGTTACCTGAGGTAAAAGTCCACTCTCCAATACCTCTGAGGAATTAGTTACTGCATATTCTCCCTGATATTTGCTTTAAGTCAGATTTAGTTTTAAATAAGAACCATCTACAAATAAAACTAAAGAAGGGTTAGCCAAAGGAATTTGCTGGCGACCTCTTGGGGTCAGAAGTTGATCTGTGAAATCAAAGCAGTCATGTGGTGCTCCTTCTTCCTCATGGAAAAAAGTGGCTAGATTTAAAGCTTTAATGACATGTATTTGAATATTTGGGGCTGTCAGTAATATAGCTTCATAAGAGATTAACCTGCTGGCAGATAGATGCTGAGTTAAAGTAGATCTGAGAATAGCAGCTACTGCATGTGAAACATAAATCTAAGTCATTATCCAGAACTATATCTTCAGTGTTTGCTGCTAATTGAGTGGTTGCTGCTACTGCCCTTAAGCATGGAGGATATGCATGAGCAACTGGATCTAATTGAAGACTATCCTACAGTCCTCTGAGATCTCCATGTTTCTGAGTTAAAACACCACAAATATTCCCATTTTGCTCATTTATATTCAGAAAAAAATTTAAAGCATAATTTGGAAAACCCAAAGCAGGAGTGGTTAAAAGGGCTTCTTGAAGTGTGTGTACCACTTCTGCATCTTTTTTCAGAAAGGGTAAAAGGACCAGTCACTTCTTTTTTCCGATAGTGATATAAGGGCTGGGTTAACAATGAAAAACTTGGATTTCAATTTTGAAAATATCCACAAAGACATTTTAAAAAACTCTTATTTGTTTCTTTGTAGTAGGCAAAGGAAAAGTTAATATATCTTCCTTTCTCTTCGAGTCTATAGAAATACCTTCAGCTGAAATAAAACGTATTAAGTATTTAACAATGGGTTGGGCAAATTGTAATTTTTCTTTGGATACCTTATGCCTTCTAGTAGCTAAATATTGTAATAACAGAATTCTATCTTCCACAAGATTTTGTCTAAAATTGGAAAATATCATGATGTCATCTATATACTGCAATAACACTGATCTATGTTTAAATTGAAATGTAACAAAATCTGAATGTAATACTTGTGAAAAATAAGTTGGACTTTTGGTGAATCCTTGTGGGAGAACTCTCCAAGTGTATTGTCAATTTTTCCAGGTGAAAGCAAATAAGTATTGACTATTCCGGTGAACAGGGATACTAAAGAAAGCACTACAAAGATCTATAACTGTAAAGCATACAGCATTTCTTGGTACCTGGGCTAAGAGTAAATGAGGATTGGGAACTACAAGGAATCTAGATATTGTAATTTTATTTATGGCTCTTAAATCTTGCACAAATCTCCACCATCTTTTTTTTTCCAGAAAAATAGGAGTATTGCAAGGACTAGTGCATAGTATAATTAGAGAAGGAACTCTTGGATAATAGATTCTAACCCTGCTATAGCTTCAGGATTTAATGGATATTGAGCTGTCCTAGGCAAAGATTTAGAAGTATCTATTTGCACCTGAATAGGTTTGGCTGACAAGACTTTTCCTACGGCTGTAGTTGTCTTTGCCCAAAGTTCAGTGGGTACTTGCTCTAATTCCTTCTCTCCTCCCTGAACCTGTTGTATAGTTTCTTCTACTCCCATTAACCCTTGAATAAACCATAAGGTGTTTTCTTTTTAATCTCTCGGTAATTGACTCATCTATCAGAGGAAAGTTTAATAGAATTTCTCTACTATCAGTAAACTGTATATGGCATTGCCATTTAGTTAATAAATCTCATCCTAATAGATTAGCAGGGGTATCATTGCTGAAAACAAACAGATGTAAATCATCAGTGGGTCCTAAAGATATTGGTACTGGCTCTGAATGAGACAAAATTTGTTTGTCATTTGAAACTCCTATGATTTTAGAAGTTTTGTTGCTCCAAGGGAGGGAGTTTTGTAAACACATGGGATTTATCACTGACATGGTAGCACCCGTGTCAGTCAGGAAGGTACACAGCTCCCCATTTACTTGGAGCATTGTCTCCCCCTGACTGTTAAGACAAACCATGGTGAAAACCTCTAAATCCTTGGAGCACCATCTCTGTAGTGGTAACAGAAGTGCTGAAGTAGTAAACCTCTGTTTATTCCTAAGTTTTAAACAATCCCTCTTACAGTAACCAGGCTTCTTACAGTAGTTACAAACTAGCGTGCTTTGGGGCTTATTTGTTTGAGGCTGTCACTTGTTTGGGATTTCATCATTACTGCCTTTACTTTGCAACTGTTGTAACTGCAAGCCATCAATTTCTTTTTCTGCTCTCTAGTATTCTGAAGAATGTACATTTTCCTAATTTAAATGTTTTTTTTTTTTTTTTTTTTTTACCAAAGCTGCTAACTCAGGCAATAAACCAAAACCAAACCCACTGTCACTGAGTCAATTTTGACTCATAGCGACCATATAGGACAGAGTAGAATTGCCCCATAGAGTTTCCAAGGAGCAGCTGGTGAATTCAAACTGTCAACCTTTTGGGTAGCAGCTGAATGCTTAACCACTGCACCACCAGGGCTCCAATTCAGACAGTAGGCCCCTTAAAAACAGAGTTGAATATAGGCTGATGTTCTTTTATAATTGCCTTTCAACCTGAATGTTCTTCAAATAATTTGGAAAAATGATCTAAAGAAGTATATATATTTTCTCCCTTTTCTTATTTACAAGCCTGGATTTTTGCTCAATCAACTTTTTTTTGGAAAAACTTTAAGAAACACATTAATTAATTCCTTAGCCTAACTTGAACTTCACCTTTCACCTCTTTCCCTGTAACACCAGCTTTTGGGACCAAACTTGCTTCTGGGTTCTTCCACTTAGATTCAGTTATCCATCTAGCTGCTTCTCCCAATCCTAATAGCATATGTAACAAATTACATAAATCTGAAGGACCTGGCTCATAGGTACTAGTTAACATATTAAATTCATGTAAAAATTTCTGAGGATTTTCACAAGGGTCAGGAAAATCTTTTGCAATTTCCTTAAGTTCAGATTTAGACCAGGGATTTACTGTTACCTCCACTGGTCCACCTGCTAATTTAGGCTAACTACCAAAGCCATTAATGGAGGTAGAGACTCTGTTTCCAGTGAATCACAGGAATGAAAAGGAAATTCAGCTAAAAGAGAACTAGAAGTCAAATCAAGGTATAAAGAAACAAGTTTTTCCTTTTTCCTCTTTTTGTCTCTGAATTTTTCCATCCTTTTAAATACCCATAGGAGTTCTATTCATTAAAGAATCAAGTAATGCTACCTGACCTTTCTGTAATGCCAAGATCTATTTTGATTGCTTAGCAATGCTTTCCTGAACTGAAGCAAAAGTATTAATTCACTGTCTTCTCAAGGACTCAAACTACAAATTAAAAAAATACTTGTCACTGATTCTGGTTTATTTTAGATCCCTTTGCTTCTAACTTACATCTTAAAAAGACTAATCTGTCCAATTCAAAAGTCCCTCACTTGGGCTGTTGTAACAAATCCTTTTCTTTCATTAAATCTTGCCATTTTTCTAAATACAGAGTAGAATTAACCTCAAAATTCTTTACCATATAGGCAGTGGGTGTGCTGGATGATGGGCCATCAATTTTACTTTTTTCTTGGTTATTTCCCATTTTAAATTTGGAAAGGGGAAAAGAAAAAGGTTTCAAAACAGAGCAATATTTTCCAGATTTTCTCTAAGTCACAAAAAGAAACCTAATGAGGAACACCACGGGGTTTGACAGTATTTTGCTTTGACAAATGTGTACCTTTTTTGTGCGAGAGTTTGCTTGTGGGTGGTAAGCAGCCTAGTGCTCTAGCCTGTCTCATGACCACTTTATCCTGTCATGGAAGTCTTTAATGCTTGTGATGAGTGCCAGTGACCACCCTACTGGCTTTACTGGTCGACCCATGTCCGAATTTTGCAGCTTATAGTGCCCCAGAGCTCTTTGAAAATAGAATTATTCTTATGTTTCAAATGCTCAAATCTGGACACCAAACTGCAGTTCACCAAAAACAGTCACTAAATGGAATGCTTAACTAAATGATCAAGGAAAAATTTAAGAAAGATTCTCCTTAATCTAAACAGCTGGTTTTCAAACAATATGTCGAACAAAACTTAAGAAGATATGAGAAAGAGAACAAAAAGAATAAGCAAAGGCTCGTTTTCCAAGAGCACTTACCCCATTGATGTCAAAGAGACGTGGAGTGTGAATGCTTGGGGTCCAGAAGACAGGAAATCTTTTTGTCGGCTTCTGCTCCACCACCAGGTCTCCTTGAGGTGGACTGGATTCGTGTCTTCAGAAAATCCTGCCGACTACATCATTAATTGTCCTAGGGTAAAATCACCGCAAAGTTATAGAAAAGCAAAAATAAATATTTTATTCAGCATATGTTCAAAGAGGAGCCCTGGTGGTGCAGTGGTTAGGAGCTTCGCTGCTAACCAAAAGTTTTGCAGTTTGAATCCACCAGCTGCTCCTTGGACACCCTATGGAGCAGTTCTACTCTGCCCTATAGGGTTGCTATGAATCAGGATCAACTCAACAGCAACAGGTTTGGGTTTTGGTTTATGTTCAAAGAGGCAAAAATGGGAAATGAACAAGCATGCTACCAGAGCTATGTCTGCCCTAGTCCGAGGAAGGTCAAGAATCATTAGTATATATTGACATTACAAATGAATAAAATCACTGAATCACAGATTGGCTAATAGCTGCTGAATTGCCGTGATTCTACATTTTGAATTGTCTTTCTTAATAATCATTGGTATAAATTTTAGGAGGGTCTTCATTGATCCAACATATCTTACTATTTACTAAATGCTAATAAAAAAAGATAAGAGCGGAAAATATGTGGGGTTTTGTGCTCTGTTTATGATTTGTTTATGTGAAATATCCCCTAAAAGATGTTTTCCAAGATTGTCCTAGCTATTGTTTTTATACCTCAGGGCTCAGTTGATGTGTCCTTGTGAGTCCAGCTCCAGCTGGGTCACATTCTTTATGCTTAAGGACAGGGAATAATGGCTCCTATTTTAACTCCTAAGTCACCCCTACAATTAGATTAGACCATATGAGATTGCCACTTTAATTGGTCAATAATAGTCAAATATCAGTAATTTCATATGATTGAACTTAACATTACGTAAGCTCCTTGAGGTCAGATTTTTTTTTTTTCTATTTTCTTCACTGTTATGTTTCCAGAGCCAAGACTAGTGCCTGGCCTGTAGTAGGAACCCAATACATACATCTTTGAATGAATGAATGAAAAGTTCTGTTGTTTCAAAGTTCACACCGTTTCCTCTATGGTGTTTTTTCTCCATGTTCAGTCATCTCTTGACCATCTTTACAATTCTTCCATGTCTACATACCTATGTGCCTTCGAAAATCATCTCCAGGGTGCTGATCATACTTCAGTGGGGTGTGTGCCACTCTTTGGGCACAGCTGCCCTTAACGCCCTCCTGGCTACAGGAGTTAATAAATGTAGATAAATAACAAAGGTGCTAGAATTATTAAAAAGTCTAAGATGGAAATGGTCCAAAGGGCAAACAGCAAATTAAGAAACATCTATTCAAGAAAATCTATGAAAATTCAGTAAGAAAGGCAAGAGTCTGTGATATTTGAACAAAGATGGCTCCCTCCCACCTCCTCTCAGCTCAGCGAGGCATAGAATCCACTCCAGACTGCTGCAGCCAAGAACACAGAGTTCTCTCTCCCCTCAGCTCTCAGTTAGAGGGATTTCTTCCTGGAAGAAGCAGGACATCCACATTTCTCATCATATTCCCAGCTACCTGTTGCTGAGACTAAGTCTAAGGTGATTGTGGTTGAGGGGTTGAGGCTCCCTCTTGCTGGCCAGCCCCCATTCATGCAATGTAGACTCTACCTTGGGTATGGCATGCTGAAAGACTGGGAACCCAGTCTCTTGCCCCCCAGCTTGTGAATCAGTGGTTCCACATCAGGAGAGGCAAGTCAAGAGGACCTCATTCTGCAGCCCTAACCCCACTGAGTGCTTAGCTCTTAGAGCAGGAGTCACTCAGTCACTCAGAGGGAAGATTGCAATTTGTTCCCATCCCTGGATCCAGAGCCCTGGATCAGAGATTTTTGTCTTGGGGGAAAAGCCTGCCATAAAAGGAGAGCTACTAATCTCTTCCCAAAGGAACAGACTTAATTTTCAAGACAGCATGGAGAAGTTCAAGCCTTCAAGTGCTTTTAAGAATAGTGGAGGTTGTGGTGAAAGGCAATTAGGGGGAGATTCAAGATACAGGCTAAATTTTAGACCTGATAGTTTACAGGAGAGAATCTAGGAACAACACAGCTGTGAGGAGCCTTCCTGAGATCAGAACAAATACCAAACACTGACCTCAGAAACTATTCTTTGAAAAGAGTGTCAATTTGATTGAATTAGCTTGTAGAACAATTTATGCCCCAGGGCATTATTGAAAACAACTGATCAATCAGTCAGCATTTAGTGGAGTTTTGCAGCTAGATGTGGTTAGGGGAAGAGAGGAAGAGAGTCCTACGCAAACCACTGTCATCTCAGGGTGACTGTGGGCAATTCCAAAGCTGCGCCTCCCTTAGGAGCAACATCAGAGGCTTAACAATGTGGCAGGTGAGAAAGACTTCACTAAAATAATCCAGTCACTAGATAAATAAACAAATAACAATAACAAGCCCTGAAGGGGCTGGACCAGTACCTCTAGTTGCTACAATATATTATATAAAATGTCCAGTTTCCAATAACCAACAAAAACAACAAATACAAGGCATGCAAAGAAACATAAATTATGACCCATATACTGTAAGAAAAGCAGGCAAAAGAAATTTGCTGTGAGAGGGCCCAGATGTCAGCTTTCTCAGAAAATGACTTTAAAGTAGCCATTATAAACATGTTCATAGATCTAAAGGAGAACATAATTAAAGAAGCAAAGTATGATGAAAATATCACATCAAGTAGAGAATATCAGTAAAGAGATAGAAATTATAAAAAAGAACAAAATGGAAATTCTTTTTTTAAAATTTTTTATTGTGCATTAGGTGAAAGTTTACAGAGCAAATTAGTTTCCCATTCGATAGTTTGTACATACAGTGTTCCATGACATTGATTTCTTTCCCCACAATGCGTCAGCACTCTCTCCATTTCCGTCCTAGTTTCCCTGTTTCCTTTTGTCCTGATTTTCTACACTTTCCTGCCTTCTCATCTTTGCTTTTGGGCAAATGTTGCCTTTTGAGCTCATATAATTGATTGTTCTGAAGAACACGTTCCTCTTGGGTGTTACTGTTTATTTTATGGGCCTGTCCATGGTTTGGCTGAAAGGTGGTCTCCAGGAATGGCTTCAGTTCCAGTTCATAGGATTGTCCTAGGGCCCTCATCTCAGGGGTTCCTCCAGTCTCTGTCAGAACAGTGAGTCTGGTCTTTTTTGTGAATTTGATTTTTTGTTTTACAATTTTTCTCCTGCTCTCTCAGGAAACTTCCGTCGTGATCTCAGTCAGAGCAATCAATAGTGGTAGCTGGGCACCATCTAGTTCTTCTGAAAACAGGGTGGTGTAGGCTGTGGTTCATGTTGTCCATTAGTCCTTTGGAATAATTGTTTCCTTGAGTCTTTGGTTTTCTTCACTCTCCTTTGCTCTGGATGGGAAAACACCAATAGTTGTATCTTAGATAGCTGCTTGCAAGCTTTTAAGACCCCAGACGCAACTCACCAAAGTAGTATGCAGAACTTTGTCTTTCTGAAGTATGTTGTGCCAATTGATATAGATGTCCCCAGAGTCTATGGTCCTTCACCTTCAACGGTAGGAACTTTGTCCTGTGAGGATTTTGGCCATGTCTAAGAAGTTGCCCTGACTGTGGCCCTTGTGTTCTCTATTGTCTATATTAATATACAGGCAGCATCTACAGTTACGTATGTAGAAATAACCACCTCCAAAGCTATATCTGCAGGTGGGATTGTTCTCTTACACCCTCCCACACCTCCTGGCATGCCTATCTACCTATGTATCCATTTGTAAATTAGTGTTTGTTAATACTATTTTTGCAGGATTGTCTATGCTATAGTAATAACCATTGTTGCCCTTTGTTCTTACGTTCCTCTCAGTGTCCTCCCATGTCTTGGTCATGTTTTGCTGACTTCTCCCATATTGTGTATTGCTTTTCCCCTCACCAATATTAGCACACATTATCTATATATTTGGTAATTTTCCCTCACTCCCCATCCCATCTCTGGTACCCATCAAAGATTTTTTTTTTTTTTTTCCTGTATGTAAACCTTTTCTGGTTTCTTTATAATAGGGGTCTGAAACAATAATTTTTCTTTTGTGACTGATTTATTTTGCTCACAATAACGTCCTCCAAATTCATCCATGTTGTGAGATGTTTCACAGACTCATCACTATTCTTTTTTTTTTCAGCAATACATTATTTTTTTTTTTTTACTATACTTCAGGTGAAGGCTTACAGAACAAATACTTTCTCATGAAACAGTAGTACACATATTGTTTTATGACATTGGTTAACAACCCCACAACATGTCAACCTTCTCCCTTCTCGACCTTTCTTTTTTTTTGGTGAAAATATACATAGCCAAAGATACACCATTTCAAACATTTCTACATGCACAGTTCAGTAACATTGACTACGGTATTCCAATTGTGCTGCTATTCTCACTTTAGATGAAGGCTTACAGAACAAAAGTTTCTCATTTAACAGTTAGTACACATGTTGCCCTATGACAATGGTTAACAACCTCACAACGCATCAACACTATCCTTACTCAACTTTGGGTTTCCTATCACCAGTTTTCCTGTCCCCTTCTGCCTTCTGGCCCTTGTCCCTGGACTGCTGTGCCTCACTAGTCCCATTTGGTTTTATGGGGCTGTCCAGTCCCCGGCTGAATGGTGAGCCTAGGAAATGACTTCACCACTGAGCTAAAAGGGTGTCTGGGGGCCATACTCTTGGGGTTTCTCCAGTCCCCTTTGGCCAGTAAATCTGGTCTTTTTTTTGTGAGTTAGAATTTTGTTCTACATCCTTCTCCAGCTCTGTCCAGAACTCTCGGTTGTGTCCTGGTCAGAGTAGTCAGTGGTGGTAGCCGGGCACCATCTAGCTGTACTGGACTCAGTCTGGTGGAGGCCTTGGTAGCTGTGGTCCATTAATCCTCTGGACTAATCTTTTCATTGTATCCTGTTCTCTTCATTCTCCCTTGCTCCCGAAGGGGTGAGTCCAGTGGAGTATCTTAGATGGCTGCTCCCAGGCTTTTAAGACCCTAGACGCTCCTCACCAAGGTAGACTGTAGAAAATTGTCTTTATAAACTGTGTTATGCCAATTTAGCTAGATGTTCCCCGAGACCATGGTCCCCACAGCCCTCCACCCAGCAATTCAGTCCCTCAGGGAGTTGGGATGTGTCTATGGAGCTTCCATGACCTTTCCTTGTACAAGTTGTGCTGGTTTCCCGTGTTGTGTACTGTCTCACCCTTCACCCAAGATACCACTTATCTATTGCCTATTTAGTATTCCCCCTCCCACCCCTCCCATCCCTGGTAACCAACAAAGATTGTTACATTTTGTGTGTGAACTTTTTCATGGGTTTTTACAATAGAGGTCTCATACAATATTTGTCCTTTTGTGATTGACTTATTTCACTCAGCATAATGTCCTCCAGTTTCATCCATGTTATGAGATGCTTCACAGATTCATCATTGTTCTATCTCTTTGCACAGTACTCCATTGTTTGTATGTACCATAGTTTGTTTATCCATTCGTCTGTTGATGGGCACTTAGGTTGTTTCCATCTTTTTGCTATTGTGAATAATGTTGCAACGAACATGGGTGTGCGTGTGTCTGGTCATGTCATGGCTCTTATTGCTTTAGGGTATACACCTAGGAGTAGGATTGATGGGTCATATGGTATTTCGATTTCTAGTTTTTTAAGGAAGCACCATTTTACTTCCCCACCAGCAGGGTATAAGAGTTCCAATCTCCCTACAACCTCTCCAGCATTTGCTATTTTCTTCTTTTTGATTAGTGCCAGTAATGTTGGGATGAGATGTTATCTCATTTTAGTTTTGATTTACATCTCTCTAATAGCTAATAATCACGAGGATTTCTTCATGTGCTTGTAGCCGTCTGTCATGGATTGAACTGTGTCCCTCAAAAAGGTGTGTCAACTTGACTAGTCCATGATTCCCAGTATTGTGTGATTGTCCACCATATTGTCACCTGATATGATTTTCCTATGTGTGGTAAATCCTACTTCTATGATGTTAATGAGGTGGGATTCGTGGTAGTTATGTTAATGAGGCAGGACTCAATCTACAAGATTAGATTGTGTCTTAAGTCAATCTCTTTTGAGATACAAAAAAGAGAAGCGAGCAGAGAACATGGGGACCTCATACCACTAAGAAACAAGACCCAGGGGAATAGTGCGTCCTTTGGACCCACGGTAACTACACTGAGAAGCTCCTAGACCAGAGGAAGATTGATGACAAGGACCTTCCCCCAGAGCCGACGGAGAGAGAAAGGCTTCCCCTGGAGCTGGCAGCCTGAATTCTCACTTTTAGCCTCCTAGAATGTGAGAGAATAAATTTATCTTTGTTAAAGCCATCCATTTGTGGTATTTCTGTTATAGCAGCACTAGATAAATAAGACACTGTTTGAATGTCTTCTTTGATGAAGTGTTTGTTCATATCCTTTGCCCATTTTTTAATTAGATTGTTTGTCTTTTTGTTGTAAAGGTGTTGAAGTTTTCTAACAATTTTAGAGATTTGACCCTTCTTGGGTATGTCATAGCCAAAATTTTTTCCCCAGTCTGTAGGTTCTCTTTTTCCTCTTTTGGAGAAGTCTTTTCATAAACATAAGTGTTTAATTTTTAGGATGTCTCATTTATCTAGTTCATCTTCTGCTGTTTGTGCATTTCGTATTCTATATATGCCATATATTAGGGTACCTAGCGTTGTCCTTATTTTCTCCTTCATAGTCTTTATAGTTTTAGGTTTTACATTTAGGTCTTTGATTCATTTTGAGTTAGCTTTTGTGTATGGTGTGATGTATGGGTCCTGCTTAATTTTTTCATAAATGAACATGCAGTTTTGCCAGCATCGTTTGTTAAAGAGACTATCTTTTGTCCCATTTAATGGACTTGGGCCTTTTGTCAAAGATCAGCTGACCATGGGTGGATGGATTTACATCTGGGTTCTCAATTCTGTTCCTTTTGTCTATGTGTCTGTTGTTGTACCAGTTCCAAGCTGTTTTGACTACTGTAGCTGTACAGCAGGTTCTGAGATTAAGTAGTGTGAGGTCTCCTACTTTTTTCTTCTTCTTCAATAATGCTTTACTTATCTGGGGCCTCTTTCCTTTCAATAGAAAGTTGGTGGTTAGTTTTTCCATCTCATTAACGAATGCTGTTGGAATTTGGATCAGGATTGCATTATATCTGTAGATTGTGTTGGGTAGTATCGATATTTTCACAACGTTGAGTCTTCAAATTCATGAGCAGGGTGTGTTTTCCCATTTATGTAGGTCTCTGTTTGTTTCTTGCAGTAGTGTTTTACAGTTTTCATTGTATAGGACTTTTTCATCCCTGGTTAGATTTATTTGTATTTTGTCTTTTGGGAGACTATAGTAAATAGTGGAGCCCTGATGGGACAGTAGTTAGGAGCTTGGCTGCTAACTAGAAGGTCAGCAGTTTGAATCCAGCAGCTGCTCCTTGGAAACCCTATGGGTCTCTATGAGTCAGAATCAACTTGACGTCATTTTTTTTAAAATAGTGAATGGCATTGTTTTCCTGATTTCCTTTTCAAAGTTCTCTCTGTTGGTGTAAAGGAATCCAGCTGATTTTTTGTTATGTTGATCTTTTATCCTGCTACTTTGCTGAAACCTTCTATTAGTTCCAGTAGCTTTCTTGTGGAACCTTTGGGGTTTTTGATGTATAGGATCATATCATCTGAGACGACGGATAGTTTTAGTTCTTCCTTACCAATTTGGATGTCATTGATTGATTGATTGCCTTATTGCTCTAGCTAAGACTTCCACCACAATGTTGAATAAGAGTGGTGATAAATGGTATCATTGTCTTGTTCCCGTTCTCAAGGGGAATGCTTTCAGTCTCTCTCCACTGAGAATAATGTTGGCTATTGGTTTTGTATAAATGCCCTTTATTATGTTCAGGAATTTCCCTCCTATTACTATTTTGCTGAGTATTTTTATCAGGAATCAGTGTTGGGCTTTATCAAATGCCTTTTGAGCATCGATTGAGATGATCATGTGATTATTTTCTTTTGTTCTGTTTATGTGGTGGATTACGTTGATTGATTTTCTAATGTTTAACCATCCTTGCATACCTGGTAAGAATCCCACTTGGTCGTGATGTATTATTTTTTGATATGCTGTTAGACTTCTATTGGCTAGAATTTTGTTGAGAATTTTTGCATCTGTATTCATGAGGGATATTTGTCTGCAATTTTATTTTCGTGGTGTCTTTGCCTGGCTTTGGTATTAGGGTTATGTTGGCTTCATAGACTGAATTTGTGAGTATTCCTTCCTTCTCTACTCCAAAATTGTTTGAGCAGTATTGGTGTGAGTTCTTCTCTGTATGTTTGGTAGAATTCTCCAGTGAAGCCATCAGGGCCAGGGCTTTTTTTGGGTGTTTGTTTGGAGATTTTTTTTATTATCTCTTCAATCTCTTCTTTGTTATGGGTCTGTTCAGTTTTTTTTTTTTTTTTTTTTTATCACAATTTGTGTTCGGTTAGGTGGGTTCTGTGTTTCTAGAAATTTGTTCATTTCCCCTAGGTTTTTAAATTTATTGGAGTATAATTTTTCATTGTATTCTGTTATGATCCTTTTTATTTCAGTTGATTCTATTGTAATGTCACCTATCTCATTTCTTATTCATGTTATTTACTTCCTTTCCTGCTTTTCTTTATTCGATTTGGCCAGTGGTTTGTTTATTTCATTGATCTTTTCAAAGAACCACCTTCTGGTTTGTTGATTATTGGTATTGTTTTTCTGTTCTCTATTTTGTTTCTTTCTGCTCAAATCTATTATTTCCTTTCTTCTGGTGACAGTGGACTTCCTTTGCTGCTCTTTATTTGTTTGAGTTATAGGGCTAATGTTTTGATTTTGGCCCTTTCTTCTTTTTTGATGTGTGCATTTATTGCTATAAATTGATCTCTGAGCATTGCTTTTGCTGTGTCCCAAAGGTTTTGGTAAGATGTGTTTTCATTCTTATTTGATTCTAGGAAATTTTTTATTCCGTCTTGATTACTTCTCTTACCCAGTGGTTTTTAAGCAAGGTGTTACTCATTTTCCATGCATTTGATTGTTTTTCCTTGCTATTACTGTTGCTGAATTCTACTTTTATGGAATTGTTCAGAGAAAATTCTTTGTAATATTTCAATATTTTGTATTTTGTTAAGGCTTACTTTGTGGCTTAAAACGTGGTCTATTCTGGAGAATGTTCCATGCGTGTTGGAAAAGAATGTATACTTTGCTGCTGTTGGGTGGAGTGTTCTGTATATGTCTAAGAGGTCAAGTTGGTTGATTGTGGCATTTAGATCTGTATCTTTGTTGAGTTTCTTTCTAGATATTTCATCCTTCACTGAAAATGGTGTGTTGAAGTCTCCTACTATTATTTTGGAACTATTTCTCTCTTCAATGCTGTTAGAATTTTATGTATTTTGAAGTCCTGTCATTGGGTGCTTATATGTTTATTGTGGCTATGTCATCCTGGTATTTTCAATCTTTAATCATTATTTAGTGTCCTTCCTTATCTTTTATGGCAGATTTTGCCTTAAAGTCTATTTTATCAGAGACTAATATTGCTACTCCGGCTCTTTTTCTGTTATTGTTTGTTTGATATATTTTTCCATCCTTTGAATTTTAGTTGTGGCTTTGGGTCTAATGTGTGACACTTGGAGACAGCATATGGATGGGTCGTGTTTTTTATCCATTCTGCCACTCTCTGTCTCTTTACTGATGCATTTAAGGCATTTACATTCAGTGTGATTTTTGATAGGTATGAGTTTTGTTGTACTTTTGTGTGTATGTGGTGTTGATGGTTTCTTTGTTCTACTTAATTTTCTTTTCATTTCTTTCATTTTGTTGATTTTATGTTTACTGAGTCTGTATGTTTTTCTTCTTTTTTATTTTGATTAGTAAGTTTGTTAACTTTC
Source organism: Trichechus manatus latirostris (assembly GCF_000243295.1). Lineage (NCBI taxonomy): Eukaryota > Metazoa > Chordata > Mammalia > Sirenia > Trichechidae > Trichechus > Trichechus manatus. The sequence goes on from NW_004444022.1 coordinate 4,705,217, forward strand.
TTTGTGGTTACCTTGAAATTTACCTTTATCTTCCTGAGTTTAAACCAGTCTTTTATTTCATGATATTGCCTTGACTTCCTTTCCATGTGAAAGTTCTGTAACTACATGGTTTATTCCCTCTTTTTTGTTTTGACATTTGTGATTGTTAATGTTGTGTTTCAACTTGGCTGGGCCATGATTTTCTGTGGTTTGGCAGTTAAGATGTAGTTTGGCAATCGTGTAATGTTATGAACACCTCCAGGATGAGATCTGATATAATGCAATCACCTACATGATGGGATATGCTGTGAGCAGCCAATTATTTGATAGGGAGTTTCCTTGGGTGTGTGGCCTGCATCCAATATAGGTGAACATTTTGGCAAGGCTCACGGGATTTTGCTCACTCTAGATACTGCAGCTGGCTCCTGTTCATCTGACTTCCAGTTCTTGGGACTTGAGTTAGCAGCTTGTGTCCCAGTGTTGGGATTCGTCAGCCTCTGTGGTCTGGATCTTGAGTTAGCCAGCCCCTGCAGCAGGATGAGTTGTGAAAAACCTCCAGCCTAACCCACGGATTTGGGACTTTCCAGCCTCTACAACCAAGTGAGTTACTTTCTTGATCTCTCTCTCTCTCTCTGTGTGTGTGTGTGTGTGTGTGTGTGTGTGTGTGTGTGTGTAGAGATGGTTCACTGGTTTTGCTTCTCTAGAGAACCCAGTCTAAGACAACATTGAAGTCATTTACAGATTGACATCTCTGCTTCCCTGTTTTCAGTCTTTTAGCTTTGTTTCATTTTTGAGAATTCTTTATCTGAGTTGGCATGTGGCTGATGCTGTCCTGTGTCTTATTCTCAGGTGGTTGTCTGATATTGTTGGTTCTCTGTCTGAAGGATTCCCTTTAATATTTCTTGCAAGTTTGGTCTGGTTTTTTACAAATACTTTTTATTTCTGTTTATCTGGAAATATGTTAATTTTGCCATCGTATTTGAGAGATATTTTGCTGGATATATAACTCTTCATTGATATTTTTTTCTTTCAAGGTTTTATATATGTCATCCCATTGCCTTCTTGCCTTCATATTTATGCCAAGTAATCAGAGCTTATTCTTATTGGTTCCCTTTCGTAGATGACTTTTCATTTTTCCCAAGCATCTCTCAGGATTCTCTGTCTTTGGTTTTGGCAAGATTGATTATGATATATCTTGCCGACTTTTGCAGGGGGTCTATCCTGTATGGGGTTCGTTGACATTCTTGGATAGATATCTTCTCTTCTTTCATGATATTAGGGAAGTTTTCTGTAAGCAAATCTTCAACAATTCTCTCTGTTTTCCATTTTCTCCCCCTGTTCTGGAACTCTGCTCACACACAAATTTTTCTGCTTGATAGTGTCCCACCTATTTCTTAGGTTTTCCTTTTCATTTTGTTTTCTTAAACTTTTTTTGTTTATTGTTGTCATTCAAATGAAGTTTACACTTCAAGTCAGTCTCCCATACAAAAATTTATACATACATTGTTGTGTGACACCAATTGCTCTCCTCATAATATGACAACACACTCCTCCTTTCCACCCCTGATTCCCTATGTCCATTCAGGCAGCTCCTAACCCTGTCTCCCTTCCCATCTCACCTCCAGACAGAAGCTGCCCATATAGTCTCTTGTACCTATTTGAGCTAAGAGGCACACTCCTCACAAGTATAACTTTATGTCCCACAGTCCAGTCCAATCCCTGTTGGAAGAGTTGGCCTCGGAAATTGTTTCAGTTCTTGGCTGGTAGAGAATCCAGGGGCTATGATTTCCAGAGATCC
>NW_004444022.1:4707486-4708584 GCF_000243295.1 Trichechus manatus latirostris
ATCTACTATCTAGTTAGTAAATAACCCTCACCCTCCCTTCCCACCCTTGGAACCATGAAAGATTGTTTTCTTCTGTGTTTAACCCTTTTCTTGACTTCTTATAATAGTGGTCTTATACAATATTGGTCTTTTTGTGACTGACTAAATTCACTCAGCACAATGCCCTCCAGATTCCTCCATGTTATAAGATGATTCACGGCTTCATCATTGTTCTTTATGGTTGCATAGTATTCCACTGTGTGGATATACCATAATTTGTTTATCCATTCATCCGTTGATGGGCTCCTAGGTTGTTTCCATCTTTTTGCTATTGTGAACAGAGATGCAATGAACATGGGTGTGCATATATCTATTCGTGTGATGGCTCTTATTTCTCTAGGATATATTCCAAGGAGTGGGAAAGCTGGATCGTATGGTACTTCTATTTCTAGCTTTTTAAGGAAGCACCAAATCCATTTCCAAAGTGGTTGTATCATTTTACACTCCCACCAACAGTGCGTAAGTGTTCCAGTCTCTCCACAACCTCTCCAGCATTTATTATTTTGTGTTTTGGGATTAATGCTAGCCTTGCTGGGGTGAGATGATATCTCATTGTAGTTTTGATCTGCAATACTCTAATGGTTAATGATCGTGAGCATTTCTTCATGTGTCTTGTTACCTGCCTGAATATCTTCTTTGGTGAAGTGCCTGTTCATATCCTTTGCCCATTGTTTAATTAGGTTATTTGTTTTTTTGTTGATGAGGTTTTGCAGTATCTTGTGGATTTCAGTCATTAGACGCTGATCAGATTTGTTGTAGCCACAAATTTTTTCCAAGTCTGTAGGCTGTCTTTTGACTCTTTCGGGGAAGTTTTTTGATGAGCATAAGTGTTTGATTTTTAGGAGTTCCCAGTTATCTAGTCTCTCTTCTGGTACTTGTGCATTGTTACTTATGGTGCGTATTGTGTTTATGCCATGTATTAGGGATCCTAGCGTTGTCCCTATTTTTTCTCCCGTGATCTTTACCGTTTTCAATTTATAGTTAAGTCTTTGATCCATTTTGAGTTAGTTTTTGTGCATGGTGTGAGTTATGGGTCTTGTTTCAGTTTTTTGCAGATGG
>NW_004444022.1:4713763-4719826 GCF_000243295.1 Trichechus manatus latirostris
TTAGGGGAGCCAGCAGTTTTTTTTTCCCCCATTTGTTAATTTGTTCACTCTCCAAGGCCAGGAGAATGGCTCAGGGCATGTGATGGATCCTATTTCTGGCCCAGGGGACTCGGCAATTGCTGAAGCCAGTCCAGAACCCAGTGCAGAGCAGGGAGCTGGGGATAAATGGGAGAGAAATTTTTCCCTAAGGGGGGTGTTTTTGATCTATGTGGTAGCCTGGACACCATTACTTATCTTTCACCAGTCGAGGGCTTCTTCTCACTGGTTCTGGGTGGCCGAGCCTCTGGGTCTCTCCTGGTGAGGAATACACCTCTCAAGCACAGCTGCTTGCCTGCCTCACTGCTCACTCTCGAGCTTATCAGGCCTGAAAGGCTCAGTCTCTCGCTGGGTCAGGTCTGGCAACTCCTTGCTGCTTCTGAACAGTCTCTCCCTCCCCTTGCCACTCAATTCTGGTTCTTCAAATTTGCCTTTGATATTCAGGACTCCTAAATTGTCATATATAATAGATTCACTTGTTTTTCAGGTCTTTGTTGTAAGAGGGTCCACTGGAATCGTCTGACTACTCCGCCATCTTGGCCCCTACTCTGCTTAGGGTTTCTTCATTCTTTTTTCTGATTTTTCCTAAAACAAATTGATGTCAAGGGATTTGTCTTCGAATTTGATGATTTGGTTTTCCATTATTTCAATTCTGCTCCTATATCTTTATGTTGAGTTGTCTATTTCTGAAATTTTATTGTTAATCTTTGGATTTCTAGTTGCTGTTTTTGTATGGTTTCTAATTGTCCATTTTGTGATTTTGTTCTTATATTGTTTTCCTGGATTCTTCTATTGCTTTGTCTGTGTTTTCCTTGATCTATTTCTTGATCTCTGGAGAGCCTTGTATATTAGTCTTTTAAATTTCTCATCAGGTAGTTCAATTGACATTTCTTCCTCAGGAAGGTTTTCTGGTTCTTTATTTTGGTCACTTGCTTGAGCCAGTTTGTCCTGCTTTTTTATGTGATTTGATATTGTCTGTTGTCTTGAGGCATCAAGAAGTTATTATATTTATTCATTATTTGTATGTTTGCTGCATCCTGAATTTTGTTTGTTGTATATATATATATATATATACATACACACACACACACACACGATTATGCTGGGCATGGTTTGCTAACCTGGTTGCATCGAAGCTGTCACTTTCTGTCTCTGGCTGGGTGGGGCAGCAACTAGGTGTGTGAGTGTGGGTCTCTGTTCACTGGTCTTGTAGGGCTCCTGAGGGTGTAGCTGGTGTTTCTGGTTAAGTGATATATCTATCTGGCCAGTCACCTGAACGTGGGTGCAGGTGGCATTCTCTGTATTTGTTGGGTTTGATGTTGTGTATGTGCTCTACCAAAAGCTGGGTGGTTGGGACGAGGGTGCCTGTGTCTTCAGTCACTGGATGTGTGGTGTGGAAACTCTCACCAATGGTCCTGGGTGGGCAGAACAGTGCAGGGGTGTTCATAGTGGGCACAAGTCTCCAGATGCAGGGCAGTGATGCAGGGGTGAAGCAGGGGTGATGTTGCTAGTCCACAAGTGTCCAGTTGGAGGGCATGCCCCTGTCCACTATAGTGCGTCATGGTGGAGATTGTGCAGCCAGTCATTGGTCCCCTGGTGCAGGTGGCTGTAGAGAATAGGAGGCACTGCCAGTCCTCAGGTCGCTGGCACGGGTGGCTGGAGGGAGTAGGAGGCACAGCCAGTCCTCAGGCCCCCAGCACAGATGGCTGGAGGCAGTGGGATGCACTGCCAGCCCTCAAGCCCCTGGTGTGGGTGGCTGGATGGGGTGGGAGCCACCGCCACCTGCCAGGCCTTTGGTGTGAGTGACCAGAGTGAGTAGGAGTCAATGTTTGTACTCAGGCCCCCAACACAGGTGGTTGCAGGGAGTAAGAGGCACAGCCGTCCCTCAGCCCCTGGTGTGGGAGGCTGGAGGGAGTAGGGGCCACCGCTAGCCCTTGGGCCCCTGGAACAGGTGGCTGGAGGGAGTAGGAGTTGCTGCAGGTCCATGAGCCCTGGCACAAGTAGCTGAGCAAAGCAGTAGTTGCCTCCAGTCTTTGGGCTCCAGATTAGGGGGCAGAGCCATGGTGGGTGCTGCTGGACTGAGATCAATGTGGGAAGAGGGGAAAGTTGAGGAGGGTGGGGGCCCACAGGACTGCAGACCTTTGGCACGGGGGTTTGGGTTGGGTGCAGTGGGTGGGTGTATGCATTTAACTTTCACGGGGTGAAAAACATTCCTGCCTGGCTCTGGACATGAATGCAGGGTCAATCCTGCTTGGCCGCACCAGGTGATGGGGGTTTCAGCCGGGAACACTGCTTGCTTTATCTCAGTATGGTTGCACTCTGCAGGCTTGGCTAGCAGCGTGCTGGCAATCCATAGTTCTCCATGTCTGCTGTTTTTGTACCGTCTCTCCTTCCACTTGGAATTCTGTTCAATTCTTTAGGCTTGTTTTTGATGCTCAAGCTTCCAAAGTTGTCATCTGTGTCCAATTCACTTCTTTTCTCAGATCTTTGTTGTAAGAGGGACGTTATGAAGCATCTGACTACTCTTCCACCTTGGACCACCACCCCAAATGGAAATTCTGAAGTTGAAAAGTACAATAATGAAAAACAATCATTAGAGGGGCTCAACAAAAGATTTGAACTGGCAGAAGAAAGAATAGGAAAACTTCAAGATATATTGATAGAGTTTATGCAAGCCAGAGAACAGAGAGAAAAAACAATAAAGAAAAATAAAGAGAGCCTCACAGAAATGTGGAACACCATTAAATGGACCAACATACAAGAAATGGCAGTACCAGAAGGAGAGGAGAAAGAGAAATTTGCAGAAAAATATTTGAAAAAATTATGGTTGTAAACTTCCCAATTCTATTGAAAAACAATCACCTACTCACCCAGGAATCTCAATGAACTTCAAGAAGGATAAAGACAAAGAGATACACTAAAATACACATGATATAGTAAAAATGCTGAAAGTGGAAGGCAAGAAGAAAATCTTGAAAGCAGCAGAAGAAAAATGACTTGTTGCTTAAAAGGAAGCCCCAATAAGACTAACAACTGACTTCTCATCAGAAACAACACAGGTCAGAAAGCAGTGAGATAATATATTCAAAGTGCTTAAAGGAAAAAAAAAAAACTCAATCATCCAAGAAAAGCTATGTTTCAAAAATGAAAATGAACTAAAGACTTTCCCAGATAAACAAAAAACTGAGAAAATTTGCTTCTAGCAGACCTGCCTTATAAGAAATATTAAAGGAAGTTCTTTAGGCTGAAAACAAGTGACCCAGATAGTAATTTGAATCCACATAAAAAAGCAAAGAGCACTGGTTACGATAATTAATGTAATTATTTCTGTAGATCATTAGAATTAATATAAATTAGAAACTGATTCTGATAAAGTGTATACGATAAACTGTAGAGCAACCACTAAAAATAGCTTTAAATATAGTGAAAAAATGATTAAAGAAATTAAAATGATAAGTCAGAAAATAATCACTTAATGCAAAAGAATGCAGCAAATGGAATTGTTGTTGCTAGGTGCCATTAAGTTGGTTCTGACTCATAGGGACCCTATGTACAACAGAATGAAACACTGCCCTTTCAGGCACCATCTTCACAATCATTGTTATGTTTGAGCCCATTGTTGCAACCACTGTGTCAATTCATCTCATTTAGGGTCTTCCTCTTTTTCACTGACCCTCCACTTTACCAAGCATGATATCATTCTCCAGAGACCTATACCTCCTGACAACACGTCTAAAGTATGTGAGACGTAGTCTCACTATCCTTGCTTCTAAGGAGCATTCTGGCTGTACTTCTTCCAAGACAGATTTGTTCCTTCTTTTGGCAGTCCATGGTATATTCAATATTCTTCACCAACACCACAATTCAAAAGCATCAGTTCTTCTTCAGTGTTCCTCATTCATTGTCCAGCTTTTGCATGCATACGAGATGACTGAAAACACTGTGGCTTGGGTCAGGCACACTTTAGTCTTCAAGGTGACATATTTGCTTTTTAACACTTTAAAGAGGTCTTTTGCAGCAGACTTCCGCAATTCAATGCATTGTTTGATCTCTTTTTTTTGTGCTTTAAGTGACATTTTACAGTTCAAGTCAGTTTCTCATACAAAAATTTATACACATATTGATATGTGACCCAGGCTGCTCTCCCTGTAATGTGACAGCACAATCTTCCTTTCCACCCCAGATATTCCGTGTCCATTCAACCAGCTCCTGTCCCATTTTGCCTTCTCATCTTGCCTCTGGACAAGAGCTGCCCATTTAGTCTTATGTATCTACTTGGGCTAAGAAGCACTCTCCTCATGAGTATCATTTTATGTCCCACAGTCCAGTCCAATCTTTGTCAAGTGTTGGCCTCGGGAATGGTTTCAGTTCTGGGCTAACAGAGAGTCTGGGGACCATGTCTTCCGGGGTCCCTCCAGTCTCAGTCAGACCATTAAGTATGGTCTTTTAACTAGAATTTGAGTTCTGCTCTCCATATTTCTCCTGCTCTGTCAGGTTCTCTCTGTTGTGTTCCCTGTCAGGGTAGTCATTGGTGGAAGCCAGGCATCATCTAGTTAATTCTGGTTTCAGGCTGACAGAATCTCTGGTTTATGTGGCCCTTTCTGTCTCTTGGTCTAATATTTTACTTGTGTCTTTTGTGTTCTTCATTCTACTTTGCTCCAGGTGGGTTGGGACCAGTTGATGTATCTTAGATGGTCACTCACTAGCTTTTAAGAGCCCAGACACCACTCACCAAAATGGGATGCAGAACATTTTCATAATAAACTTTATGTCAATTGACCTAGATGTTCCCTGAAACCATGGTCCCCAGACCCCAGCCCCTGCTACTCTGTCCCTCGAAGTGTTTGGTTGTATTCAGGAAACTTCTTAGCTTTTGGTTTAGTCCAGTTGTGCTGACTTCCCCTGTATTGTATGTTGTCCCTCCTTTCACCTAAGATAATCCTTATCAAATATCTACTTAGTGAATACCCCTCTCCCTCCCCACCCTCATAACCATCAAAGAATGTTTTCTTCTGTGTTTACACCATTTCTTGAGTTCTTATAATAGTGTTCTCATACAATACTTGTCCTTTTGTGACTGACTAAATTCACTCAACATAATGCCTTCCAGATTCATCCATGTTATGAGATGTTTTGCAGACTCATCGTCATTCTTTATCGTTGCTGTAGTATTCCACTGTGTGAATATACCATAATTTGTTTATCCATTCATCCGTTGATGGGCACCTAGGTTGTTTCCATTTTTTGCTATCATGAACAGTGCTTCAATGAACACGGGTGTGCATATATTTATTTGTGTTACGGCTCTTATTTCTTTAGGATATATTCCAAGGAGCAGGATAGCTGGATCGTATGGTACTTCTATTTCTTGCTTTTTAAGGAAGTGCCAAATCGATTTCCAAAGTGGTTGTACCATTTTACATTCCTATCAACAGTGTACAAGTGTTCCAGTCTCTCCACAACCTCTCCAGCATTTATTATTTTGTGTTTTTTGTATTAATGCTAGCCTTGTTGGGGTGAGATGGTATATCACTATAGTTTTGATTTGCATTTCTCTAATGGCTACTGATCGTGACCTTTTCCTCATCTGTCTGTTAGCCGCCTGAATGTCTTCTTTGGCGAAGTGCCTGTTCATATCCTTTGCCCATTTTTAAATTGGGTTATTTGTCTTTTTGTTGTTGAGGTTTTGCAGTGTCCTGTAGATTTTAGAAAGTAGATGCTGATCAGATTTATCATAGCCAAAATTTTTTTCCCAGGCTTTAAGTTGTCTTTTGACTCTTTTGCTAAAGACTTTTGATGAGCAATAAGTGTTTGATTTTTAGGAGCTCCCAGTTATCTAGTCTCTCTTCTGGTGTTTGTGTATTGTTAGTTATGGTTTGTATTCTGCTTATGCCATGTATTAGGGCTCCTGTCATTGTCCTCATTTTTTCTTCCATGATCTTTATCGTTCTAGATTTTATATTTAGGTCTTTGAAGTGTTATGAGTTAGTTTTGTGCATGGTGTGACATATGGGTCTTGTTTCATTT
>NW_004444022.1:4721334-4723514 GCF_000243295.1 Trichechus manatus latirostris
TTCTACCTTGGTTTGTGTTAGTTTAGGTGGGTAGTGTGTTTCTAGAAATTTGTACATTTCCTCTAGGTTTTCAAATTTGTTGGAGTACAATTTTTCATATCATGTTGTGATATCATGCATCTCATTTCTTTTTTGGGTTATTTGCTTCCACACAATTTTTTTTTTTTAAGTTTGGCCAATGGTTTATTGATTTTTTTTTTATCTTTTCAAAGAACTAGCTTTTGGTCTTTTTAACTCTTTTAATTGTTTTACTATTTTCTCTTTTTAATTTCTGCTCTAATTTTTGTCATTTTCTTTATTCTGGTGTCTGAGGGCTTCTTTTGCTACTCTCTTTCTACTTGTTCACGTTGTAGGGTTAGTGTTTTGATTTTGGCCCTTTCTTCTTTTTGGATATGTGCTTTTATTGCTATAAATAGACCTCTGAGCACTGCTTTTGCTGTGTACCAAAGCTTCTGGTAGGATGTGTTTTTATTTTCATTTGACTCGGGACATTTCTTTTTTCTGTCCTTAATTTCTTGCATAACTCAGTAGTTTTTGAGCATGGTGTTGTTCAGTTTCCATGTGTTTGATTTTTTTCCTTGCTTTTTCTGTTATTGATTTCCACTTTTATGGCTTTATGGTCAGAAAAAATGCTATGTAATATTTTGATGCTTTGGATTCTGTTAAGACTTCCTTTATGACCTAATATGTGCTCTATTCTGGAGACTGTTGCATGTGCATTGGAAAAGAAAACATACTTGGCTGCTGTTGTGTGGAGTGTTCTGTATATGTCTATGAGATCAAGTTGGTTGATTGTTACATACGTCATGGCTTGCCTCACTGTGCATGCCAGCCAATCCAGCCTGCAGGTAGTTGGCTCCCACTGGGTCAGGTCTGGCAACTCCTCCCTGCTTCTGAACCTTCTCTCCCTCCCCCGCCACTCAGTCCAATTCCTCAACTTTGCCTTTGATGTTCAGGGATCCTAGATTGTCATGTGTAATCAATTCACTTTTTTTTGGGGGGTCTTTGTTGTAAGAGGGAACACCGGAAGCGTCTGACTACTCTGCCATCTTGGCTCCACCTTTGTTTGTTTGCGTTCTTGACTGCTGCTTCCATGGGTGTTGATTGTGGATCCAAGTAAAATCAAATCCTTGACAACTTCTATCTTTTCTCTGTTTATCATGACGTTGCTTATTGGTCCAGTTGTGAGGATTTTTGTTTTCTTTATGTTGAGGTGTAATCTATACTGAAGGCTGTGGTCTTTGATCTTCATTAGAAGTGCTTCAAGTCCTCTTCACTTTCAGCAAGCAAGGTTGTGTCATCTGCATAATGCAGGTTGTTAATGAGTCTTCCTCCAATCCTGATGCCAGGTTCTTCTTCATATAGTCCACCTTCTCTGATTATTTGCTCAGCATACAGATTGAATAAGTATGGTGAAAGGATACAACCCTGACATGCACCTTTACTGACTTTAAACCACACAGTATCCCCTTGTTCTGTTCAAATGGATGTCTCTTGATCTATGTACATGTTCCTTGTGAGCACAGTAAATGGAATAGAGGAACAAAAGAGACATGGGATATATAGAAAAAAATGGCACATGTAATCCAACTAATAACATTGAATGTGAATGGATTAAACAAGCCAGTCAAAAGACAGAGTTGTCAGACTGGATAAAAAAAACATGATCTTATAGATTGAAAATAAATGATGAAAAAAGATATCATGCAAACAGCAACTACAATAAAACTGAATGGCTATCCTAATATCAAACAAAAAAGACTTCAAAACAAAAAATGATACTAGAGATAAATAAAGACATTTTATAATGATAAAAGGGTCAATTCATTAGGAACATATAGCAATTACAAATGTGTATGCACCTAACAGAGCACCAAAACACAAAAAACAAAACATGACATAATTGAAGGAAAAATAGACAATTCAACAATAATAATTGGAGACTTCAACACCCCACTTTCAATAATGTATAGACCAGTTAGAAGATTTACAGGGAAATAGAAGACTTGAACAACACTATAAACAAACTACTTAACAGACATCTCTGGAATACCCAACAACAAGAACAAGAATAGACTATACACTATTTTCAAGTACACATGGAACATTATCCAGCGTAGACCATATTGTAGGCCATAAAACAAACCTCAGTAAATTTAAAAGGATATAAATAATACAAA
>NW_004444022.1:4745158-4752841 GCF_000243295.1 Trichechus manatus latirostris
AGAAGGATTTGGGATGAAAGCAGCAGACTATGTTGATGTCAAAGGGAAGGGACTTGGTTTTAGCTAATATATGTTTTTGGCAAAGAGTGTTTCTTGGTTTCTCTCTCTCAGTTTTTTTTTTTTTGAGAATTTTATTATGTACTTTATGTGCATTACCTCATGTCCTCATCCAGCAACTCTGCAAGTAGGTACTATCACTATTCCTTTTATGCAGAAGAGTAAACTGAGGCTCTGAGAGATGAAGTCATGTGCCCTGGGTCTCACATTAAGTAAATGTCAGAGTTTATGTCAAATGCAGAATCCTCTACCGCCCCATTCCAATACCAATAAAACACACAGAAATGCCTTAGAAAGGAGAAAGAAGTAGGTGCTATTTTCTTTAGATCAGTTGCCTGATTTTCGTATGCTCCATTGCCTGATTTCTTTTAGGCTTTTAATAGTTAAATCTTGGCTTGCATTTACTGATAACATATGTTAACCTGCCTGGAGCTGGGAGCTTGACCAGGTGACATTCTCAAACTGAAAGCTCTGCTGTTTGAGCCAAAGGGTGATCTACTCCTCAACCCCACTGAGTAACTAATCCAGATTGATGTTCTTTGCAGGCCTTCTTTCCTCCAGCTGAACCATCTACAAGGACTTCACCCCTAAAAATCCTTCTGGAAAAATGCCGCTCTCTGTTCATCTCACAGAACATCCCCATGAAGCTGGACCAAGTAGGCTGGAGGAGACCCATGATGCTTTGCATAGGTATACCTTTTATACCCTGGTTTCTGTGGCAGGACATGTCAGGCAGGTTTCATGTAGAGACAGACTGTCTTGACATTTATCCTGCTTCTCCCAAGCCACCCATTACTCTCCTCACTGGTACCTGGATAGTCACCATTGCTAATGCCTTGGTATAGACTTTGTCCTCTCCATGCTCTTTTTTTAAAATGCAAATATCCTTGTTTGGGGGGTGGGCTTTAACTCAAAGCACTGAAATATCCCATTCTTCCTAAAGCCGTCATTTTTCCCAGGCCCTGTGTACCTAGTACCTTCCAAACCTCATATACTATATAGTTCCTCCTCCCCATCCTCCTTACAGTGCTCTTATATATGTCCTCCTGGCCTCAAAGGGACTAGTCCAATAGTCCCCATAGGGTCACCTTGGTCACTTTACCCCTACCTCTCTTGTATCTTGCCTAGACCTACTCTATGTGGGCCCCAAGTCCTTTTCTTCCTTCATTGACCACTGACCATGGAAAGCCCCTCAAGGCTCAGGGTGGTTTTATTTAATCCACTCAAAATCCAGAGACCTACCCCAATCCACACCTCATTACCTCTCAGCGCTCTAGGGTGAGCCCTTTCCTACTCAGCCCACTGGCCCTACCAGCCAGACTCTTGTCACTCACAGGTAAACTCCATTCTCTGCCACAACTGGGGGGAATCCATGCCTTCTTATCCTTGGTCCTTACACCACACCTAACGGCCTCCAGACCACCCCTAGTACTTTTTACGGCAACACAGTTTGCGTGAATGCTGAGGACACACAGAATCTTGCCACATTCCTTTTCAATTTTTTTAAAGTCCCTAAAATCTCTGGGAGCCCAGATCCCACCTCCCCATGCCCCAAAGGCTCCCTCAACTACAAAGCCTCTGTATCCACTCTGTACCTGATTGTTCTCTTTTCTCTCTTATTTTGCTTACTCTGAGTGTGGGGGATGCTTTGACTTGGAGCCTATTTCAAACCCTGAAACTCCTTCCTAGCAGTGCAGGAAAGTAGGAGCCAAAGAAACCACCAGCTTGGGTCTTCTATAGCATCATCTCTTTCAGAAATTACCAAGAGATAGGGAGGCAGTAAAAGGAAATGGTAAGGAATTCTGAAGACAGGGAGATAATCCTTTACTGTCAGAATTAGGGGGGTCCTTAGAAGTTGTGCACGATTCTTGTTTTAAGGATGGAGGAAAAGACTGAGACAGGACAAGGGACCTGCCCAAGTTCACAAAGCCAGTTAATTACAGAATTATTAATGAGGGCTTCAACCTCCTGTCGTTCCACCATGTCAAAGTGATTTTACTCCAGTCCTAGACCAAAGTCCTAAATGCTGGGATGACAAGCCTTCAGTTCCATCCAAGCTCACCTACAGTGGAGTTGCCAGCCCCACCGAGGAGACTGTAGGAGGGTGGGTGCAAACTAAGCTATCAAGGCAGCAGCAGATGTCTCCCCTATTTTCCAAGGCCCCTGCCTGAGATAAAGTACTCTCCCATAATACCCTAGGAGGTTAGGCCAGGAGTTCTAGTTTCAGGGGATCTAGTCACAGCTGTCCTTCCTTTCCCTCCCTTTTTTTCCTTCCCTCCCTCTTAGGAAGTGGACCCATCCTGACACCAGAGGCTTTTGAGCAGCTGCTACCACTCCACTGCCAAGTGCATCAGAGAGTCCTCCCCACCAGCTTCCTGATTGCCAGGAACAGGTGACAGCTTCTTGGGGGAAGGGCCTGGAAGAGACAGGGTTAATAGTCCCTACCATGGGGACTGCTCTGGGCTTATTTATAGACCATGGGTGGGAAAATGTACCCCCAAGATTGGTTCACGTCCTGCCATCACCTCAGTAGTCACTCTCACTTCTGGGATATAAGTAGATCCCACCTGACGGCTCTGCTTCTCAAGGTCCCAACCAGACACTCTGGGCTAAAAATATCCTGGAGAAGGAGGGTGACATCAGGACCCCATTTGGGAAGCCAGTTGTCCTCCAGCTCCTCTTTCATCCCTGACCTTGCTGTCCATGGGATCCAAGGACCACACTGAGATCATGATTAGTAAGTACCTGATTTACTTCTACTTTGCTCAGAGCCTGAAGGACTCTGGTTCATTTTCTACTGCTCAATTTTGACCCTTCCACCTTCCTCCACACACACCTCTACCAGCCCCTCCAAGCTTCTAATCTGGAGTTTCGTAGGGCAGACCAGTATAGTTGAAAATACCAGAATCCGGGATTAGCTTGTGGAGTTGGACAGACCCAGGTTCAAATTTCTGTCCTGCCACCTTGAGCATGTTACATAACCTCTCTGGACCCCAGTTTCCCCATCTGAGGAATGGAGTGTTGAATAATATTTGCCTCACAGGATCATTGTGAAGATTGAATGAAATAGGGTCTATGGATTTCCCTAGCCCACAGTGATGGTAAGTTCCTTTTCCCCACCACCCCCGACCAATTTCATATGCCCAAGAACTCCTCCTCAAACACGCATATACCAGTGTGGAGCCAAAGGTAAATCTGCCCTTGTACTTGAGCTGCTTCTTCTCATCATTCATTCATTCATTCTTTCACTCACTCATTCACTCAACAAACATTTATTGAGCAAAATTAGAAAGTCAATTGATTTTTCCTTCTGACAGCTTGGTGTGCTGGAAAGAGCTTAAGTTTTGAAGTCAGACATACCTGGATTTGAATCCTGGTTCTGCCCTAGCTGTATGACCTGGAATAAGTCACTTTACCTCTTTGAGCCTCATTTTTCTCATCTGTAAACTTGGGATAAAAATTTGGACTTCACACACAATGTTGTAAGGCTCAAAAAGGCTAACAAATATGAAAGTGTTTTATAAGCTCTGAGATGCTATACAGCTGGAAGAGAATGACAATAATGGCAATAACAATAAGCCAGTCAGAGATAGGAGTTATGTCTTATACCTTTCCATGCCCCTTACATAGTTGATGATCCATAAGTATCTGTTGATACCAATATTAGAATTCAAGATTTACTGTTCAAATCGGGGTCGGGGGGGGGGGTCATGTAGTTGAAAAGACCAGAATCCCAGAAGCAGTCCCTCTGCAGATGTCCCTACATGCATGCCACTCCACATATTGGCTGAGCTCTGCTCAAACCTTTTGAGGTTTGGCTGACTCAGAAACCTGTTTCGGCAGTGGCATTCAAATCGTTTCCCATTGAGTCCCTGTCCCTTCCAGTAAGAGCGGCTCTGGGATAGCGTTGATCTGGAAGGTTTTAGGGTACAGCTAGAACCTGACACCATTTGATCAAATGGCCCTGGGGCAGTTGGAAGCAATCATAAGCAAGACACCGGCTTCTGAGCAGGTAAGAAGAAACTCATATTTTGACCCATTATTTGAGGGCTTCCTTGGCAATGGTACCATTTAGCCATGTTTGATAATTAAGCTAGGTGTCAGGAGATCTTCTGGGTTTCTGTGTGTTCTTGTGTATGGTCAGCACTAACCGTTCCCTTTCTATAAGCCTCAGTATCTTCATCTTGGAAATGGAGTCAGTGCTGTTTGTCTGTTATGAGAATACAGATTGTACATACTAATTGGGTCTGAGAAGATCTGTCCTTAATTTCTCCTCCTTCTCCTTGGTTTTTGGACACTTTCCACTGCTCACATTTCCTCTTAACAGGTGGATAATAAATAAAGGGATGAAAATTAAGAACTGTTTACATTGCTCTGGGGAAGCATTTGGAGGGGCAAGAAGTTAGAGCAATTGGTGGAAACAAGGTTTTGGCAATGTCTGTGTATTTTAATTAACCAGGCTCTCCATGTCACCTAAGACTTCACGTACTAAAGAATTGTCCAGACCTGGAATTCTGTGCAATTCAAGGCAAGAGCCTGAGGTTCTTCCTTTCCCAAGATATCCTCTGAGCTTGTGAAAGGGTCCAGTTTACTTCAGATATTGATTTTGGATTTCTTCTTGATCAATTTTAGCCCCCTTCCTCCCCATCATTAGTCTCACATGAGCATATCCTTCCTTCCCATCCCCCACATACTCCAATCTTGATAGTTCTGAAAGGTGAACCAAGGTGACGTTTTCCTTTGCAAAAAGGGGCTGAAATCTGGACTCAGGCTAAAGAGTATTCTCTCACCACAGGTAACTTGGGCCAGGGCTCCAAAATATTAGAAACCTGCAAGAACATTGGTGGACACTTGAAACCCCAGGGACCAGGAAACAAGCAAGTTAATGAAGTAAGGCTTCTTTCTTAGTTTTGTTGTAACTTGTCAGGCCTCCCACACTATTTCCACTAAGCTTCCCTCTCTCTAGACATATTACAAATATTGGTGCTTCCAGCATGTGAAATGGAAGCAATTTTAAAAATGAGTTTCTGAACTATTTTATGGCTACATAAAAGTTGGGAGCATTAACCTTTTTTTCCTGAGGTTAATTTCTCCATGAGCTAAATCAAGGATTTTTTATGTTTTCCATACAGCCTGTTTCTGCTGTCGTCTTTGGCTGCCTTTCCCATGGTGAATGGGGGAGCTATGAGATTTTAAACCCTGGGTACTTTGGTTTGCTTTTATTACATCCTTTGGGTTCATGATTGTCTTCGATGATAATTGGTGACATATTTTTGGCCCATTCCTTATGAGAAATTGTTTCATAAATGCAAGTAAAGCTGGTGCTTAGGAATTCAGTGTTAGCAGGCTTCTTTACCTGAATGTCCTTACATCCGTATCTACTTGGCATTTACAGGAACCTTAGTAAGTATAGCGTTCTTGCTATAGGTCTGTGTATGTGCGTGTATATCCACATATGCCTATATTCGTATCTTTGTCCATCTACATCCCTGGTGCATTCTTTTGGTGGATGTGTGGGTGTTTCTGAGCGTGACAACGAGCTTTTTTTTTTTTTTTTTTTACTCTATGCTCTGTGTGCCTGTGTTTGTCTATATATATTTCTTCTGATGGTATGTCTTAGGCTGGGTTGTCTAGAGGAGCAAAACCAGTGGAGCACATATATATAAATACATACATACATAGAGAGATTTATTTCAAGGAAATAACTCATGCAGTTGTGGAGGGTGGCAAGCCCCAAATCCATGGGTCAGACATCAGGCTGGAGGCTTCTCCTGACTCATGTGGTTACAGAGGCTGACAAACCCAAAATTGGCAGGTCAGACAGCAGACTTCTGGCTCACGGGGCCGCAGGAGCTGGTGAATCCCAAAATCTGAAGGTCAGGAGGCAGGATGCTGGCTCATGTCCCAAGAACTGGAGGTCAGAGGATGACAAGTCAGATGCAGGTTCGAGAGAGAGAGATTTTCCAGAACATCCATATATATATATATTGGATGCAGTCCACACCCCCAAGGAAACTCCCCTTTCAACTGATTGGCTGCTCACATCAGATCATAAAATGGAGGATGATTACATAGTATCAGCCAAACCACTGAGAATCATGGCCTAGCCAAGTTGACACATCACCATAAGCATCACAGTCTACCCCTTGTCAACTTGACACCTGTACAGATATCCTTAAACCATACATTATCTCTAAATAAAGACAATTATAAAGTCATACTTATACGCCTAACATGATACAATTAACATGCATATAACCAAAAACACTCTAGCTCTGTTTACATCATATATTTTATAAAAAGTAATGAAATAAGGAAGATAATAAAGATATTTGCTATATATTTATACATAAATATACACACATACATGTATTATAAAATGAGAAAGAAATACGCATAACAATTAGTCCGTGTTTCTGCAATTGGCCATGTGGTCATAACTGGTATTTAGAACTACTTCCTTCCACCATCCGTTCCATATTTCCTCTGCCCTCAGCAAGCACCTCAGCTGGTCGTGTTTCTTTGCCTGGTAGGGTAACCCAAAACTTCATTCCTGAAGGACCTGGGCCATTAGTAGTCATGTCAGAATTGGGTTACTGCAATTTCAATTGACTTTAATCAAAGGCATAGTGGTACTAAGAGACACCCTAAGGGGATCTGCATTCCAGACATACTCTTCTTAACCTCCATTGTGTAATATAAATCCAATTTCCTCTTGATAATCAGGATCAATCACACCAGCCAGTATGGTAACTCCCTTCTTTGCCTGTTGCGCCAGAGGCATAAGGAGCCTAAAGTGGTCAGGTGACATTCTTAGTTTCCATTTCAATGGAATCAGTGATGTGTCTCCAGGCGGGAGCATTCCTCCCTTTGGAACTAAGACTTCTAGACCTTCAGAGGATAAGGTCACAGGGACAGGAAGCAAAAATCTTGCTAGCGGGTCACTAGGGGTAAACGCCACTTCCAGTTCTACCCCTTGATTTCTGGACCCATGAATCCTGGCTATGGGAAAAACAGCACCATACACTGGATGCTGGTTTAGAGCATATACAGCCTCCTGGAGAACATTGCCCCAACCCTGCAAGGTATTGCCACCTAGCTGTTGCCATATTTGTGTCTTTAGAAGGCCATTCCATCTTTCTATCAAACCAGCTGCTTCAGGATGATGGGGAACATGGTAAGAACAGTGAATTCCATGAGCGTGGGCCAATTGCCGCACTTCATTTACTATGAAGTGAGTTCCTTGATCTGAGGCCATGCTGTGTGGGATACCACGAAGGTGGATAAGAAGTTCTGTAAGGCCACAGATGGTAGTTTTGACAGAAGCACTGTGTGCAGGTAAGGCAAGTTCATACACAAAGTAAGTGTCTATTTCAGTAAGAACAAAACACTGCTCTTCCTGGAAAAAAAAATGAATCCGGACCCATACCTCACACCACATACAAAAACTAATTCAAAATGGATCAAAGACCTACATATAAAGCTGAAAACTATAAAGTTCACAGAAGAAAAAATAGGACCAATGTTACAGGTCCTAATACATGGCATTAACAGGATACAAACCATAACCATCAACACACAAACCCTAGAAGATAAGCTAGATAACTGGGATCTTCTAAAAATCAA
>NW_004444022.1:4754104-4763933 GCF_000243295.1 Trichechus manatus latirostris
TAGATGGTGCCCGGCTACCACCACTGACTGCTCTGACCAGGATCAAAACAGAGGGTTCTGGACAGAGCTGGAGAAGGATGTAGAACAAAATTCTAACACAAAAAAAAAGACCAGATTTACTGGCCGGAAAGAGTCTGGAGAAACCCCGAGATTATGGCCCCCAGACACCCTTTTAGCTAAGTGGTGAAGTCACTTCCGAGGTTCAGCGTTCAGTCGGGGATTGGACAGCCCCATAAAACAAAACAGGACTAATGAGGCATAGCAGTCCAGGGACAAGGGCTAGAAGGCAGAAGGGGACAGGAAAGCTAGTGAGAGGGAATCCAAGGTTGCATAAGGACAGTGCTGACATGTAGTGGGGTTGTTAACCATTGTCATAGGGCAACATGTGTACTAACTGTTTAATGAGAAACTATTTTGTTCTTTAAACCTTCATCTGAAGTGAGACTAACAGCACAACTGGAAGAACGTAATCAATGTCACTGAATTGTGCATGTAGCAATTTTTGAAATGGTGTACCTTTGGCTATGTATATTTTCACAAAAAAAAAATAGGTTGAGAAGGGAGAGGGTTGACATATCATGGAGTTGTTAACCAATGTCATAAAGCAATATGTGTACTGACTGTTTAATGAGAAACTATTTGTTCTGTAAACCTTCACCTAAAGTACAATAAAAAAAAATTTAAAAAAAAGAACAAAACGCTGCCCTTCCCATGATGAAAGTGTTCTGATGTAATCAACCTGCCATCAGATTGCTGGCTGATCATCCCTGGAAATGGTGCCATATCAGGGAATCAGTGTTTGTCTCTGCTGCTGGTAGATTGGGCACTCAGCAGTGGCTGTAGCCAAGTCTGCCTTGGAGAGTGGAAATCCATGTTGCTGAGCCCATGCATTACCTCCATCCCTGCTACCACAGCTCCTTTGTTCATGAGCCTATTGGGCAATGACAGAAGTGGCTGGGGAAAGAGGCTGACTGGTATTCACAGAACACATCACCCTATCCACTTGATTGTTAAAATCTTCCTCTGCTGAGGTCACCCTTTGGTGAGCATTCACATGAGGCACAAATATCTTCACTTCTTTGGCCCATTCAGAGAGATCTATCCACATGCTTCTTCCCCGTATATCCTTGTCACCAATTTTCAATCATTTTCATTCCAAGTCCCCGACCATCCAGCCAAACCATTGACCACAGCCCATGAATCAGTATACAATCTCATATCTGGCCATCTCTTCTTCCAAACAAAATGAACAACCAGGTGCACTGCTTGAAATTCTGGCCACTGAGAGGATTTCCCATCACCAGTATCCTTCAGAGAGTTCCAAGAAAGGGGCTGCAGTGCTGCTGCTGTCCACTTCAGAGTAGTGCCTGCATATCATGCAGGACCATCTGTATGCCAGTCATGAGTTTTCTCTTCCACAGTCAACTGATGATAAGGAACTCCTCATGAGGCCATAGGTGCAGAGTGGGAGAAGGAAGGTAATGTGACAAGAGTGGGGACCATTAGCATTTGGGCCACTTCCTCATGTAACTTGTGCCTTCAGGTCCTGCTCGAGCCCATCTCATATATACTACTCCCATTTAATGATGGAGTGCTGCTGTGCATGTCCAAATTTATGGCTCTATGGGTCAGACAACGCCGAGTTTTTGATGGGCAGCTCAGGCTGCATGGTGACTTGGTGACCCATGGTTAAGTGTTCAGCCTCTACTAAGGCCCAATCACAAGCCAAAAGCTGTTTCTCAAAAGGAGAGTAGTTATCTGCAGAGGATGACCGAGCTTTCCTCCAAAATCCTGAGGGTCTGCACTGTGATTCACCAATAGGGGCTTGACAAAGACTCCAAGCAGCATCTCTATCTGCCAAAGACACTTCAAGAACCATTGGATCAGCCAGGTCATATGGCCCAAGTGGCAAAGTGGCTTCCATGGCAGCCTGAACCTGTTGCAGAGCTTTCTCTTTTTCTGGGCCACACTCAAAACTAGCAGCTTTTTTGAGTAACTTGAGAAATAGACTGGAGTAGCACACCCAAATGAGAATATAGGTTGCCTCCAAAATTCAAAGAGGCCCACCAGATGTTGTGCTTCCTTTTTAGGTGTAAGAGGGGTCAAATGTAACAAATTATCTTTCACTTTAGAAGGAGTATCTCAACATGCCCAACACCACTGGATCCCTAGAAATTTCACTGACGTGGAAGGTACCTGAATTTTTGCCAAATTAATTTCCCACCCTCTAGCATGCAAATGTCTAACCAATAAGTCTAGAGTCATTGATACTTTTTTCTTTACTAAGTCCAATCAGCATAATGTCCTCAATATAATGTACCAGTGTGATGTCTTGTGGAAAGGATAGGGAATCAAAGTCCCTGCAGACTAAATTATAACAGTGCTGGAGAATTGATATACCCCTGAGTAGGATAGTGAAGGTGTATTTCTGGCCTTGCCAACTGAAGGCAAATTGCTTCTGGTGATCCTTCAAAACCAGAATCAAGAAAAAGGCATTGGCCGGTTATATAGCTTTATACTAGGTACCAGGAGATGTATTATTTTGCTCTAGCGATGAAACCACATCTGGAACAGCAGCTGCAATTGGAGTCACCACTTGGTTAAGTTTATGATAATCCACTGTCATTCTCCAAGATCCATCTGTTTTTTGCACAAGCCAAATAGGTGAGTTGAATGGGAATGTGGTGGGAATCACCACCCCTGCATCCTTGAAGTCCTTGATGGTGGCACTAATCTGTGCAATCCCTCCAGGAATGTTGTATTGCTTTTGATTTATTATTTTCCTAGGTAGGAACAGTGCTAATGGCTTCCACTTGGCTTTTCCTACCATAATAGCCCTTATTCCACATGTCAGAGATCCAATATGGGGGTTCTGCCAGTTTCTGAGTATGTCTATTCCAATTATGCATTCTGGAACTGAGGAAATCACTACAGGTTGGGTTTGGAGACCCACTGGACCCATTGTGAGATGGACCTGAGCAAGGAACCCATCAATAACCTGACCGCCACAGATCCCTACTCTGACTGGTGGGCCACAGTGACATTTTGGGTCTCCTGGAATTTGTATCAGTTCAGAGCCAGTGTCCAGTAATCCCTGAAAAGTCTGATTATTTCCTTTTCCCCAGTGAACAGTCACTATTGTGAAAGGCTGTAGATCCCTTTGGGGAAGGCTGGGAGAAAGACTAACAGTATAAATTTTTGGCAGTGTAATGGGATCCTTCCTCGAGGTGACCGGCTTCCCTTTTATTCAAGGTGTTGTGGGTCTGTAAACTGGCTAAGGTCTGGGAATTGATTGAGGGGTAGTGACTGTCTATTCTGGTGATTCAAGTTAGACTGCTGTTCACTTGTCTTATAATTTTTCCACTTGTACAGTTGAAGTAAATATTTAGATTTCCCATCTATTTTACTCCTAGAGACATCATGACTTAGTAGTTGATACTTTAAGTCCATATGAGTCAGACTATTCTGATTACTTCTTTGACTCCACTATACATTACCATAACCATGCCCACCTGGTCTTTGTCAATTAAGTATTGCCCCTTGGCCCCTGCCACCACGGAGTCCAATCAGCCCCATTGTAGTTAGTGTCTTAATTCAGTTAGGTCAGTTTCCACTGTTAAATCTGACTTACATAAAATAGCAATCACAGCAGTCTTCACAAATGTGTTCCTCACAGTTGTGGTAAAATGTGTGTCCTCTGGGCACTCCTTGGGTGGGTCTATGGGGCCAACTTGATAAATCCACTCTAACATGCCAATTTCCCCAATTCTTTGGATACTTTCTTGTATAGTCAGGGGCGGATTACCTAGTAAGGAAGGTAAGCATGGGCTTACTTGTGCTTATTTACTAATCTGTAGTGACCAATTTCACATGGGTTTCACCACATTTTGATTGGCATTCACCAATGTCTGGTAAGGCATCTGCCTCAAGTGATGCCCCAGGCAATGCCCCAGGCTCTGCTCCAGCCAATATCTCAGACAAAGGCTCTTCAGGCGCATGGGTTAATCTCATCAAATGGGTGTGGAAGGGATAATGGTTTTACTGGGGAGAGTGGCTTAGCAGACAAAGATGGAGTCATCTCTTCAGATGGGAGTAAGAGGACTGGTTCTGTTGGCAGGAGTGATTCAATGGAATTTAGAGACTCAATGTTCCCAGTTTCCTGATTATGCCCATATGTCCCCATCCCAAGTTTCAAGATTCTATTTCTTCCCAATCAATGACCTGGCTTTAATTTCAGACTCTTTTCTAGGTTTTTAATTCAGTTGGCATTGTAACTCAGCCACTCTTATTATAAGACTCTGAGTCTGGTTTTCGGCAATATCAGTTCTGTAACTATAAGAAATAAGGCTTTCTTTCAGGGCACAGATGACACCTTTCAGGTTTTTTATGCAGCACTTGTACTGTGACTCTGAAGCTTTGAGTTCATCTCTTTCACCACTTTGTCTAGTAAAAGTAGAACTAACCAACCAGCTTCTTTATACTTCTCATTCTGATAAAATTTTAGAAAAGTATCAAATATGTAATCACTCAGAGCCTTGTCTCTCACAAATATTTGATCCAATGATGGTGATATTTTGTGTACTTCTATTGCCGCATCACTCCATGGATTAGTAGTGCTCTCTTTACTACTGAAGGCAAAGTCATCAATGCCTTTAAGGCTAACCAGACTTCAGAACCGATTCAAAAAACTCATCCTTAGAATTTTGTTCTTCTAGAGCCAGTCTCAGTAGCAAATGTCTCAGCCCGGGTTCTCTAGAGGATCAAAACCAGTGAAGTGTGTGTGTGTGTGTATATATATATATATATATATAGAGAGAGAGAGAGAGATTTCAAGGAAGTGGCTCATGGAGTTGTGGAGGCTGGCAAGTCTCAAATCCATGGGTTAGGTGTCAAGCTGTAGCCCTCTCTTGAGTCACGTAGTTCCAGGGTCTGACCAACCCAAAATTGGCGGGTCGGACGGCAGGCTGCTGACCCACAGGGTTGTGGGAGCTGACAAATCCCAAAATATGCAGGTCAGGTGGCAGGCTGCTGGCTCATGTCCCAAGAACTAGAAGCTGGAAGATGACAACTTGGATACAGGATTGAGAGAGGGAGAGCTTTGCCAGAACGTCCATATATACTGGATGCAGGCTACACCCCAAAAGAAATTGCCCTTTCAACTGATTCCCTGCTCATATCAGATCACAAAATGGAAGATGATTACATAATATTGGCCAAACCACTGAGAATCATGGTTTAGCTGAGTTGACACATCACCATAAGCATCACAGGGCATCTTTGGGTATTTTGTCATCTGGTGCCTTTTCGTATGTGTTTGTGTCTATGTGCCTGTCCATTTGTATCTTTTTTGCTTTAGGATATCTTTAGATGCCTGCTTACCTGTGTGTTTATGTGTCTGTATGAGTCAGTCTATCTAGGATCAAGTGTGCTTGGACATATAAAGCTACAGCTCTGTGGCTAAACCTTGGTGAGCAATGACAGCTGGGAATGCAACTCTCAGAGATATCTGGCCTAATGGCTTAGCTTTCACTACCATTTCCTTCCCCACTTGAATATTCTAGCTAGATATAGGGTTCTAGTCATAGCAGTTCAAGCATGTTTCATGACATCCACCACCAGAGACTCTTGACCAAGGGCATGTGACATGAAGTTGAGTATTTTCATTTTGGGAGTTGTGAAGTGAGGCACAGAGGAAAAATTGGATATCTCTTGGCTTGCCTTCTCTCATTACCTGCTCCCTGTTTAGTTGCCCCCTTACCAGCCTTTCCCCATTCGGTTTCTTTGGTCTAGATTCAGGCTAGTCCATTTCTCTAGAAACAAAGAGTACCAACAAGCAGTTTTTTTATCTCTCTTCTTTTTTTGTCTTGCTCTCTCTGTTCCTTGATCTTTCTCTCTCTCTGTTTTAAATTTTGTTGTTGTTGAGACTATACACAGCAAAACATACACCAATTCAACTGTCAGTGACATTGATTACATTCTTTGGGATGTACAACCATTCTCACCCTCCTTGTATGAGTTGTTCCTCCCTAATTAAAATAAACTCACTGCCCCCTAAGGTTACTATCTAATCTTTCAAGTTGCTGTTGTTACTTTGATCCTACATAGATAGTTCTTAAAAGAGTATAATTCTCAAGGCAGACATTTTTACTAGTTAAGCTAAACAATTGTTTAGTTTTAAGAACACTACAGGGGATATTTTTGGTTTAAGGTTAAAGATAATCTCAAGACAATAGTTTCAGGTATTCCTCCAGCCTCCATGGCTCCACAAAATCTGGAGTTCATGATAATTTGAAATTCTATTCTGCATTTACCCCTTTTTGATCAGGATTATTCTATAGAAAGTTTGATCAAATGTTCAGTAACGGTAGCCAGACACCGTCCAGGTCTTCTGGATTCATGACCAAGGAGGCAGTTGTTCATGGAAGCAATTAGCCAACAGGCATTTTGAAAACCTATTTTCATTTCAGCATGGTCTCCACACTGAGTCTCTTTTTACTCAGAGAGTAAACGATCAACATTCTCCTAATCAGAAGTCTGTGTATACTCAAAGACAGAAGTTAGTCATTTGTTATAAGGCCCTTTCCCTGGGGAAGCCAGCCTATGTAAGGCCACAAGATGTGAAATCCAGACAGGAGGCTCCAATGAGATAAAGTTTCCATGCTCGATGGTTTAGGGGAGTGATTAGGGTTTCAGGAAAACCTTGGGGAACTCCATGGCATTCATAGGACTTGAAATGTTTAAGAAACATTTTTTGCAGCCATGCTCAGCCATTGGATCACCTGTGGTAGTAATAATAATAATAGTAGCAATAATAGCTTACATATCTATGGTATTTTACAAAATGCTTTCAAATCCAATGTTTCATTTGACTTCATGGTAACCCTGTCAAATAATATCCCCACTTTGTAGATGAAAACTCCAAGGCTCAGAGAGGGGACATGACTTGACTAAGGTCACCCTGGTAGTAAGTGGTAGAGTTAGGACCCTAACCTTCTTTATGACTCCAAATCAGGATGCGGGACCTAGGTCTCTGCTCTGTCTTTCATAACACTGGAGAATCTAGTTGGAAACAAAATAGTTCAGGAGACTAATCCAAGGTGAGTTAAAACAAAGCATCAGCTGTGTGGTAGGCTGTAATACTCAAGACTTCTTAGAGAGAGTGGAACAGCAAATAGGGGGTATGAGAAAACAGCTTCACGGAGCTTCCAGCAGGAGACAAAACAACCGGTAACGGGTAATATATGCCTTCCCACCCCCTACCCTTCTTCACCCCCACTAGGACTCTTCTCCTTCCTGGTACAGCCCAAATTCCACACTTCCTGGTACAGTCCTTTGGCCAGGAAGCACCGGCTGCTTGGATTCCACCCGCCCACACTGACCGACTCCCTGAGTGCCATTTGTTGGCTGCTGGTGTTGCTTTTTTCTGCTTCATTTGATTTCTTCCTTACCTCTCAACACCTCCTCCTCCTTTCGCCCAAATACCTAGATCCGTGCACCATCTTTGCTTCTTCCTGAGGGGCTGTGGAGCTCCATGAGAGTGTGGAACTGCTTCCCGATCGGTGCTGCCGCGCTGGTGGGAATCCAGGGCTTTTGTTTGTTTGTTTATTTTGAATTCTGTTTAATTTTTCTTTTCTCGAATTGGGAGCACGTTCTGGCCGGGCAGTTCTGTGTGGCTTGGGACCTACCCCTGCAGCTTGCCCAGACACACAGAGCAATCTCTGAGGGCATTTCTTTTTTCATGGTTTTTTTTTTCTGTTTTGGGGGGGGTTTCTTGTTTTTTTTTTTTAAATTTGATTTGTTTTCTTTTCCCTCTTTTTCACTTTTAGTCTTTCTTCATTACTCAGTTTCTCATCTCTCTATACCTTCCTTCTCTTCCTGTCCCCTAAAAATACATGGCACTGAATACCTCTGTGCCTCCTAGCCAGGGAGTACTTCAACACCTGGGAAAAACTTCCCTAGACCTCGTAGGTGCACCTGTGGGATCCCTGGTAGCTTTGCTGTGCTTTTTTCTTACTAATTTTTATTCATTCTTTTCTTTTCTTTTTTCTTCTTTTTCCCCTTTATGTTTTTCTCCATTTCATAGTCTCTCATCTCTCCACTCCAACAGAAAGCTCCCCTAGCACTCTTTTGTTTGTATGGTTTCGGCTCCTGTTCCTCTCTCCTCTCTCCCATAACCATCTTAGCTCCACACATCACAATTTCCCCCCTCCTTCCTGCCTACCTGCACCGTGAGCTTAACATCACACCACCAAGCAGCACAGGCACGGCCTATCAGAACCTGCCCTGCACTGATTACCAACCCAACCTGGTGGCTGTAGTAAGTTCTACAAACCACCCATCCCAACAACTCCTCTTCAGCTAGACCTGCCCTGCTGTACCATATCTGAGCGACTGACCCTGCCAATTGGAGAAGGAGGCAAAAAGTATCATGCCCACAGACAAGCAAACAACAAAGAATGCACAGCCTGATCAGACATAGCAAAATTTAAAAAAAAAGACAAAACAAACAAATCTACAATCAATAAATGAGAAAAATAACTACTCAATGCTCCGAAGACAGCAGACAATATCAAAACACTTACAAAAACAAGACAGGATGGTTCTAGTAGGTGTCCAAAATAAAACACCAATGACTTTCCAGTAGAAGAAAAGGCACTACAACTACCTGATAGGGAATTCAAATCTCTAATACTCAGAATTAGCCAAGAGTTGAAGCAAAAAGCAGACAAAAATGAGGAAAAAATAGACAAATTCATGGAAAAGGCCGACAAATTCATGGAAAATACAGGCAAAAAAATGGAAGAATTCAGGAAAATAATGCAGGAACAAAATGCCAAAATAAATTTACAACTAGAAATTATGCAAAATCAACAATTAGAAATCCAAAAGCTAAACAACAAGATTTCAGAAATGAACAGTGTCATAGAAGGGCTGAGGAGCAAATTTCAAATGGTGGAAGACAGGATCAGCAGAACTGAAGACAAACAGTTGGATACAACTTTTTTCGAGGAAAACTCAAAAAAAAAAAAAGAACAAAGAAAAATGAAGAGACCCCGAGAATTATGTGCGATACAATCAAAAGCAAAAATCTGCGAGTGATTGGAGATCTAGAACAGGAGGAGAAAACAGAAAACACAGGGAGATCATTGAAGAACTGCTGACAGAAAACGTCCCCAATATCATGAAAGATGAAAAGCTGGCCATCCAAGAAGGTCAATGAAACCCATATAGGATAGACCCCAAAAAGAAAATCACCAAGGCATATGATAATCACACTCGCCAAAACCAAGGACTTCTGAGAGCAGCTCGTGAAAAACAAGAAGTCACATACAGAGGAGAAACAATAAGACTAAGCTCAGAATATTCAGCAGAAATCATGTAGGCAAGAAGGCTATGGGATGACATACATAAAACCTTGAGAGAAAAAAATTGCCAGCCAAGAATAATACATCCTGCAAAACTCTCGTTCAGATATGATGGTGAAATTAGGACATTTCCAGATAAACAGAAATTAAGGGAATACGCAAAAACCAAATCAAACTTACAAAAATTATTAAAGGGAGTCTTTCAATCTGAAAACAAACAACTTCAGCTCACAGGCTGAATCTAGGACACAGGATCATACCGTCCAGATACCAATCTAGGAAATGAACTCTCAAGGACTATCCAAAACCAAAAGAAATACAACAGGGAATCAGAGAAGTTAATCTGTAAATGACAACAACATCAGAACAATAAAAGAGGGAACAAATGGTATAGGTATAAAACCTTCTAATGGAGAGGAAGGCAAGGCGATATCAAGTAATAATAGTCTGCCTCAAACTTAGAA
>NW_004444022.1:4768047-4772115 GCF_000243295.1 Trichechus manatus latirostris
GAGAAGGATGTAGAACAAAATTCTAACACACAAAAAAAAGACTAGATTTACTGGCCTAAAGGAGACTGGAGAAACCCCGAGATTATGGCCCCCAGACACCCTTTTAGCTCAGTGGTGAAGTCACTTCCGAGGTTCACCATTCAGTCGGGGATTGGACAGCCCCATAAAACAAAACTGGACTAATGAGGCACAGCAGTCCAGGGACAAGGGCTAGAAGGCAGAAGTGGACAGGAAAGCTAGTGATAGGGAACCCAAGGTTGACTAAGGACAGTGTTGATGTGTTGTGAGGTTGTTAACCATCGTCATAGGGCAACATGTGTACCGTTTAATGAGAAACTATTTTGTTCTGTAAACCTTCATCTAAAGTGAGAATAGCAGCACAACTGGAATAATGTAATCGATGTCACTGAACTGTGCATGTAGAAACTTTTGAAATGGTGTATCTTTGGCTACGTATATTTTCACCAAATAAAAAATTAAAAAGGTCGAGAAGGGAGAAGGTTGACATGTCGTGGGGTTGTTAAGCAATGTCAGAAAACAGTATATGTACTAACAATTTAATGAGAAACTATTTGTTCTGTAAACCTTCACCTAAAGTACAATAAAAAAAATACAAGTTAATATCAGAGTCAGGGTGGACCTACTTGTGGCTTCAAGCCCAGTGCTCTGATCTCTATCCATATTCCCGCTTGGGGAAGATGGCAGGATATCTAAAGTGGTCTCAAAACATATTGATCTAGCCACATTCTCTCTCCACCATCCCAACCATCTACTGCTTTCTCCAGGACACCAGCTTGGCTGGCCTTGGCCCTGGCACACTGGGCATGAGCTAATGATCTGATCCAGGAAAACTTGCTGTGACAGTGGCCCCACCCACCAAGTCAGGAAGCTCTGGTGGCACACTCTGGAAGCGAGACTAGCACCCAGGCCTCCAGCACCTAAGGGAATAATGCTGGCTCCCCCTCAGTGTTTTTTTTTTTTTTTTTTTTTCTTCCCTAATCCTTACGTGTCGCATGTCAAAAAGCCAGCCAAACTTTCTCTTGGAATTTAAAATCAGCCAGTCTCCTCTTCTCCCCAGGGCTAGGCTGACAAAACATTTTCTAAGGGAATTTATTAATTAGTTGATGATAAATTGCTTTAGAGGAGTTGAATTGAGTGAGCCTTGGGATTCAGGAGCCAGTTTGTTTTCCCTGACTTTGGGTTATAGGCAAGGTCTTCTTTAGATCTGGTTAAATTTGGCTGTACTATTTACAGCCCTACTCTACTAGAAGAGTAGTGATCCTGACCATAATAATAAAATGTTGAACTTTTCAAGGTGCAACCACATCCATTATCTCATTGGAGACTCATACCCCAGGAAGGCAAGTCTGGTATCATCCCTACTTAACAGTGGCAGAGAGTGAGTCTCAGAGAAGTTAAACAATTTATTTAAGATCACATAGCTAACTATTGGCTGAGCTAGGATTTGAACGCAGGTGTCTTAACTGTCAGGTCTATGTTCTTTTCACTTTATCTACCTGGATTACTTACATACCATTGGATTTTAAAACTCCTTTTTTCCTGAGAATCCAGACCTTTTTTGGGTTAGCTTTATTGATGTATAGTTTACCTTTAATAAAATTCACCAAGTTTAAGTGTATAGCTGTGTAACCACCAACACAATCGTGATATAGAACATTTCATTACCACAAAAATTTCCCTTATGTCCCTTTGTAGTCAGTCCCCTCCCCGACTCCCCTGGCCCTTGGCAACCACTAATATGCTTTCTAACTGTACTTTTTTCAGAACTTTTAAACTGGTAATAATTGGTTTGTCTTCAAAAAGTTGTGAGGACAATAATGATTCCTGTTCTGAATCTTGCAATCCTACAGTGAAATGATTTTCTCTAAGTAAAATATTTTTTTTCAAAGTCATCCAATAAGTCTATTTATTTGTTAATTAATTTATTCATTCAGCAAACATGGACTCTGTTCCAGGAACTGTGCTGGGTTCTGGGATACAGAATTGAAAAAGACAGTCTGTGCTTTCTCACAGTTTAATCAGAGACTCATAAGTCAAGGAGGAATCAGCAATGTGATATGTCCTAAGGAGAAGGTCTGAATCCAGAACTCTAGGAGTTGGAGATGCTGAGGAAAACTTCCCAGAGGAGATGTTCTTTGAAAAATAATCGGGAGTTCTGAAATAGGTGGGCAAATGTGGGAGCGGTAGGGTTAGAGACCTCCTTCCATGCCAAGAGAGCACAAAGTTGTGGAGACAAGGATCAGCACATTGGGTTTGTGGAACTGCAAGTTAGATAAATGAGATGACAGACATCCTGGCAAAAGCTCAGAAGAGCCCCAAAAGGGCAGGGGTCTTAGTAGGCTTAATAGAAACTCTGGAATCAAGTTGGAAAGTTTCAGGGAGTGCCAGAGTGATAATTATCTTCTGAAGCCCTGAAGTCTGGGGACTTTCAAGAATGTTTTAAGTTGGAGAAAAGTTCATCTTTGAGCACAGCTTTCCTTTCCTTGCTCAGACGGCAGAGAGATGTAATCCAGGGACCTGGAAGATCTTGCTCCATTTGCATTTTCCCAGGAAGAGCAGAGGTAGTAGAGGCTGCTCTTCTCAGCTCTGCCCTTGGCTAGATATTACGGAGGCTTCTGATGGTGGGGGACTCAGAGTTAGGAGTGACGTATTTGTCATGGAACGGTTATATTGCCAGCATTGCTGTAGCTCACTGTGGGCTTTAAAACTAGATGAACCTCACTCCCCTAGAGGCCAAGGCCTTCCTTGAAGGAGATACTTTCCTCACCCAACCACTTGGCATAAGGCTCATTAAATGGGTTCTGGAGTCAGACATATAGCGGGTTTCTATCTCCAACCTGGCTTTTGATTGTAAGCCCTAGAGCATCCTAAATGGGGAGCTCTAGCCCTGCAGGGTTCTGTGTAATTTGTGGGCCTCTCTTCCCTCCCATCCCTTCACTTCACTTTCTTCTTCTGGAACATAAGAAGGTTGACCTTGGCGCCCTCAGAGATCTTTTCCAGCCTTGATACCAAAGGCATGTTCTGGTGGCCAAAGGAGTTCCATTAGCTGTCCTCGTAGAACTAGGCCCACCATTGTCCGAGTTACTTAGGAAATGGGTGCTCTAGGCCCATAGAAAGAGCAGCATGGGTCAGAGCAAAGTGATAAAGGATGTTCTTTTACTTCTTCCTCACTCAGTCCCATAGCTGGGACTAGGATGAGGCAAGTGAAGCACTTTCCTTGAGTGCAAAATTTAAGGGGGTGCCAAAATACTCAGTAATCAGGATAAATGATAGTTTAATGTAATATTTTTTAAAAGATAGAAATTAATGCAAAAAATCCACAATTAAGAAAATATCAAAATTTTAAATAAAGACAGTATCAATATTACTGATTTTTCTGTTTGCCTTGAGCTCCAATAATGCTTGGCACACCACTGCTCAACTTCCTTCCATTTCTCCCCAGTAGACAAATATGCCTCATTTATGGATCCAAGATGGAGAATGAGCTGGGTTTCTGCATTATAGCAGCTGGGTTTGTGGCCTGATCTCTAAGAAAAGTGGTTGCTATTTAAGGGGCATAACAAGTTGCCATCAAGTTGACTCCAACTCATGGTGACCCCATGTATGTCAGAGTAGAATTGGGTTTTCAGTGACTGATTTTTCAGAAGTAGATCATCAGACCTTTCTTCTGAGATACCTCTGGGTGGATTTGAACCTCCAACCTTTTGGTTAGCAGCCAAGAACGTTAACAATTTGCACCACCCAGGGACTCCATAAGGGGCGGTGTTGTTGTTGTTAGGTGCCGTCAAGTCAGTTCAGACTCATAACAACCCTACATACAACAGAACAAAACACTGCCTAGTCTTGTGCCATCCTCACAATCATTGTTATGCTCGAGCCCATTGTTTCAGACACTGTGTCAGCCCATCTTGTTGAGGGTCTTTCTCTTTTCCACTGACCTTCTAATTTACAAAGCATGATGTCCTTCTCCAGGGATTGGTCCCTCCTGATAACATGTCCAAAGTATGTGAGATGAAATCTCACTATCCTTGCTTCCAAGGAGCATTC
>NW_004444022.1:4781013-4783780 GCF_000243295.1 Trichechus manatus latirostris
TTGTATTCTCTGTTTGGCTTAGTTTTTCGGATCTTTGCTGTGGAAGGATGGCATGGTGCTTCTGCCTAGAGCGCCATTTTGCTGGAACTCGTCTTTTGATTTCTTGACTGCTGCTTCCATGGGTGTTGATGGTGGATCCAAGTAAAATGAAGTCCTTGACAACTTCAATATTTTCTCCATTTATCATGATGCTGTTTATTGATCCAGTTGTGAAAATTTTTGGTTTCTTTATGTTGAAGTGCAATCCATATGGAAGGCTATAGTCTTTGCTCTTCATCAGTAAGTGCTTCAAGTCCTCTATAAGGGGAGAGGGGAGTCACACAGCATAATGGTTGAAGGTATGTATGACCTCTGGAGCCAGATAGCCTGCGTATGAATGTGTAGGTCTGCTACCTGTGTGACCTTGGACAAGTTACTTAGCCTTCCTGTGTCTCAGTTTCTTCTTCTATAAAATAGGGATCATAATAGAACCTACGTCATAAGGCTGTTCTGAGTGTTAAATTATGTAATATATGTGAATATCTAAGCAAAGAATCTGGCATGTGGTATATGCCCAGTGAACATTTGCTCTTGTTATATTTAGAAAGAATTTGGTTTAGAACTTCTTGAAGATGAGTATTCAGTGATACCACAATAAATGACTGAGGCAAGCTGTTGGGTCATCCTTCCTGCTTCTGTGTAAAAGCTTCTGAAAGGATTTAGATACAGTTTTGCTTGAGGCAGTGATGTGAAGTATGTGACTTCTGAAAGTTGTTTCCCTTTATTATGATGCGTGTTTTTTAAATTTGGGTTGAAAGCAACTATTTTATATTGATCTATCTAAACTATCTAGAAAGTGCTTTACTGAACTGTTTCCTATACTGTGGCCAGTAGGGCCACTCTAGGAAGCTTAGTCAATAGAACCTCCTTGAATTTCTTCAATAGTCCAATGCTTCATTCCCTCCTTGAGAAGCTATAGAGGTTTATATGGACTTAACCAGATGCAGAACTCTCAGAAGACAAAAATTATGCCTAGGATTGATTGATTGAGTCTCATCTACTCAAGAAGTATTACATCTACTGCTGCTTGGCCCACGACATCTTTCTTGTTCTTTTTTGGTTGAAATTTTTAATTGAAATAATTGGAGATTCACATGCAGTTATAAGAAATAATACAGAGATCCCATGTACCCTTTACCCAGTTTTTCTAATGGTAACAGTTTATATAACTATAACATAGTATCACAACCAGGATATTGATATTGCTACAATACATCAATTTCACCCAGATTTCTCCAGTTGTACTAATAGTCATTTGCGTGAGTGTGTGTGTATTTAGTTCAATAAAATTTTATCACATGTATAGGTTTGTGTATCCAACACAGTCAAGATACTAAGCATTTCCATAACAAGGATCCCTCCTGTTGTACTTTTATAATCACACTCACCTCCCTCCCACCATTCACTCCATCTCCTGACAACCATTAATATGTTCTCCATTTCTACAATTTTGTCATTTCAAGAATATATGGAATCATACATTATGTAACCTTTTGAGATTGGCTGTTTTCACTCAGCATATTTCCCTTGAGATCCACCCAAGTTGTTGCACATATCAGTAGTTCATTCCTTTTTTTGCTGAGTAGTATTCCATGGTATAGATGTATCAGAGTTAACCATTAACCTATTGAAGGTCATCAGGGATATTTCTAGTTTTTGGCTGTTATGAATAAAGCTTCTATGTATATTGGTATACAGGTTTCTGTGTGAATGTACTTTTTCATCTTTCCTGATGTAAATGTCCAAGAGTGAAAATGCTAAATAGTATGATAATTGCATGTTTAATTTTATAGGAAACTACTAAGCTGTTTTCCAGAATGTCTGTACTTTCCCACCAGCAATGTATGAGTGATCCACTTTCAACGTATGAGAAATTCAGTTTTTCTGCATCCTTGCCAGCATTTGGTGTTGTCCCTGTTTTTTATTTTAGCCATTCTGACAGGTGTATACCGTGGTTTTAATTTGAACTTTCCTAATGCTTAATGATGTTGAATATATTTTCACGTGCTTATTTATCATCTATATATCCTCATTGGTGAAATGTCTTTGGCCCTTCATGGATAAGAATCAACATAAATCCAATCCCCAAAATGTGGAGATTAATCAAATCCCCACTTTCCCACTTCTCAATCATCTCTGCTGCCCATGCAGCAGCACTCTCTCTCTCTCTCTCTGCCCCTAGCCACCAGGAGCTAGGTCAGAGCTCACAAGTTGAAAGGACACTGTCCTTCAGACTGCCAAATAGGCAGATGCCACCTACAAACTTGGTAGTCCACATGATAGTGCAGTATGATAGGATCATACAATATTTGTCCTTTTGTGACTGACTTATGTCAGTCAGCATAATGTTTTCAAGGTTTATCCATGTTACAGCATACATCAGGACTTTATTTCTCTTTATCATTGAGTAATATTCCATTGTATGTATCTACCACATTTGGTTTATCCATTCATCTGTTGATGGACATTTAGGTTGTTTCCACCTTTTGGCTATTGTGAATAGTGCTGCAATGAACATTGGTGTACACGTATCTGTTTGTGTTCCTGCTTTCACTTCATTTGGGTTATATACCTAGGAGTGGAACTGCTGGGTCATATGGTAATTCTGTGTTTAACTTTTTTTTTTTTTTTTGCAATTTTTTTTATTGTACTTCAGGTGAAGGTTTACAGAACAAATAGTTTCTCATTAAACAGTAGTACACATATTGTTTTATGACATTGGTTAACA
>NW_004444022.1:4784281-4791452 GCF_000243295.1 Trichechus manatus latirostris
CAGCTCTGTCCAGAACCCTCTGTTTTGATCCTGGTCAGAGCAGTCAGTGATGGTAGCCGGGCACCATCTAGCTGTACTGGACTCAGTCTGCTGGAGGCCTTGGTAGCTGTGGTCCATTAGTCCTTTGGACTGATCTTTTCCTTGTATCCTGTTCTCTTCATTTTGCCTTGCTCCTGAAGGGATGAGACCAGTGGAGTAGCTTAGATGGCTGCTCACAGGCTTTTAAGACCCCAGACGCTACTCTCTGTGTTTAACTTTTTGAGAAACCACCAAATTGTTACCTACAGCAGCTGTACCATTTCATAATTCCACCAACAGTGGATGAGGGTTCCAATTTCTCCACATCCTTGTGAACACCTGATGTTTTCTGTTTTTTGATCATAGACAACCTAGTGTATGCAAAGTGCTATTTCATTGTGGTTTTGTTTTGCATTTCCCTGAGAACTAATGATTTTGAGTATCTTTTCATGTGCATATTGGCAATTTATGTATCCATTTGGAGAAATTCTATTCAAGACATTTGCCCATTTTTGATTGGTTTGTCTATTTGTTGTTAAGTTGTAGGAGTTCTTTATATATTCTGCATATTAAACCCAACTTTCTCCCAATCTGTATGTTGTGTCTTCACTGTGTTGATAAAGTCCTTTCATGTGCAAAAGTTTTTAATTTAGATGAAGTCCAACTTATCTATTTTTTTCTTTTGTTGCTTATGCTTCCTGTGTCATATCTAAGAATGCATCATTAAATACTACATCCTGAAGCATTACCCCTAAGCTTTGTTCCAACAGTTTTATGGTTTTAGTTCTTACATTTAAGTCCTTGATCCATTTGAGTTAGTTTTCATGTATGGTGTGAGGTATGAGTTCAAGTTTATTCCTTTCCTTATGGAAATCCATTTGTTCCAGCACCGTTTATTAAAGAGACTATTCTTTTCCCATTGGATATATTGAGCACCATTATCTTAAATCAGTTGACTATAGATGTACAGGGTTATGTCTGGGCTCTCATTTCTATTCTATTTGTCTAAATGTTTCTCATTATAACAGTACCAGACTGTTTTGATTGAGGTAGCTTTACAGTATGTTTTGAGATAGGTAAGTGTGAGTTCTTCTATATTTTTCTTATTTTTCAAGATTGTTTTGGCTACTCGGGGCCCCTTGAAGTTCCATAGGAGTCCCTAGGTGGTGTAAACACTTAATGCAAAAGACTGCTAATCAAAAGATTAGAAGTTTAGGTCCACCCAGAGGCTCCTCAAAAGAAGGGCCTGGCTATCTACTTCTGAAAAATCAGCTATTAAAAATCCTATGAAAATGATTATGTAATTTTTTAATTTTATTTATGTGGTCGTGGTGTATTTTTTTTGACACGATACTGAATTCTGTTGAGAATTTTTGCATCTATATTCATGAGAGATATTGGTCTGTAATTTTCTTTTTTTGTGGTGTCTTTGCCTGCTATCGGTATCAGGGTTATGCTGGCTTCATAGAATGAGTTTGGGAGTATTCCATCCTTCTCTTTGCCCTGAAATACCTTTAGTAATAGTGGTGTTAACTCTTCTCTGAAAGTTTGGTAGAATTCTCCAGTGAAACCATCAGAGCTAGGGCTTTTTTTTTGGTTAGGAGTTTTTTTTATTATTATTACTTTTTCAATCTCTTCTCTTGTTATGTATCTGTTCCGATTTTCAACATCATTTTGTGTTAGTTTGGATAGATAGTGTGTTTCTAAAAATTTGTCAATTTCCTCTAGGTTTTCAAATTTGTTGGAGTATAGTTTCTCATAGTACCCTGTTATGATCCTTTTTATTTCAGTTGTATCTGTTGTAATGTCCCCCATTCTGTTTCTTATTTAGGTTATTTGTGTCCTCTCCCGTTTTTCTTTTGTTAATGCAGCCAGTGATTTGTGATTTTGTTGATCCTTTCAAAGAACCAACTTTTGGTTTTGTTGATTCTTTCTATTGTTTTTCTGTTCTCTATTTCATTTATTTCTGCTTTGATCTTTATTATTTCCTTTCTTCTGGTGGACTTGGTCTTCTTTTGCTGTTCTCTTTTTATTTGCTTGAGTTGTGTAGTTAATGTTTTGACTTTGTTCCTTTCTTCTTTTTTGATATATTCATCTATTGCTATGAATTGACCTCTGAGCACTGCCTTTGCTGTGTCCCAGAGGTTTTGGTATAATATGTTTTCATTCTCTTTTGATTCCAGGAATTTTTTGATTCCATCTTTGATTTCTTCTATTATCTGGTGGTTTTTAAGCAGGGTGTTATTCAGTTTCCATGTAATTGATTTTTTTTCCTTCCTCTTCCTGTTAATTTCTACTTTGATGGCATTGTGATTAGAGAAGATGCTTTGTATTATGTCAATGTTTTGGATTTTGTCAAGGGGTTCTTTGTGGCCTAAGATATGGTGTATTCTAGAGAAAGCTCCATGTGTGTTGGAAAAGAATGTGTAGTTTGCAGCTGTTGGGTGGAGTGCTCTTTACATGTTTATGAGGTCAAGTCAGCTGATCGTGGCCTTTAGATCTTCTGTATCTTTGTTGAGTTTATTAATAGATGTTCTGTCCTTTACTGAGAGTTGTGTGTTGAAGTCTCCTGCTATTATTGTGGAACTATCAATGTCTCTTTTCAGTGCTGTTAGAGTTTTTTTTAATGAATTTTGGAGTCCCTGTCATTGAGTGTGTAGATATTTATTATGGTTATGTCTTCACGATGGATCATCCCTTTAATCATTATATATTGCCTATCTTTGTATTTTATGGTGGATTTTGTTTTAAAGTCTATTTTATCTGAGATTAGTATTGCTGCTCCCACTCTTTTTTGGTAGCTGTTTGCTTGATATATTTTTTTCCATCCTTTGATTTTTAATAAATTTAT
This sequence comes from Trichechus manatus latirostris, assembly GCF_000243295.1. Classification (NCBI taxonomy): domain Eukaryota; kingdom Metazoa; phylum Chordata; class Mammalia; order Sirenia; family Trichechidae; genus Trichechus; species Trichechus manatus. The sequence goes on from NW_004444022.1 coordinate 4,787,151, forward strand.
GTCTATGTTTCTAAGGTGTGTCTCTTGTGGACAGCATATTGATTTTTTTTTATCCATTCTGTCACTGTCTGCCTCTTTATGCGTGCATTTAGGCCATTTATGTTCAGTGTAATTATTGATAGCTGTAAGTTTATTGCTGTCATTTTGTAGTGCTTTTTTTTGTGGTGCTGATGTTTTCTTTGTTCCTCTTACTCTCCTGTGCTGAATTCCTTTTCTTTGTGGATTTTTTTCATTTCTTTTGTTCTTGTAGATTTTCTTTCTACTGAGACTTTATGTTTTTCTCCTTTATTTTGCTGAGTAGGTTTGTTTACTTTCTTTGTGGTTATCTTAAAAATTACCCTTGTCTTCCTAAGTTTGAAACAGTCTTTTATTACTTGGTATTGCCTTGCCTTCCTCCCCATTTAAAAGTTCTATACTTACACCATATATTCTCTCTTTTACTGTTCTGACGTTGTTGTCATTTACAGATTAACCTCTTAGGTTCCCTGTTGTAAATCTTTTAGTTTTAATTAATCCTTGAGAGTTCATTACCTACGTTGGTATCTGGCTAATGCGGTCTTGCATCCTAGATTCAGGATGTCTTCTGATGTAGTTTGTTCTCTAACTGAAGGACTCCCTTTAATAATTCTTGTAAGTTTGATTTGGTTTTTACAACAACTCATAAAAGTCATTCAAGCGGGCAAGACTGTGGAGTAGTCAGAGTCTTCCAGTGGTCCCTCTTACAACAAAGAACTGAAAAAACAAGTGAATCGATTATATATGAGAATCTAGGAGCCCTGAACATGAAGCACGAAGTTGAGGAATCAGATTGTGTGACAAGGGGAGGGAGAGACAGTTTGGAAGCAGCAAGGAGTTGCCAGAGTTGACCCAGCAGAAGCTGGAGCACTTCAGCCAAGATCAGCTCAGGGTTCAGCAGTGAGGCAAGCAACGGCACTTGGGAGGCATTTTCCACATCGGGAGAGACCCAGTGGCACAGAGTATAGTTGGCCATCCAGAACCAGTGAGAAGCAGCCCTCAGTCAGCAAAAGATAAGTACTTGTGTTTGACCTACAATGAGGATCAAAACATCCCCCTTAGGGAAAAAACTCTCTCCCATTTACCTCCCTGCTCCCTACTCTGCACTGGGTTTAGGACAGCCTCAGCTATTGCAGAGCCCCCTGGGCTGGAAGTATGACCTGTCACGTGCCCTGAGCCATTCTCCTGGCCTTGGAGAGGGACCAAATAACCAAATGGGGGGGAAATAATCTACTGGCTCCCCTAAACCAGGAACTCAGGGTAGGCACAGCTCCTTTGCCTAGGAACAGACATAAGAGGTTCACAGACTTTGAGTGCCTGTCCCCTGCATAGACTTTTGTGGGTCCATTTCAGCAGTGTAGGCACAAATTACTGCAGTACAATAGGATATATACCTGAAGTCTAACTTCAACTGTTTCAGCTGTGAAGTGGCAGGTACGTGGCATTTGACACTGCTCTGCCCATTAAGCAGGGTCTTCATCTAACCACATCAGGGGCTTGAGGACTGGTGGCTCCACCCATGCCACCTAGCCACCAGTGATAGGGTGCCAAGAATAAGAGGTGCCCCCCAATCCCTACAACCAACAACATTGGGTGCTTATATTCTGGCTGCAAAACCCACCCACCTACGCATTCTAGGGAACAGGGACACGCTTTCCTCCTGGACACTTGGGGGCGACTGTCAGACCCCTGCCTTGCTCAGTGGGTGTTCCCCCTGCTGCAGCCAGATGCCGGTGCCTACACCAATCACCCATGCCTGTCTAGGACAGTAGGTGACAGCCTACACCACACGCTTGGGGGCTGACTACCTGGATATCTAAGCTGAATGCATGCAGGAGGAGCGGGTGGACTCCTGGACTCACATACTTAGTGGCAGTTCTGGCCACTGGGTAGCAGGACGTTGGAGCTTCTGGGCACCGGTGATCAGGCTAGTTCACATGAGCAGCCTATTTGGGTAGCAGCCTTTCAAAACAAAACAAGAAGCTAGGACACAGTAAGCAAACATAAAATAAATAAATATAATAACTTATTGTTGGCTCAGAGACAACAGTCAATATCAAATCGCATAAAGAGGCAGACAGTGATGGCTTCAGCAAGTTCCCAAAATAAAGAATCTAGAAATTTTCCGAAGGAAGATTTCTTGGAATTACCAGAAGTAGAGTGCAAAAGAATAATATACAGAGCTCTTCATGAAATCAGGAAGGAAATTAATCAAAACGCAGAACATGCAATAGAGGAATGTAGAAAGATTAGAGAAGAGCATATGACAAATATAACAGGCTGCAAGAATCCATAACGATACAGCAATCAGAAATCCAGAAGATTAACAATAAAATTTCAGAATTAGACAACTCAATAGAAAGTCATACGAGCAGAACTGAGGCAGTGGAAGTCAGAGTCAGTGAGATTGAAGATAAAGTACTTGACACCAACTTATTTGCAGAAAAATCAGATAAAAGTATTTTAAAAAATGAAGAAACCCAAAGAATTATGTGGGATTCTATTAAGAGGAATAACCTACTAGTAATTGGAGTACCAGAACGGGGGGATAACAGAAAATACAAAGAGAATTGTTGAAGATTTGTTGGCACAAAACTTCCATGATATCATGAAAGATGAGCAGATGCTCATCAAACCCCACATAAGGTAGATCCCAAAAGAAAGTCACCAAGACATATTATAATCAAACTTGCCGAAACCAAAGGTAGAGAGAATTTTAAGAGCGGCTAGGGATAAAGGAAAAGTCATCTACAAAGGAGAATCAATAAGAATAAGCTTGGACTACTCAGCAGAAACCATGCAGGCAAGAAGGCAATGGGATGACATATATAAAGTCTTGAAGGAAAAAAATTGCCAGCCAAGAATTATATACCCAGCAAAATTGTCTCTCAAATATGACGGCAAAATTAGGGCACTTCCAGATAAACAGAAGTTTAGGGAATTTGCAAAAACCAAACCAAAATTACAAGAAATACTAAAGGGAGTCCTCCAGTTAGAAAATCAATAATATCACACAACCACCCAAGACCAGAACACAGGACAGAGCTAGCAGATATCAACGCAGATTGGTAAGTCGCAAAAATAAGTCACAGCTAAAACAATGAAAATAGGGAAACAGAGATGTCAGTATGTAAAAAATGACAACATTAAAACAAAATAGAGGGACTAAAAAATGTAGACATACGTTGTTCATATGGAGAGAAGTCAAGGAGATATAAAGAAATAAAAGGCTGGTGTAAACTTAGAAAATAGGAGTAAATATTAAGGTAACCACAAAGGAAACTAACAATCCTACACATCAAAATAAAAAAGAAGAAAAATAAAAGAGCCAGCAATTACAATATCAAAAACAATGAAAAAGATGAAAAGAAAATACATTAAGAAAAATGACTCATACAGAAAATTAAGTGGAGTGGCAATAATAATCTTTGACAAAATAAACTTTAAAGTAAAATCCACCAAAAATGATAAGGAAGGACACTATATAATGACTAAAGGGTCAAAACACCAGGAGAGCATAACTATAATAAATATTTACACACCCAGTGACAGGGCTCCAAAATACATAAACAAACTCTAACAGCATTGAGAAGAGAGATAGACAGCTCCACAATAGTAGTAGGAGACTTCAACACACCACTTGCAGTGGACAGAACATCCAGAAAGAAGAGCAACAAAGACAGAGAAGATCTAAATGCTACAATCAACCAACTTGACATCATAGACTTACTGAATACTCTATCCAACAGCAGCCTAGTATACTTTCCTTTCCAAAGCACAGGGAACAGTCTCCAGAAGAGACCACATATTAGGTCAAAAAGCAAGCCTTAACAAAATCCAAAACATCGAAATAGTAAAAAGCATCTATTCTGACCATAAAGCCATAAAAGTAGAAATCAATAACAGATAAAGCAAGGAAAAAAACATATGGAAACTGAACAACACCTTGTTAAAACACTGCTGGGTTAAAGAATAAATTAAGGATTGAATAAAGAAATTCATAGAATCAAACGAGAATGAAAACACATCCTACCAGAACCTTTGGGACACAGCAAAAGCAGTGCTCTGGGATCAGTTTGTAGCAATAAATGCAAACATCCAAAAAGAAGAAAGGGCTGAAATCAAAACATTAACCCTACAACTTGAACCAGGAGAAAGAGAGCAGCAAAAGAAGCCCTCGGGTGCCAGAAGAAAGGGAATAGTAAGAATTAGAGTAGAATTAAATGAAATAGAGAATAGAAAAACAATTGAAAGAGTTAACAAGACCAAAAGCTGGTTCTTTGAAAA
>NW_004444022.1:4792475-4794171 GCF_000243295.1 Trichechus manatus latirostris
AACTACTGGAACTAATAGAAGATTTCAGCAAAGTTTCAGGATACAAGATAAACATACAAAAATCAGTTGGATTCCTTTACACCAACAAAGAGATCTTCGAAGAGGAAATCACCAAATCAATACCATTTACAGTAGCCACCAAGAAGATAAAATACTTAGGAATAAATCTAACCAGAGGCATAAAAGACCTGTACAATGAAAACTACAAGACACTACTTCAAGAAACCAAGAGACCTGCATAGGTAGAAAAACATACCTTGCTCATGGATAGGAAGACTCAACATTGTGAAAATGTCAATTCTACCCAAAGCAATCTACAGATACAATGCAATCCTATTCCAAATTCCAACAGCATTTTTTAATGAGATGGAGAAACAAATCACCAACTTCATATGGAAAGGGAAGAGCCCCCAGATAAGTAAAGCATTACTCAAGAGGAAGAACAAAGTGGGAGGCCTCACACAACCTGCCTTTATAACCTATTATACCACCATGGATGTCAAAACAGCCTGGTACTGGTACAACAACAGATACATAGACCAATGGAACAGAATTGAGAATCCAGACATAAATTCATCCACCTATGAACATCTGATATTTGACAAAGTCCCAAAGTCCGTTAAATGGGGAAAAGACAGTCTCTTTAACAAATGGTGCTGGCATAACTGGATATCCATATGCAAAAAAAAAAAAGGCAACAACACCCACACCTCACAACATGGACAAAAACTAATTCAAAATGGATTGAAAGACCTAAATATAAAATCAAAAATGATAAAGAATATGGAAGAAAAAATAGGGACAACTCTAGCAGCCCTAATACATGGCATAAACACAATACAAACCATAAGTAACAATGCACAAACACCAGAAAAGAGACTAGATAACTGGGAGCTCCTAAAAATCAAACACTTATGCTCATCAAAAGACTTCATCAAAAGAGTCAAAAGACAACCTACAGACTGGAAAAAATTTTGGGTTATGACAAACCCAATCAGTGTCTAATCTGGAAAATCTACAAGATACTGCAAAACCTCAATGACAAAAAGACAAATAACCCAATTAAAAAATGTGCAAAGGATATGAACAGGCACTTCGCCAAAGAAGACATTCAGGCAGCTAACAGACACATGAAGAAATGCTCGCGATCATTAGCCATTAGAGAAATGCAAATCAAAACCACAATGAGATACCATCTCACCAAAACAAGACCAGCATTAATACAAACCAACACTAAATAAATGCTGGAGAGATTGTGGAGAGACTGGAGCACTTATACACTGTTGGTGGGAATGTAAAATGGTACAAACACTTTGGAAATCAATTTTTTTGCTTCCTTAAAAATTAGAAATAGAAGTACCATATGATCTAGCTATCCCGCTCCTTGGAATATATCCTAGAGAAATAAGAGCCATCACACAAATAGATATATGCACACCTATGTTCATTGCAGCACTGTTCACGATAGGAAGAAGATGGAAACAACCTAGGTGCCCATCAATGGATGAATGGATTAACAAATTATGGTATATTCACATAATGGAATACTACGCAACAATAAAGAACAACGATGAATCCGTGAAACATCTTATAACATGGAGGAATCTTGAGGACATTATGCTGAGTGAATTTAGTCAGTCACAGAAGGCCGAATATTATATAAGACCACTATTATAAGAACTCAAGAAAAGGTTTA
>NW_004444022.1:4805000-4816997 GCF_000243295.1 Trichechus manatus latirostris
CAAAGAAAACTACAAAACACTACTGCAAGAAACCAAAAGACACCTACATAAATGGAAAAACATATCATGTTCATGGATAGATAGACTCAACGTTGTGAAAATGTCAATTCTACCCAAAGAAATCTATAAGTACAATGCAAACCCGATCCAAATATCAACAGCATTCTTGCAAGAGTTGGAAAAAGTAGTCATTAACTTTATATGAAAAAGGAAGAGGCCCCAGATAAGCAAAGTCCTAATAAAGAAGAACAAAGTAGGAGACAGCCCACTACTTGACCTCAGAGCCTACTATACAGCTACAGTAATCAAAACAGCCTGGTACAGGTACAAGGAGAGTTACATTGACCCATGGAACAGAATTGAGAACCCACATGTAAATCCATCGACCTGTGGTCACCTGATCTTCGACAAGGGCCCAAAGTCCATCAAATTGGGAAAAGACAACCTTTTTAACAAATGGTGCTGGTAAAACTGGATGTCCAGCTAAAAAAAATGAAACAGGACCCATACCTCACACTATACACAAAAACTAATTCAAAATGGATTGAAGACCTAAATATAAAACCAAAAACTATAAAGATCATAGAAAAAAATAGGATCAAGGCTAAAGGCCATAATACACAGCATTAACAAGATACAAACCATAACCAACAACACACAAACTCCAGAAGATAAACTAGATAACTGGGATCTTCTAAAAGTTAAACACTTAAATGCTCATCAAAAGACTTCAACAAAAGAATAAAAAGAGAACCTACCATTTGGCCAAAAACAAATTTGGCTGTAACAAATTCAACAAAGGTCTAACCTCTAAAACCTACAGGAAAATCCAAGACCTCTACAAGAAAAAGACAAATGATCCAATTAAAAAATGGGCAAAGGAAATGAACAGACACTTCACCAAAGAAGACATTCCAGTGGCTAACACACACATGAGAAAATGCTTACAATCACTAGCCATTAGAGAAATGCAAATCAAAAACACAATGAGATACAATCTCACCCCGACATGACTGGCATGAATCAAAAAAAAACAGAAAATAACAAATGTTGGAGAGGCTGCGGGGAGATTGGAACTCTTATGCAATGCTGGTGGGAATGCAAAATGATACAACCATTTTGGAAAACTATATGGCACTTCCATAGAAAACTAGATATAGAAATATCATATGATCCCATAATCCCACTCCTAGGAATATATCCTGGAGAAATAAAATCTGTCACACGAATAGACATATGCACACCTGTGTTCATTGCAGCATTATTCACAATAGCAAAAAGGTGGAAACAACCTAAGTGCCTATCAACGGATGAATGGATAAACAAACTATGGTACATACACACAATGGAGTACTACTCAACGATAAAGAACAATGATGCATCTGAGAAGCATCATACAACATGGATGAATCTGGAGGGCATTATGCTGAGTGAAATAAATCAATCACAAAAGGACAAATATTGTATGAGGCCACTACTATAAAAACTCTGAAAAGGTTTACACATAAAAAGAAACAATCTTTGATGGTTATGAGGGAGGGGAGGGGTGGGGATGGAAAAACACTACATAGACAGTACATAAGTGGTAACTTTGGTTAGATAAGTGGTAACTTTGGTGAAGGGTAAGACGGTAGACATTACTGGGGAAGCAAGCACAACTTGTCCAAGGCAGGGTCATGGAAGCTTCATAGACACATCCAAACTCCCTGAGGGACCGAATTACTGGACTGAGGGCTGTGGGGACCATGGTCTCAGGGAATATCAAGCTCAATTGGTATAACATAGTTTATTAAAAAAAATCATTCTACATTCTACTGTCGTGAGTAGCCTCTGGGGTCTTAAAAGCTAATGAGCAGCCATCTAAGATACTCCACTGGTCTCACCCTGTTGGGAGCAAGAGAGAATGAAGAAAACCAAAGACACAAGGGAAAGATTAGTCCAAAGGACTAATGGACCACAACTACCACAGCCTCCACCAGACTGAGTCCAGCACAACTAGATGGTGCCCGGTTACCACCACTGACTGCTATGACAGGGATCACATTCGAGGGTACAGGACAGCTGGAGAAAAATGTAAAACAAAATTCTAACTCACAAAAAAAGATCAGACTTACTGGCCTGACAGAGACTGGAGAAACCCCAAGAATATGGCCCCCTGGACACCCTTTCAGCTCAGCAATGAAATCACTCCTGATGTTCACCCTTCGGCCAAAGATGAGACAGGCCTATAAAACAAAACAAGACTAAAGGGGCACACCAGCCCAGGGGCAAGGACTAGAAGCCAGGAGGGGACAGGAAAGCTGGTAATATGGAACCCAAGTTCGAGAAGGGAGATTGTTGACATGTAATGGATTTGGAAACTAATATCACAGAACAATATGTGTACTAATTGTTTAATGAGCAACTAGTTTGTTCTGTAAACCTTCATCTAAAGTTTAGCAATAAGAAAAATCCTCATTAAAAAAAAAACCTTATGGAGCACAATTCTACTCTGGCACACATTGGAGTTGCCATTAGTTAGAATCCACTTGATGGTAACTTGTTGTTTTGGTTGAGTTCTAAATAAATTTGAGGATTGGCTTTTTCCATTTCGGCAAAGAAGTCTGTTGGAATTTTGATGGGGATTGCATTTAATCTATAGATTGCTTTGGGTGGTATTGACATCTTAATACTAATCCTTCCAATCCGTGAACACAGAATTCCTTCCATTTTCAGTTAATTTTTGTATATGGTGTGTAGTAAGGTTCCTGTTCATTCTTTTGCATGTAGGTATCCAGTTTTCCTATCACCATTTGTAGAAGAGACAATTTTTCTCCTATTGAATGGTGATGACACCCTTGTAAAAAATCAATTGGCAATAAATATATGGGTTTGTTTCTGTACTATCAATTCTATTCTATTGATCTTTTTAAGTCTATCCTTAAGCCAGTGCTACACTATCTTTATTACTGTAGCTTTGTAGTAAGTTTTGAAATCAAGAAGTGTGATCTTCCAGCCTTGTTCTTCCTTTTCATGATTGTTTTGGATATTCTACATCCCTTGAATTTCTATTTGAATTTTAGGATAAGGTGGTCAGTTTTCGAAAGGAAGTTAGCTGGGATTTTGCTAGGGATTGCACTGAACTCTGTGTGTGTGTGTGTGTGTGTGTGTGTGTGTGTGTGTGTGCTTTAGGTGAAAGTTTACAGAGCAAATTAGTTTTTCAATAAACTGTTAATACACAAATTATTTTGTGACATTGATTGCCAACCACATGATGTATCAACACTCTCCCCTTCTCCACCCTGGGTTCCCTGTTTCCATTTGTCTGGTTTTTCTGTCCCTTCCAGCCTTCTTGTCTTTGCTTTTAGGCTGGTATGCCCATTAGTCTCATATACATGATTGAACTACTAAGAACGTTCCTCTTCACATGTGTTATTTTTAGTCCTATAGACCTGTCTCATCTTTGGCTGAAGGAAGAACCTCAGGAGTGACTTCAGTACTGAGTTAAAAGGGTGCCTGGGGGCCATAGTCTCCGGTTTCTCCAGTCTCTGTCAGACCAGCAAGCCTCATCTTTTTTTTTTTTTTTTTGTGAACTTAAATTTTGTTCTACATTTTTCTCCTGCTTTTTCCAGGACCCTCTATTGTGATCCTTACAAAGCAGTCAGTGGTGGTAGCCAGCCACCATCTAGTTGTTCTGGGTCAATCTGGTGGTGATTGTAGTAGTTGTGGTTCATGAGCTCTTTGGAGTAATCTTTCCCTTGTGTCTTTGATTTTCTTCATTCTCCTTTGCTCCACCCGGGATGGGACCAGTAGATGTATCTTAGATGGCCGCTTGCAGACTTTTAAGACCCAAGACACTACTCACCACAGTCGGATATAGAACATTTTCTTTATAGACTATGTTATGCCAATTGAGCTAGATATTCCCTGAGACCATGGTCCCAGAGCCCTCAGCCCAGTAGCTCAGTCCCTTAGGCCATTTGGATGTGTCTGTGAAGCTTCTATGACTTTTCCCTGGTCAAGTTGTGCTGACTTCCCCAGTATTGTGTACTGTCTTACCCTTCACCAAAGTTACTGCTTATCTACTATCTAGTTAGTGTTTTATGCTTCCCACCTCTCCCCTCCCTGGTAACCATCAAAGACTGTTTTCTTTCTGAGTGGAAACATTTTCATGTATTTTTTATAATAGTGGTCTTATACAGTATTTATCCTTTTGTGATTGACTTATTTCACTCAGCATAATGCCCTCCAGATTCATCCATGTTGTGAGATGTTTTGAAGATTCATCATTGTTCTTTATTGTTGCATGATATTCCATTGTGTGTATGAACCGTGGTTTGTTTATCCATTCATCTGTTGATGGGCACTTAGGTTGCTTCCATCTTTTTGGTATAGTGAATAATGCTGTAATGAACATAGGTGTGTGTATGTCTATGTCTGTGACAGCTCTTATTTTTCTAGGATGTATTTTTAGGAGTGGGATTGCAGGATCATATGGTGTTTCTATTTCTAGCTTTTTAAGGAAGCACCATATCATTTTCCAAAATGGTTGTACCATTTTGCATTCCCACCAGTAGTGCATAAGAGTTCCAATCTCCCCACAACCTCTCCAACACAGGTTATTTTCTGTTTTTGGATTTGTGCCAGTAATGTTAGGGTGAGATGGTATCTCATTGTGGTTTTGATTTGCATTTCTCTAATGGCTAGTGATTGCAAGCATTTCCTCATGTATCTGTTAGCCACCTGAATGTCTTCTTTAGTGAAGTGACTGTTCATATCCTTTGCCCATTTTTAATTGGATTATTTGTGTTTTTATTATAGAGATGTTGGATTTTCCTATAGATTTTAGAGATTAGACCTTTGTTGGATATATCATAGCCAACAATTTTATCCCAATCCGTAGGTTCTCTTTTTACTCTTTTGGTGAAGTCTTTTGATGAGCATAAGTGTTTAATTTTTAGAAGATCTCATTTTTCTAGCTTATCTTCTGGTGTTTGTATATTGTTAATTATGGTTTGTATCCAGTTAATGCCATATATTAGGGCCCCTAGAGTTGATCCTATTTTTTCTTCCATGATCTTTAGAGTTTTTGGTTTTATATTTAGGTCATTGATCCATACGAATTAGTTTTCGTGTATGGTGTGATGTATGGGTTCTGTTTCATTTTATTTACAGATGGCCATCCAGTTTTGCCAGCATCATTTGTTAAAAAGACTGTCTTTTCCCCATTTAACGGACTTTGAGCCTTTGTCAAAGATCAAGTCACTGCTGGTAGACGAATTTACATCTGGGTTCTTGATTCTGTTCCATTGGTCAATGTGTCTGTCATTGTGCAAGTACAGTCTATTGTGACTACCGTAGCTGTATAGTAGGTTCTGAGGTCAGGTAAATACGAGGTCTGCTACTTTGTTCTTCTTCAATAATGCTTTACTTATCCTGGGCCTCTTTCCTTTCCATATGAAGTTAATGAATAGCTTTCCATCTCTTTAAAGAATGCCGCTGGTATTTGGACTGGGATTGAATTGTATTTGTAGATTGCTTTGGGTAGAATTGACATTTTCACAATGTTGAGGCTACCTATCCATGAGCATGGTATGTTTTTCCATTTATGTAGGTGTCTTTTGGTTTCTTGCAGAAGTGTTTTGTAGTTTTCTTTGCAGAGGTCTTTTATGCCCCTGGTTAGATTTATCACTAAGTATTTTATTTTTTTAAAGGCTATTATAAATTATATTGTTTTCCTGATTTCCTTTTCATAGTTCTCTTTATGGGTGTATAGGAATCCAACTGATTTTTCTGTTTATCTTGTATCCTGCTAGTTTGCTGAATTTTTCTATTACTTTCAGTAGTTTTCTTGTGGCGTTTTTAGGGTTCTTTATCATATTATCCACTAGTATGGACAGTTTTACTTCTTCCATATGAATTTGGATGCCCTTTATTTCTTTTTCTTGCCTTATTGCTCTAGCTAGGACTTCCAGCACAATGTTAAATAAGAGTGGTGATAAAGGGCATCCTTGTTCCTGTTTTCAGGGGGGAGTGTTTTCAGCCTCTCTCCATTGAGAATAATGTTGGCTGTTGGTTTTGTATAGATTCCCTTTATTATGTTGAGGAATTTCCCTTCTATTCATATCTTATTGAGAGTTTTTTTTCCAGAATGGGTGTTGGACTTTATCGAATGTCTTTTCTGCGTTGATTGAGATGTTCATGTGATTCTTTTATTTTGTTTTATTTATGTGGCGGATTATGTCGATTGATTTTCTAATGTTGAACTACCTTTGCATACTTGGTATGAATCCCACTGGGTCGTGATGTATTTTTTTATATGATGCTGAATTCTATTGGCTAGAATTTTGTTGAGAATTTTTGCATCTATATTCATGAGTAATTTTCCTTTTTTTGTTTTGTCTTTGCCAGGTTTTGGTATCAGGGTTTTGCTGGCTTCCTAGAATGAGTTCAGAAGTATCCCTTTCTTTTCTACGTTCTGAAACAGTTTGAGTAGTACTGGTGTGAGCTGTTCTCTGAATGTTTGGTAGAATTCTCCAGTGAAGCCGTCTGGGCCAGGACTTGTTTTTGTTGGGAGTTTATTATTACTACCTTTTAAATCTCTTTTCTTGTTATGGGTCTGTTCAGATTTTCGACCTCAGTTTGTTTTAGTTTAGGTAGGTAGTGTGTTTCTAGAAATTTGTCCATTTCTCTAGGTTTTCAAATTTGTTGGAGTACTATTTTTCATAGTACTCTGTTACGATCTTTTTTATTTCAGTTGAGTCTGTTGTAATGTCCCACATTTTGTTTCTTACTTGGGTTATTTCAGTCCTCTCCTGTTTTTCTTTTGTCCATTCTGCCAAAGGTTTGTCAATTTTGTTGATCCTTTCAAAGAACCAACTTTTGGTTTTGTTAATTCTTTCTATTGTTTTTCTATTCTCTATTTCATTTATTTCTTCTCTGATCTTTATTATTTCCTTTCTTCTGGTGGACTTGGGCTTCTTTTGCTGTTCTCTTTTCTATTTGTTTGACTTGTATAGCTAACATTTTGATTTTGTCCCTTTCTTTTTTTTTGATGTGGCCTATTGCTATAAACTGACCTCTGAGCACTGCCTTTACTGTATTCTAAAGGTTTTCGTATGATGTGTTTTCATTCTAATTTGATTCTAGAAGTTCTTTTTATTCCATCTTTGATTTTTTCTATTACTCAGTGGTTTTTAAGCAGGGTGTTATTAAGTTGCCATGTATTTGATTTTTTTTTTCCTTGCTCTTCCTGTTATTAATTCAGGGCTGTGGCCTGGTGTCTGTGCTGGTTTCCCTTGGGGCCATAGTGGGAGAGGTCTGGAGCAAGCAGGGAAGGGCCTGTGGTATGTACCAGTTTCCCACAGGGCCAAAGCAGGCATTGGGAGGGGTTCAGAGCCAGTGGGGAAGGTCCTAGGTTCTGGGCCCAGTCCATTCGGGGCTGCAGTGGGTGGTGGGAGGGGTCCAGAGCCAGAGTGGAAGAACTTGGAGTTCAAGCCGGTTCCCCTCATGGCCACAGCTGGTAGGGTGGAGGAGAGAGGTGGGGGGGTGAAGGCAGGGGCAGGGGGGACTATATGGAGGAGAGCCATAGGGTGGGTTGATACTGTGGTTCCCAGCAGTCAGGGTTGCCAGAATCAGGCAGTTATAGCTGCTGTTCACAAGAGGGGTGGGGGTTTTAGAAGCATGCTCCTGTGGTTACTAGGTGAGACAGTCTGGGCTTCTCCTTGAGTTGCAGCCAGCAAACGTGGTCTTACTTAGCCCTGGGTGTGTCCATGCCGTACCTCTATCTCCTATTGGGAATTCCGTGGAGGTGCCTTTCTACATGCAGAGTTATTGGTTTTATTCTAAGATGGCATGCTGAGTCATGCCATTTGGCTGGGAACTGCCACTCTGTATCTCTATTCCTTCCCTGTGTTCTATCAGTTTCTTCTTCTCAGTGACTTCCGATTTAATACTTTATCCCTTCATTTAAGGTTCAGGCTTCCAGGATTGATCCCTGTATCTGTTTTACTTGTTTTTTCAGGTCTTTGTTGCAGCAGGATGGCTTAGTTCATCTGACTAGTCCTCCATGTTGGCTCCACCCACACACACTGAATCTTTAGATCAATTTGGGTGATATTGCCCTTTTAACAATTTTAATTCTGCCAGTCCAAGAAACATGGGATTTCTATTTATTTAGGCCTCCTTTAATTTATTTCAACAATATTCTGTGGTTTTCATTATATAGATTTTTCACTTCTTTTTCAATTTATTCCTAAGCATTTTATTGTTTTTGTTGCTATTGTAAACAGAATTTTAAATTTTATTTTAATTTTTTATCACTACAACATGGAAATGCATTTTATTTTTGTACATTGATGTTATATCCTGAGATCTTGCTAAACTATTTATTTCTTTTTGTATGCATTAAAAAAATCCACACCCTTTGCCATCTAGTCGATTTTGACTCATAGCAACCCTAAAGGACAGAGTAGAGCTGCCCCATAGAGTTTTCAAGGGGCACCTCGTGGATTCAAACTGCTGACCTTTTGGTTAGCAGCTGTAGTGCTTAACCGCTATGCCACCAGGATTTCCGTGTATGCATTAGGATATCCTAAATAAATGGTCATGCCATCTGCAAAAAGGAGGTGGTATGCCTATATTTTGGGTGCCTTGTATTTATTTTTCTTGCCTATATTCTCTGGCTAGAACCTTCAGTACAATGTCCAATAGAAGTGACAAGAGTGGACACCCTTGTTTTGTTCGTTCTCTAGAGTGAAAGCTTTCATTTATTCACCACTAAATATGATGTTAGCTATGGGTTTTTCATAAATGATATTTATCAGGTTGAGGAAGTTCCCTTCTATTCCTAATTTGTTGAGCATTTTTACTATGAAGCGTTTTTGGCTTTCGTCAAATGCTTTTTCTGTGTCTATTGAGATGATTTTGTGGTTTTTGACCTTTACTTATATTATTATATTCATTGATTTTCAGATGTTAAAACGACCTATTCCTAGGCTCAATCTCACTTAGGCATAGTGTACAATTATATATGTATTGCTTGATTTGGTCAGCTAGTATTTTGTTGAGAATTTTTACATCTATATTCATTTGAGTTATTGCTCTGTATTGACTGTATCTTTTCACCATACTTATTCAATCTATATGCTGAGCAAATAAACTGAGAAGCTAGACTATGCAAAGAAGAACGCGGCATCAGGATTGGAGGAAGGCTAATTAACAACCAGCTTTATGCAGATGACACAACCTTGCCTGCTGAAAGTGAAGAGGACTTGAAGCAGATACTGATGAGCAAAGACTACAGCCTTCAGTATGGATTACATCTTAACATAAAGAAAACAAAAATCCTCACAACTGAACCAATAAGAAACATCATGATAAATGGAGAAAAGATTGAAATTATCAAGGATTTCATCTTACTTGGATCCACAATCAAAGTGCATGGAAGCAGCAGTCAAGAAATCAAATGATGTATTGCATTGGGCAAATCTGCTGCAAAATACCTCCTTAAAGTGTTAAAAAGCAAATATGTCACCTTGAAAACTAAGGTGTGCCTAACCCAAACCATGGTATTTTCAATCGCCTGATATGCCTACGAAAGCTGGACCAAAAGAAGAATTGATGCCTTTGAATTATGGTGTTAGTGAAGAATATTGAATATACCATGGACTACCAAAAGAACGAATAAATCTGTCTTGGAAGAAGTACAGCCAGAATGCTGCTTAGAAGCGAGGATGGCAAGACTTCACATACTTTGGACATGTTATCAGGAGGGACCAGTCATTGGAGAAGGACATCTTGCTTGGTAAAACAAAATGTCAGCAAAAAAAGAGGAAGACCCTCAAGGAGATGGATTGACACAGCGGCTGCAACAATGGGATCAAACACAGCAATGATTATGAGGATGGTGCAGGACCGGGCAGCATTTCTTTCTGTTGTATGTAGGTTAGCTATGAGTTGAAACTAATTCAAAGGCACCTAACAAAAACAACAGTTTTCTTTTCTTGTGATGCTTTTATATGGTTTAGGTATCAGGATAATACTGGCCACTTTAGAATGAGTCTGGTAGGGTTCCCTCAGTTTCTATGTTTTGGAAGAATTTAAGAAATATTGGTATTAATTTTTTTCAAAATTTGAAAACTTTATTTAATTCATATGATTATGTTATGTAAATGATCTATTACATAATTAAATTCATATTTTGTATTTATTTCTTTTTAAAAATTTATTGTGCTTTAGATGAAGTTTACAACTCAAGTTAATTTCTCATTCAAAGACTATACACATATTGTTTTGTAATATTGATTGCAATCCCCACAATGTGGCAGTACACTCCCCCTTTCCACCCAAGGCTCCCTGTGTCCATTCGTCCAGTTCCTGTCCCTTCCTGCCTTCTCATCTTGCTTTTGGACAGGAGTTGCCCACTTGGTGTTGTATATTTGACTGAACTAAGAAGCATGTTCCTCACATATGTTATTTTGTTTTATAGGCCTGTCTAATCTTTGTCTGAAAAGTGAGCTTCAGGAGTGGTTTCAGTTATGAGTTGGCAGAGTGTTGGGGGGACATCGTCTCGGGGGTTCCTCCAGTCTCTGTCAGACCAGTAAGTCTGGTCTTTTTCATGAATTTGAATTCCGTCCTACATTTTTCTCCTGTTCTGCCTGGGACTGTTTGTTGTGATCCCTGTCAGAGTGGTTGGTGGTGGTAGCCAGGCACCATCTAGTTCTTCTAGGCTCAGACTGCTGGAGTCTCTGGTTCATGTGGTCCTTTAGTCCTTTGGGCTAATATTTTCCTTGTGTCTTTGGTTTTCTTCATTCTCCTTTGCTCCGGACAGAGTCAGACCAGTAGTTGTATCTTAGAAGGCCACTTTCAAGCTTTTAAGACCCCAGACGCTACTCACAAGTGGGACATAGACTATTTTCTTTATGAACTATGTTATGCCAATTGACCTAGCCCCAGCCACTTGACACCTCAAAGTGTTTGGATGTGTCTAGGAAATATCTATGCTTTTGCTTTGGTCCAGTTGTGCTGACTTCCACTATATTGTGTGGTGTCTTTCCCTTTACTAAAGTTGACACTTTTCTACTATCTAGTTAGTGATTTCCCCTCCCCCCTCCCCCCTCCCCACCTTTCTAACCATTAAAGAATTTTTTTTTGTGTGTGTAAATCTTTTCTTGAGTTCTTATGATAGTGGTCTCATACAATATTTATCCTTTTGTGACTGACTTATTTCACTCAGCATACTGCCCTCCAGATTCATCCATGCCGTGAGGTGTTTTGAAGAGTCATCATTGTTGTTTAATGTTCTGTAGTATTCCATTGAGTGTGTGTACCATAATTTGTTTATCCATTCATCTGTGGATGGGCATTTAGGTTGTTTCCATCTTTTTGCTATTGTGAATAGTGCTGCAATGAACATGGGTGTGCATATGTCTATTTGTATAATGGCTCTTTTTTCTCTCAGGTATATTCCTAGGAGTGAGATTGCTGGATAGTATATTTCTATTTATAACTTTTTAAGGAAGCGCCATATCGTTTTCCAAAGTGGTTGTACCATTTTACATTCCCAGCAGCAGTGTATAAGAGTTCCAATCCCCCTGCAACCTCTCCAACATTTGTTATTTTATGTTTTTTGGATTAGTACCAGTTTTTTTCGGGGTGAGGTGGTATCTTAATGTAGGTTTGGTTTGCATTTCTTTAATGGCTAATGTTCGCAAGCATTTCCTCATGTGTCTGTTGGCTGCCTGAATGTGTTCTTTAGTGAAATGTCTGTTCATATCCTTTGCCCATTTGTTAAACCGATTATTTGTCTTTTTGTTGAGGTGTTGAAGAATTTTGTAGATTTTAGAGATTAGGTCCTTGTCAGATATGTAGTAGCAAATTTTTTTTCCTAGTTTTCTTTTTACTCCTTTGGTGAAGTCTTTTGATAAGTGTGATGGTTAAGATTGTGTGTCAACTTGGCTGGGCCATGATTCTCAGTGTTTTAATGTAATCACTCCCATGATTGAATATACTGTGAGT
>NW_004444022.1:4817338-4863371 GCF_000243295.1 Trichechus manatus latirostris
GTTTTGCTTCTCTAGAGAACCCAGCCTAAGACAATGAGCATAAGTGTTTAATTTTTAGGAGCTCCCATTATCTAGTTTCTCTTTTGGTGTTTGTGCATTGTTATGATTTGTATACTATTTGTGCCATGTATTAGAGCCCCTAGTTTCTCCCTGTTTTTTCTTCCATGGTCTTCATCGTTTTAGATTTTATGGTTAGGTCTTTGATCCATTTTGAGTTAGTGTTTTGTGTATGGTGTGAGGTATGGATCTTGTTTCATTTTTTTTACAGCTGGACATCCAGTTATGCCAGCACCCCTTCTAAAAAGAGACTGCCATTTCACAATTTAACAGACTTTGGCTCTTTGTCAAATATCAACTGCTCCAAGATGGATAGACTTATGTTTGGGTTCTCAATTCTGTTCCATTGGTCTTTGTGTCTGTTGTTATACTAGTCTGTTTTGACTACCATGGCTGTATAATAGGTTCTAAAATCAGGTAGTGTGTGGCCTCCCACTTTGTTCGTCTTTCAGTAACACATTGCTTATCTGGGGACCCTTCCTTTTCCTTATAAATTTGGTGATTTGTTTCTCCATCTTGTTAAAGAATGCTGTTGGAATTTTGATCGGCTATTATAAGTGGTATTGATTTGGTGATATCCTTTTCAAAATTCTCTTAGTTGATGTAGAGGAATCCAATTGATTTTTTATGCCAATCTAGTATCCTACTACTTTGCTGAAATCTTCTATTAGTTCCAGTAGCTTTCTTGTGGATTTTTTGGGATTTTCTGTGTATAAGATCATATCATCTGCCAATAGGGATAGTTTTACCTCTTCCTTACCAATTTGGATGTCCTTTATTTCTTTTGCTTGCCTTATTGCTCTAACTAGGACTTCTAGCATGACGTTGAATAAGGGCGGTGATAAAGGGCACCCTTGTCTGGTTTCTGTTCTCAGGGGGAATGCTTTCAGTCTCTCTCCATTTAAAATGGTGTTGGCTGTTTGTTTTGTATAAATTCCCTTTATTATGTCGAGGAATTTCCCTTCTATTCCTATTTTGCAGACAGTTTTTATCAGGAATAGGTTTTCGACTTTGTCAAATGTCTTTTCTGTGTCAATTGATATGATCATGTGATTCTTTTATTTGTGTGGTGGGTTATGTTGATTAATTTTCTAATGTAGAACCATCCCTGCATACATGGTATGAGTCCCACTTGGTCATGTTTTTTTTTAATATGCTGTTGCATTCTGTTGGCTAGAATTTTGTCGAGAATTTTTGTGTCTATGTTCATGAGGGATATTGGTCTGTAGCTTTCTTTTTTGTGGTGGCTTTAGTATCACGGGTATTCTGGCTTCATAGAATTAGTTCAGGAGTATTCCTTCCTTTTCTATGCTCTGAAATAGCTTGAGTAGAATTAGTGTTAGTGCTTCTCTGAAAGTTTGGTAGAATTCCCCAGTAAAGTCATCTGATCCAGGGTTTTTTTTTGGGGGGGGGATGTGTTTTTTATTACCTCTTCAGTCTCTTCTTTTGTTATGGGTTTGTTTGGTTTCTCAGCCTCACTTTGTATTAGTTTAGGTAGGTAGTGTGTTTCTGGAAATTTGTCCATTTCCTCTATGTTTTCAAATTTGGTTGAGTACAGTTTTTCATAGTATTCTGCTATGATCTTTTTTATTTCTTTGGGTTTGTTGTTATTTAGAATATTTGCTTTGTCTCCTGTTTTTCTTTTGTCAGTTTGGCCAGTGGCTTGTCGATTTTTTTGATGTTTTCAAAGAACCAACTTTTGGTTTTGTTGATTTTTTCAGTTGTTTTTCTGTTCTCTGTTTCATTTATGTCTGCTCTAATCTTTATCATTTCGTTTCTTCTGGTGCCTGAGGGCTTCTTTTGCTGCTCTCTTTCTATTCAAGTTGTAGGGTTAATGTTGCGATTTTGGCCCTTCTTTTTTGATGTATGCATTCAGTGCCATAAATTGATCGCTAAGCACTGCTTTTATTGTGTTCCAAAGATTTTGGTAAGATGTGTCTTCATTCTCATTTGATTCTATAATTTTTTTCTTGACTTCTTCTATTACCCAGTAGTTTTTAAGGACGGCTTCATTCAGTTTCCATGTATTTGATTTTTTTTTACTTACTGTTTCTGTTATTGACTTCTAGTTTTATGGCATTATGATCAGAGAAGATGGTTTGTATGATTTCAATGTTTTGGATTTTGTTAAGACTTGCTTTGTGACCTAAAATGTGGTCTATTCTAGAGAATGTTCCATGTGCATTGGAAAAGAATGTATTCTGCCACTCTCTGTCTCTTTACTGGTATATTTAGGCCATTTACATTCAGTGTAATTATTGGTAGATATGAGGTTACTGCAGTCATTCTATTGTATTGTGTGTGTGTGCGCGTGTGCGTGTGTGTGGTGTTATTAGTTTCTTTGTTCGCTTAATTTTCTGTGCTGATTTCTTTTTGTTTATGTATTTTCTTTTCATCTCTTTCATTATTGTTGATTTTGTGTTTGCTGAGTCTTTATGTTTTTCTTCTCTTCTATTTTGAAGGGTAGCTTTTTTAGCTTCCTTTGTGGTTACCTTGAAATTTGCCTTTATTTTTCTAAGTTTAAACCAGTCTTTTATTTCTTGATATTGCCTTACCTTTCTCTCCATATGGAAGTTCTGTGAATATACCGTTTTACTCTCTTTTTTGTTTTAACATTGTCGTCATTTACATGTTGATGTCTTTGGTTCCTTATTTTCAGTCTTTTAGCTTGGTTTTGGTTTTGAGAATTCCCTTCCTGTGTTGGTTTCTGGTTGATCTGTCCTGTGTCCTAGTCTTGAATTGTTGTCTGATGTTGTTGGTTCTCTAACCAGAGGACTCAGTTTAATATTTCTTGTAATTTGGTCTGGTGTTTACATATTCCCTTAATTTTTGTTTACCTGGAAATGACTTAATTTCCCCATTGTGTTTGAGATAAAATTTTGCTGGATATATAATTCTTGGCTGGTGATTTTTTTTTCCTTCAAGGCTTTATATATGTCATCCCATTGCCTTCTTGCTTGTATGGTTTCTGCTGAGTAATCAGGGCTTAGTCTTTTTTTGTTTTCTTAATTGTTATTTAGGTGAAAGTTTACAGCTCAAGTTAATTTCGCGTTCAAAAATTTATACACATATTGTTTTGTGACATTGGTTGCAATCCCCACAATGTTACAGAACACCCCCTCCTTATACCCCAGTTTCCCTGTGTCCATTCAGCCAGTTCCTGACCCTTCCTGCCTTCTCATCCTGCTTCCAGACAGGAACCACCCATTTGGTCTCGTATATCAGATTGAACTAAGGAGTACGTTCCTCAGGTGTATTATTTTTTTGTTTTATAGTCCTGTCTAATCTTTGTCTGAAGAGTGGGCTTTGGGAATGTTTTCAGTTCTGAATTAGCAGGGTGTCCGGGTGCCATGGTTTTGGAAGTTCCTTAACACCATTAAGTCTGACATTTTTATGTGAATTTGAATTCTGTTCTACATATTTCTCCTGCTCTGTCCAAGACTCTATGTTGTGTTTCCTGTCAGAGTGGTTATTGGTGGTACCTGGGCACCATCTAGTTCTTCTGGACTGAGGCTGGTGAAGTTTCTGGTTCACTTGCTCATTTAGTCCTTTGGGCTAGTATTTTCATTGTGTGTCTTTGGTTTTCTTCATTCTCCTTTGCTCTGAGTGGGATGGGACCAATTGATGTATCTTAGATGGCTGCTCGCAAGCTTTTAAATCCCCAGAAGCTACACAACAAAGTGGGATGTACAACATTTTCTTTATAAATTATGTTATGCCAGTTGACCTAGATGTCGCCTGAACCTATGGTCTCCAGTACCCAGCCTGAGCTAGTCTGTCCCTCAAAGTGTTTGAATGTATCGAGGAAGCTTCTTTCCTTTACTTTTGTCTGGTTGTGCTGACTTCCCCCATAAATTGTGTTTTGTCTTTCCCTTCACCCTTATCTACTATCTAGTTAGTGATTTCCCCTCCCTCCCTCCCCACTCTTGTAACCATCAAAGAATGCTTTTTTCTGTATTTAAACTTTTTATTGTGCTTTAAGTGAAAGTTTACAATTCAAGTTAGTTTCTCATACAAAAATTTATACACACATTGTTATGTGACCCTAGTTGCTCTCCCTATACTGTGACAGCACACTCCTCCTTTCCACCCCTGATTTCCTGTGTCCATTTAACCAGCTCCTGACCCTCTCTGCCTTCTCATCTCACCTCCAGACAGAAGCTGCCAATTTAGTCTCATGCATCTACTTGAGCTAAGAAGCACACTCTTCATGAGTATCATTTTATGTCACATAGTCCAGTCTAATCTTTGTCTAAAGAGTTGGCCTCGGGAATGGTTTTAGTTTTGGGCTAACAGAGACTCGGGGCCATGTCTTCCAGGGTCCCTCGAGTCTCAGTCAGACTATTACATCTGGTCTTTTTACTAGAATTTGAGTTCTGCACCCCATTTTTCTCCTGCTCCGTCAGGGACTCTCTGTTGTGTTCCTTATCAGGGTGGTCATTGGTGGTAGCCAGGCACATTCTAGTTCTCTTGGTCTCAGGCTGATGGAGTCTCTGGTTTATGTGGCCCTTTCTGTCTCTTGGGCTAATATTTTACTTGTGTCTTTAGTGTTCTTCATTCTCCTTTGATCCAGGTGGGTTGGGACCAATTGATGTACCTTAGATGGCCACTGGCTAGCTTTTAAGATCCCAGACGCCACTCACCAAAGTGGGATGCAGAACACTTTCTTAATAAACTTTGTTATGCTAATTGACCTAAATGTCCCCCGAAACCATGGTCTCCAGACCCCTGTCCCTGCTACTCTGTCCCTCAAAGTGCTTGGTTGTATTAAGGAAACTTCTTAGCTTTTGGTTTAGTCCAGATGTGCTGACATCCCCTGTAGTGTATGTTGTCCTTCCCATCACCTAAGATAATTCCTGTCTACTATCTAGTTAGTGAATACCCCTCTCCCTCCTTCCCCTGCTTAACCATCAACTAATGTTTTCTTCTGTGTTTAAACTTTTTCTTGAGTTCTTATAATAGTGGTCTTATACAACATTTGTCCTTTTGTGACTGACTAAATTCACTCAGCATAATGCCTTCCAGATTCCTCCATATTATGTTTCATGGACTCATCGTTGTTCTTTATTGTTGCGTGGTATTCCATTGTGTGAATATACCATAATTTGTTTATCCATTCGTCCTTTAATGGGCACTTAGGTTGTTTCCATCTTTTTCCTATCGTGAACAGTGCTGCAATGTATATGTGTGTACATATATCTATTCGTGTGAAGGCTCTTATTTCTCTAGGATATATTCCAAGGAGTGGGATTGCTGGATCATATGGTACTTCTATTTTTAGCTTTTTAAGGAAGCAGCAAATTGATTTCCAAAGTGGTTGTACCATTTTACATTCCCACCAACAGTGTGTAAGTGTTCCAGTCTCTCCACAATGTCTCCAACATTTATTATTTTGTATTTTTTGGATTAATGCTATCCTTGTTCGGGTGAGATGGTATATCATTGTAGTTTTGATTTGCATTTCTCTAATGGCTACTGATCGTGACCATTTCCTCATCTGTCCATTAGCTGCCTGAATGTCTTCTTTGTTCATATTCTTTGCACATTTTTTAATTGGGTTATTTGTCTTTTTGTTGTTGAGGTTTTGCAGTATCTTGTAGATTTTAGAAATTAGATGCTGATCGGATTTGTCATAGCCAAAATTTTTTTCCCAATCTTTAGGTTGTCTTTTGACTCTTTTGCTGAAGTCTTTTGATGAGCATAGTTTTTGATTTTTAGATGCTCCAAGTTATCAAGTTTATCTTCTGGTGTTTGTGCATTGTTACTTATGGTTTGTATTCCGTTTATGCCATATAGTAGGGCTCCCAGCATTGTCCCTATTTTTTCTTCCATGATCTTTATCGTTTTATATTTTATATTTAGGTCTTTGATCCATTTTGAGTTAGTTTTTGTGCATGGTGTGAAGTATGGGTCTTGTTTCATTTGTCTTGTTGAATCCTCAACCCCTAAGACAGTGTCTGGTACATAATAGCTGCTCAGCAAATAGTTTGGATTGGTGGATGGATGCGTAGATGAGTGAGTGGTATTCCTAGCCCAAGGACCAGAGCTACAGACCTAACTTTGAAATTTGTGCTTAAACCATCTGTACAAATGTACTACTCAAATGCTTCCTCACAGAAGTTCTCCCAGGAGCTTTTTAGGTTCTGAACCTGAGTTACCCAGAGAGGCATTGGAAGACCTAGGGAACTGAGGAGCAAAATCCACTTTCGATTTGCTAGGTTGCTTAGAGTGATGCCTTCATAGGAGATAGGGACTTGACTGTGAAAGTTAGATACAGATCTACAAGGCAGGCTGTCTTAGTTATCTAGTGCTGCTAATAACAAAAATACCTCAAGTGGGTGGCTTTAACAAACCAAAATTTATTTTCTCATAGTTTAGGAGGCTTGAAGTCCTAACTCAGAGCGCTGGCTCTAGGACAATGCTTTCTCTCTCTGTCGGCTCTAGAGGAAGGGCCTTGTCTCTTCACCTTCTGCTTCCTGGTTCCTTAGAGATCTTCATGTGGCTTGGCATCCATCTTACCCCATTTCTGCTTCTCTTGCTTGCTTGTTTAATCTCTTTTATATCTCAAAAGAGATTGATTTAAGACACATCTTACACTAATCCTATCTCATTAACATAACAAAGACAACCCATTCCCAAATGGGATTATAACCACAGGTATACAAGTTAGGATTTATAACACATATTTTGGGGGAACACAATTCAATCCATAACACAGGCATTGGTATTTCTTGTACCCACAAGCAGGAGGTCTGGCCAAACATAGGCTATACTGGATTATCTGCTTATAAATACCGTGGTTATTATTTTCTACAAGTACATTTTAACAGAACTTTAGGAGATATGATGCCTCTTGACTCAACCCAATAGTACCTGAAAGGCTAAAAATGTGGTGGTATTTTAATCATTGAACCACAGAACATCTAAGTGAAAAGGAACTCAGAGTCATCAAGTCTGATCCCTTCTTTTATAGATGGGGGAAAGTAATCCTCAAAGACGCCAAATAACTTGCCCAAGAACACACATAATAGTCCAAAGCAGGAACTCAATAAGAACCTAGGTCTTCTGACTCACAGTATAGAAGGTTCTTTACACTAACACATGGTGTCCTTGAACATGGGACAGAATCAGTGATCCATGGGACAGGTGAGCACGAAGGGAAAACATTAGGCCTTAGAGTTCTAGAGTGATTATACAGATTCCTGGAAGCCAAGATGGCAAACCAATCTCCATTTACCTATCCAGGGGTTTCTGGCCAGCTCTGCCCCCCACAGCCTCTCAGATCAGCCATTAATGGGATGGAAAACACTATACTTCTTATGCTACAAGCATCCACTTTGTTAGTTTGCTGGTATCCCACCCCTAAGAGAAAGAGAGCTGTTAAATGTTGTATTTGCATATAATTTGCACGTTCATTTAATTCATTTATAATATCTTTTGAACCAATGTCAAAGTATATAGAAACCCCCTCCCTCCCATACACAGATACACACAGAATCTAGAAGGTACTTGGTATCTGTTCATAAAAGATATGTGCCATAAAGCAGTCTGACTTGTCCCAAGAAATGGGGTAAGTGTTTGAGTTCCCAGGAATCCTTGTTAAAATACACACACATCTTAGTATACCTGTTACCAGTTTCCCCACCTTAGCAGGAGCTGGTTTATCATTCAGCCAGCAAACTCTGAAGCTATGAGATAAACAGAAGCTTAGTGTTGGGGCAAAGCAGACCTAGGTTTGAATCTCAGTTCTACCACATTGTGACTATGTAACTTTACGCATATCATCTTACCTCTCTGAGGCTTGGTTTTCCTCTGTTGTCACATGGTGCTGATCATACTTCACATGGCTGTTATGAAGATGGAAGGAGACAATTTAATGCATGTTAATGTGAGTTGCAATGGAAAACATGCAGGGCACAGTATGGCAGTGAGTTTGATTGAATTGTTCGGGCACAGGAAAGCAAACTGCTTGGATCTGGCTGGAGTCAAACTGCTTGGGTTCAAATCCCAGCCCTAATATGTGTTAGCTGTACAACCTTAGACAAGTTATTTAAGTTTTCTGTGCCACAGTTTTCTTATCTATAAATCATGTATAAAGATGGAACCTACCTCATAGGTTTGTTTTGATGATTAGATGAGTAAATATATATAATGTGCTTAGAACAGTGCCTGGCATGTGGTGAGTGTCATATGAATGTGAGCTATTATGTTTCACTGACAGTACCACTCCTCAGAACTCTCTTCCCTCTATTTCCTTTCTTTCCAACCTATCCACCTGCCTACTCCCACCCTGCCCATCACCACTCCTGACAGGACCCTCTGGAGAGCATTTCACCCATCCCCCCACTTTTAGACAGCCTCCTATCACATGCAGCTGTGGCAGAGAGCTCTCTCTCTGTGTCTCTCTCTCTCAGGTCTACTGGGAAGATGCTGAAGTCCCCCTGAGAGCCCTGAACCAGCCTCATCAGCCCTGAAGTCAAAAACTTCTCTGCAGATTATAGTGTTTCATGCCCTGAAATAGGGAAAATGGGGACCTCCCAATTAGCAAGAGTGTATGGTGGGAAGAGCATTTGGAAAATTATCTGGTGTCATATAGACCTGAGTTCAAATCTCATTCTGCTACTTACTGGATGCATGACCTGGCACAATTTCCCTTTTGACACCTCAGTTTTGTCAATTGAAAAATAGGGATAATAAGAGTTAAGTACTTAACCTCATAAGTTTGTGATGGGAATTAATGAAATGATGCATGTAAAGAACTCAGCCCATGCAGCCACTGTGGAAAACAGTTTGGCAGTTCTTCGAAAGTCGAACATAGAACTACCAAATGACTCAGCAATCTCAATCCTAGGTATATACCCAGAAGAAATGAAATCAGGAATGCAAACAGAAACCTATAAACCAATGTTCATTGCAGCAGTAATCACAATAGCCAAAAGGTGGAAACAAACAAAATGTCCATCAATGGATGAATGGATAAACAAAATGTGGTACATACATATGAGGGAATATTACTCAGCTATAAAGAGAAATGAAGTCCTGATACCACAACATGGATGAACCTTGAAAACATTATGCTGAGTGAAGTCAGTCACAAAAGGACGTATACTGTGTGATATAGCTTGCATGAAATAATCGATATAAAACCAAAACATTATTATATAAAACCAAGTATTATTAGTAGTTACCAGGGATGGGAGGGAGGAGAAAAGGGGGAGTTTTTGTTTAGCGGGCATTGAGTTTATGCTAATGGTGGTGGAATGATTTAGAGAAGGTTAGCAATAATGATTGTACAAAATGAAGAATGTAATCAATGTCACTGGATTATACTTGTAGAAATTGTTGAATTGGCAAATGTTTTGTTGTGTATATTTTCACCATAATAATACTTTAAAAAAAGAACCCAGTACCTAGCAAACACTCAAGAAATAATAGTGCCTAAAAAAAAAACAAAAAACAAACCCGTTGCCATCGAGTCAATTCTGACTCATAGTGACCCTATAAGACAGGATAGAGTTTCCAAGGAGCGCCTAGTGGATTTGAATTGCTGACCTTTTGGTTAGCAGCCATAACACTTAACCACTATGCCACCAGGGTTTCCAATACTGCCTAGTCCCATCATTAACAATAACAACAAAGGCTAATGTTTACACCTTTCATTCCAGGCATTACCACCCCTGACCCTTAACCTTTCCAGCTCAACAAATTCCATCTGAGCCCAGGGATCATTTACTGTGTTCTGGAATTTAGCCCTATTTCCTCTGCTTCTGCCATCACTCCTAGAAATGCAGCAGCTGCTGCCGGCATTCTGCTGGCAGCCCCTTTGTAGATGCACTAAGATCTGGTTTGGCTCTGCTGTATCCTTGTCCAATTGCCTGTGTGGTGCTAACTGTAGCAGAAATTTTTGTGTCTGAAAAAGAACAAACCAGATGACTTGAAGCCACTAGGGTGTAGCTTCATTTCAGTTATAAGTGAATATTTTTATCGTCACTTTCTGCCTAGAGATGATCTCCTAGCTTGGCAATTTCCATAACCCTTTTATCTTCAGAGACTCTATTTTGCCCTCTTATCTCGTCTTCACCCCATATCCAGAGAGGTATAAGGTCAGGAGTCAGTTTTTCTGCAGCCGGGGTCCCTGATGGGGAGCTTTTGTCACTCTTTTTATTATTATTTCCCGTTTTTCTTTTGTTAGCTAACACAGAAAATAACAGGAGACAAAAAAGACAAACAGAAACACAATCATAAAATCAAGAACTGCAGTTTTTACCAAAAGACCTCCAGATGGAGCTCTCAAACAAAAATCTCAAAATGAAGCTTCAAACAAAAACTTGCCAAACTATTTTTTAACAAAAAATATGTCACAATAATATCTCCTATTATGCAGAAAAGCAATAAATTTTGTACTTCAGTATCACTTACCTCAGTTGGAGGATCTCTGAAGAGGACACAGAGTGCAAGAAGCGAAATACAATGGATCCACTGTGGCACCAACAAACAGCCGAGGTCTCCTGGAGATCCAACAAGAAATTTGCTAGTGAAGACCCTGCTCTTGTTGTGCCAATCTGTTGTAGAGAAACAACTTTCATCAAAGCCTTCTGCAACAAAGAGATTTTTATTGTGACATATCAGAAAACAAAGATGGGATTTTGATCTGTTTGTAGCTTAAGTGCTTGCAATCAATTTCCCATCTTTGTTTTCTGATATGTCACAGTAAAAATCTCTTTGTTGCGGAAGGCTTTGGTAAAAGTTGTTTCTCTACAACAGAGGTCAGCTCTATCCCCCAGCCTTCCTAAGAGGTAAAAGGTCCCCCAATTTCCTTACCCTGCTGTTCTGTTTTCTTTTCTACTGACTTTACCACTGGAGTTTATCTAGAATCCTTCCTGATAAAGCATAAACTCATTTCCTATTTTCCTTTACTCCGTGGAAAGGAAGAACAGCTCCTAGCTATAATGAATGAATACTCAAGGGTTTAGTATCCTAATTCAGACCTCCATCACATCCTGGGCTGATGGTTGCACCCACCTATCGCTGTGCCTCATCTTTCACCCCTCCCATTATTATTATCCATTCTTTGGCTACGTTAATCTTCCCAAGGCACAACACTGCTCATGTCAGAGAAGCTGTAGAGCATTGTGGGTCAGAGTGTGGGCTCTGGAAGCCAGACTTCATGCTTAGGCATGTTATCCTGGTCTAGCTACTTCCTAGCTGTGTGACCTTAACTTATCTGGGCCTTAGTTTACTCATCTGTAAAATGGGCCTATATTGTTGTTGTGAGGATTAAATAAATTGGTACATATAAGGCGTATAGAACAATGTCTGGCACATAGTTTAGGCTTTGTTTCATGCCAATTTGTCTACCTGAACTTATCTTTGGAAGCAACATCAACCTTCTCTGTGTTCCCAGAATATTTTGTTTGTCTTATGACATCTTCACATATTGTCATGTATTGTCATTGCTTACATGTGACAACTTAATGCTGCTTCCTTAAGAGAAATTACGTGACATATGAATGCCACTCTGTCCAGTGCTCTATCAGCGGGGATGGTATTATTCTTATAATGCTTTGCTGTTTAACCCAGTGGTTCTCAATCCTGGCTGCACACTGGAATCACCTGGAGATCTTTAAAAAATACTGATGCCTGGGTCCCACATCTAGAGATTCTGATGTAATTGGTATGAGATGGGGCCTGGGCATTTGTATGTTTTTTAATCTTCTCAGGTGATTCTGATGTATAGCCAGTGCTGAGCTCATTGGTTTAAAAGGTTTAGTAATATAGTTAAACCTCTTAACAACATTGGTAGGTTACATTGTAGGGTACCATGAATCTTGTTTTACAAATGAAGAAACTGGGGCTCGAAGAGGTTAAAATGACTAGACCAAGGTCACAGAGACCTTAAATGGTAGAGTTGGGAAGTGTAGACAGGGTTTGTGGCTTCAAGTCCAGTGCTTTGTCCTCCAGAACACAGATCTTCAGCCTCTCCTATCACATTTGGTTGCTCCTCAAGGTCAGGAACAGGGTTTTCAAAGTCAGGAATGTTTCTTCAAGGTCGAAAACATATCCTCAAGGTCAGGGAATATGTTGTAGTCTTCTCTGTAACCTGGGCATGTGGCACAGAGACTTGTCCCAAGTGGGAGAAGGTAAAGAATCACTTATTAGACAAGGGAGAAGAGAGGAGGTTGGGACAGGTGAGGGATGCTGGGCAGATATTTTGAAGATCTCTCTCTCTCTCTATCTATATATATATATATAAAACCCGTTGCCATCGAGTCAATTCCGACTCATAGCAACCCCATAGGACAGAGTAGAACTACCCTATAGAGTTTCCAAGGAGCAGCTGGTGGGTTCGAACTGCCGACCTTTTGGTTAGCAGCCAAGCTCTTAACCGTTATGCCACCAGGGCTCCTACATATATGTGTGTGTGTGAGTGTGTGTATGAAGATATATATATACACACACATATATATGAAGATCTCTCTATATGTGTACGTATATGAACATCTCTCTCTATATATGTGTATGTATATATGTAGAGAGAGAGATCTTCATATATGTACATATATACAGCGACAGAGAGAGATTTACTTCACAGGATTGGCTCACACAATTGTAGCGGCTGGAAAGTCCAAAATCCATAGGTTAGGTGGCAGGCTGGAGACTTCTGCTGGCAGAGCGGGGATTATCAGACAGTTTGCTGTCACTGTGGAGTTAAGTGACCTCTCTGAAGTCACACGGTTAGTTGCTCAGCCAGAACTAGAACTCCTATTTCCTGTTTTTCTTTTGCTAAAATACTGGGCTCAAAGAGCCCTCTGACTCCCAGAATTTCACCTGGTCTAAGGATTGACCATTAGAGTTTCCTTTGGAGAGTGTTTTTAGGTCTTTACTGTTGTTGTTATTGTGTGCCTTCAAGTTGATTCTGACTCATAGTGACCCTATATGACAGAATAGAACTGCCCCATGGGGATTCTTAGGCTGTAATCTTTACTGGAGCAGACTACCAGGTCTTTCTAGTGGGTTCGAACCCCGAATTTTCAGGTTAGCAGCCAAGCTCTTAACCATTGTGCCACCAGGGCACCTTAGGTCTTTACTAAGAAAATGTAAATGCTCCGTCAGAGGGATCATCCCTTAAGTGTGTCA
This sequence comes from Trichechus manatus latirostris, assembly GCF_000243295.1. Lineage (NCBI taxonomy): Eukaryota > Metazoa > Chordata > Mammalia > Sirenia > Trichechidae > Trichechus > Trichechus manatus. The sequence continues at coordinate 4,830,533 of NW_004444022.1, forward strand.
GCAGAAAAGGGATAGTACCAGAGACAAATATTTTTACAATTTTTCTAAGGAGCTGTAATCAGCATCAGGCTTTTCAGCCCCAGGCATATACTCTCATTCTCAGGAGTCATTTACAGAGAGTAACTGCTTTTTGGAGAGATTTTAATGGTGGAATTTCAGGAACCATAACATGATTGTGGTGGTGAGGGGGTGAAATTTAGGGTAATTGGTTCTGTATGTCACCCCTTATATGGAGCTATCTGCTCTAGCCCTGCACAGGGTCAGCTCTGACTGAACACAGGGCCAGCTCTGATTGAACACAAGGCAGTGATTATCAATTACAACTATTTTTTATTCTATCCTAATTTCATTTTGTCCCCAAGACGTGGCTGATTCTAACAGCTCTCTCTCTCTCTCTCTATCTCTCTCACAGACACACACACACGAAAACTTATCTTCATTCTCTGTATGTGGTGGGGAGAGAGGGGAGGCTATTCAGGTAGTGTGCCATGAGTGTGTGTTGGTGAGTGTGTCCATCAATAGGCTCTTCTGAAAGTATGGAATATTTATGCACTAATTTCCTTTGCCAGGAATGACAAAGCCATCCACACATAATACATTAGGACTCCCTTTTCCAATCTCTCTTTCCCAAGGGCCTTTGAATGGTATTACTACAGGGATGGCAGTTATGCCACAACTGCCCAGTCAATGCTCACAGCAGACATCAGTAATCAGTTATGGCCTTTCCCAAAGAGCCCTAACGCAGCCTTCCAATCCTCAGCAGCAGCGTTCCAGGAGACTACCACCCAACTGATCAGAGATTGTATCAGAAAAGAAACCGATTTGCTTTCTTTGAAGTGGAGGAAAGGCAGGGGCTTTAGAATTTAGAAAGCCTGGGTTCTTGTTCCATTTCTGCCACTTAGAAGCTCTGTAACATTTGGCAGGTTGTGTTATATATAATTTTACAAAAAAACAGCAACCGAAAAAACAAAAAAGAGGCTAAAGTTGCTGATACTACTTAAGTACATCCAAACATCTCATGGGATTAGTTCTGTTGTTTCGAAGGTACAGGGTAATGGCTTTGTGGGACTGTCCAGTCAATTGGTTTAATACTGCTTTTAGAGTTACTGTTCTACTCCCTAGCTAGGTGAGTAGTGCCTGGGGTCTTAAAAGCTTGTGAGTGGACATCCAAGATACAACAGTTGGTCTCTATTTGCCTGGAGCAGCAGAGGAGAAGGAGACCCAGGAATCAGAGAAGGAACTGGACTGCAAGTCTAACTGCCTCCATGAACTGCTGCCTCCTTAGCCATGGGACCAGAAGAACTGGATGCTGCCCAGCTACCGTTATTGAACATTTTTATCAAAAATCAATAGACTAATTCTGATCAAAAGGGAAAAAAACATGGGACAGAATTTCAAATTCTTACAGAATCCAGACTTCCTGGACCTATTGAGACTGGAGAAACCCCCAAATCTGTTGCTCTCAGAAAATATTCAAACTATGAACTGAAATTATCCCCTAAAGTTATCTTTAAACTAAACAACTGTTTAGCTAAATTAGTAAAGAATGTTCTCCATGAACATTGCTCTCTTTTAAATAATTATCTATATGAAATCAAATTGTCAACAAAAACTCTAAAGCTCAGATGAGAAGTTTAGAGGGTAGTGAGTCTAAGTCAACGGTGGTGAAACAATGTGGATAGAGATAGCAAGAATGGTGACACATGTGAAGAATGTAACCAGTGTTATTGAATTGTACATGTAGAAATTGATGAATAGGTGTATGTTCTTCTGTGTATATTTTCACCAAAATTAAAATGATAATTAAAAAACAAAGGAAAAAAAAGAGTCACCGTCTTCAAACACAGCTCTTATAGTGGCTCCTCTCCTCAGAAGCAGCTGCTTTTCCATCTCTGAGCTTTGACTGGGCCAGTTCTGCTCTTTGTAATGTCTTTCCCTCCCTTACATTTGCCTATTTAGATTTTTGGGTGAAAGGCCACACCCTCCACAGAGCCTATACATCAGATGTGAGCTCCTTCCCTTGGGCTGTGTTTATACTTCTCCAGTAACACTTAACATATTCTATCCTATCTCAGAACTGTATAGTTATGAATTATCTCCTTTATCACCCACACACGCATGCACACACACTCACCCAATGTAGTTGTGTTAAGGCAGGTTCTCAGTCTGTCTCATCTTGGTATACTACATGATGTCTGGCTCACAGCAGGTGCTCAATAAATATTGGTTGAGTGATTTGAAAAACCTTGAAGTTTGCTTCCTTGGGCTCTCTGTGCACTGCTGCATATTGCAGCATAAAAAGCAGCCTGTTCGGGTTAAAAAAAAAATCTTCTTCTAAATTGGGTCAGTTTATAGACTAGGAATACCAGCTGCTTAACGTTCACCAACCTCCTTAGCAAGCATCTCCCAGTGAGCTGATTGGAAGGTGCATGCAAAGAGGAATTAGATGAACTCCCCCCATCTACCAGCAGCTGCTCAACAATAGGATGGTTGAGGCTGGGAAAGCAACAAGGCCACATATACAGGTCAAAACCTGATTTATACAGGAAGAAATGTGTGATGATCTTTATGACAAGGAGGCTTATCATCTGAAACCTACAGTAGCAGAGGACACATGGGCATTCAGTGGGGGACACCCCTTCACTCCATTCCTTTTCTAGACAACTTTATTTGAATTATCCTTTAATTTTCCTTTGAAAGGAAAGCTATTTTATGTTTTTTGGCCCGTAAAGCTGTCACTGCAGTTCAAATCCACCAGACGCTCCTTGGAAACCCTGTGGGGCAGTTCTGCTCTGTCTTATAATGTCACTATTAATTGAAATCAACTCGGCGGCAATAGGTTTGGTGGTTTTTGGTAAAGCTGTCACTTAGCACACTAAAGTAATAACCTTTATATCCTGTGTTGCTAAATATAGACACAAAGCCATTACATCTATCCACTTCCCAGCAGTGGAGCTGGAGACAACAGAAAAGGAACTGACTTCTCAAAGGTCGCACAACAAGGAAGGACCCAGACTAGAAATCAAAAGCTTCCCTTGCCATCCCTTCTCCTTGCGTAAGTCCAAGGATGGGGTGATGCACCACTGGGAATGGGTCTCCCAAAAGGACTGGAGGGGCAGATACTGAGACACCCCCTGGAAGAATCAGAAGCCTAGAAAACTCAAGAGCACCACTGTAGCAAATGCCAAGAGAAAGGTATTGCATGCAACTTAGAAGCATGCACCATGGAATCCAACAGGCAGGTAATTAAATGGCCAAATACATGCTGCTAAGTGGTCTTAGGGCCATAGAGAGGGAAGCAGTTTGTCGAATAAATGAACAATATAATTGTATGGGCTGCAATAATTCCTCACTTCTCAGGTTGTGGGTAAGAGCATGGGTTCCAGACCAGCCTGCCTGGGTTCAAATCCTGATTCCACCACATATTAACTTTTTGACCATGGGCAAGTCACTTAAGTTCTCTAAGCCTCTGTTCCTCACCTAGAAAATGGTACACAATACTCATAAATGTTTATTGTGTACCTACTAGGTAGGCACTGTTCTAGGTGCCTGGATTATAGCAATGAACACAACACACAGAAATCCCTGCCGTTATGAAGCTGACATTCTAGTTGGTGGAATAGTTACAAATAATAGTCCTCACCTCCCATGGTTGTGGGGAAGAATAAATGAGAGAATACATGTAAAGTGCTTGGTACAGAGCTAGCGCTGGATAAAGGTATCAGGATAAACTCTGGCTTGGCAAAAGAGGGAGGTTAGGTATGTCAGAGCAGTGAAAATGGTGCCCGCCTGCCCTTCCACTTAGCCCTATTCAAAATGGGATAGATGATATTCTGACAAACTTCCAAGCTCAGAGGAAGGTAGAATCTGTCCTTGGGAAAGGAGGGATCTGAAAAGGCCCTCACAAGCCAGGCCAAGATCCTTGCACTTTGGTACAAAGTGTGGAAACATTGATAGTTTAAAGGACCACAGACTGGGGAATCTTTGGGTGAAGGATAAGAAAAGGTCTTTATCTTCAGTTCTTTGAAATTGGAGGTGTGTGACATAGCTTCAGTTCTGTTGGGGGTTTGTGTGTGTTTGTGTGTGTGTATGTGTAAATTAACCAGAATTTCAGCAAGTACCTCTGAGGGAAGAAACCCTATGTTAATTCTTGGCACATGAAGTGAAATTCCTTATCATCTTTCTAAGTTAGAGTTTTCACAGAGGCCTGCTGAGGTTGCAGTCAGGCAGACCAAATATAGGGGCAGGAGAGGTCCCTTTCCAGGAACACAAAGGGCCATAAATACTGGTCAAGGTAATTTAGCGGTTGGAGTTCACGTCCATTCTCCCCCAGCTCCTTTCCTTCTGGTTCCAGAGTACCTACTGAAAGCCAGAAAGAGCCCTGACTACACCAGTTCCCCTAGCCTTTGTCCCAGTGGAACAGAGAACTAGGCATGACTCCCAGACCTTTGGTCCTTTTATAGGGGGTAGTAAAAGGGGAGCTCACTTGGGAGTCCCCACCCTGGTTTATCATCTGCTGGACCACTGAGAAGACCCCCATATAAGGCTGCCTTTTTAATCCCATCACAAGGGCAGATTGCATTGCAAGATGGCAGTTTTCTTTCTATCATTTGCTTGCTGTGTAACATAGCAGTGGTGCAGACTGTAGAAACAAACTGCTCGTGTTTGAAGCTTGCCTCTGTCACTTCCAAGCTGTGTGATCTTGGACAACTTATTTAATCTCTCTGGGCCTCAGTAACCTTGTCTGTAAATCAGGGATAATAATAATGTCTACCTCACTGGATTGTTGTGAGGATTCCATGACTTCTTCCAGGTAAATCTGCTAGAATTATACCTGGCTCATAGGAACTGCTATTTAAGTTATGATCTTGCTCTAATCATTGCCCTTTTGGAGGGCTTCTGTTTCCTCACCTATGAAATATAATAATGCTTACCCTGTGTAGCTCCTGAGGTGAGAGACCAAATGGATGAGAAAACACTTTATTAAGAAAAGGTATGCAAGATGCAGTATACCATATGGGGCAGTATCTGGAGCACTCTCCACAGGAGCATGTTTCAATGGGGTTTTGGATGTAGCTGTAATGCAAGTTAAGGAAATTATGGTGTTGATGTGCTTGGTGACCTTTATGTGGTGGCTTTGATATCTGAGATTATCTATGGAGAGTGGCACCAACCTGTATTCTGGTTTACATTTGGTGATCTCTCTCTCACACACATCCCTTTAATTTCCCAGTATTTCCAGGTCCGTGTTACTTTTGACTATTACAACTTAACACTTACATGTAGTTAGGTTACAACTCATCTTAATAAGGTCAAAGCTAAGTTCATTTAGTCACTCTCCTTAAAGGAATCATAGACAATTTACGGATTTAACAACTTTTTCAAAAAGATAACATTGTGGTAAGCAACCTCTAACCATATATTCAGGTTTTGGGATTTCCATACAAAATAAAAAATGGCCATGAAAAACATCAAAAATGTGAATAAAGAGGTTCTCTACCCCATGCATCTGTCAATTTGCCATACTGTGGGGGCGTGCGTGTTGCTGTGATACTGGAAGCTATGCCACCGGAATTCAAATACAAGCAGGGTCACCCATGGTGGTCAGGTTTCACCTGAGCTTCCAGACTAAGACAGACTAGGAAGAAGGACCTTGCAGTCAACTTCTGAAAAAAATTAGCCAGTGAAAAACTTATGAATAGCAGTGGAACATTGTCTGATATAGTGCTGGAAGATGAGCCCCTCAGGTTGGAAGGCCTTCAAAAGACCACTGGAGAAGAGCTGCCTCCTCAGAGTAGAGTTGACCTTAATGACGTGGATGGAGTCAAGCCTTCAGGACCTTCATTTGCTGATGTGGCATGACTCAAATTGAGAAGCTACAGCTGCAAACATCCATTAATAATAGGAACATGGAATGTATGAAGTATGAATCTAGGAAAATTGGAAATCGTCAAAAATGACATGGAACACATAAACATCGATATCCTAGGCATTAGTGAGCTGAAATGGACTGGTATTGGCCATTTTGAATTGGACAATCATACGGTCTACTATGCCAGGAATGACAAACTGAAGATGAATGGCGTTGCATTCATCGTCAAAAAGAACATTTCAAAATCTGTCCTTGAAGTACAATGCTGTCAGTGATAGGACAATACCCATACACCTACAGGGAAGACCATTTAATACGACTATTATTCAAATTTACACACCAACCACTAAGGCCAAAGATGAAGAAACTGAAGACTTTTACCAACTTCTGGAGTCTGAAATTGATCGAACATGCAATCAGGATGCATTGATAATTACTGGTGATTGGAATGAGAAAGTTGGAAACAAGAAGGATCAGTAGTCGGAAAATATGGCCTTGCTGGTAGAAATGATGCCAGAGATTGCATGAAAAAATTTTGCAAGACCAATGATTTCTTCATTGCAAATACCTTTTTCAACAACATAAATGGTGACTATACACGTGGACCTCACTGGATGGAATACACAGGAATCAATTCAACTACATATGTGGAAAGAGAATATGGAAAAGCTCGATATCATCAGTCAAAACAAGGTCAGGGGCCAACTGCGGAAAAGACCATCAATTGCTCCTATGAAAGTTCAAGTTGAAGCTGAAGAAAATTAGAACAATTCCACAAGAGCCAAAGTACGACCTTGAGTATAACTCACCAGAATTTAGAGACCATCTCAAGAATAGATTTGATGCATTAAACATGAATTACCGAAGACCAGACAGGTTGTGGAATGACATCAAGGACGTCATACATGAAGAAAGCGAGAGGTCATTAAAAAGACAGGAAAGAAAAGACCAAAGTGAATGTCAGAAGACACTCTGAAACTTGCTCCTGAAAGTTGAGTAGGTAAGGCAAAAGGAAGAAATGATGAAGTAAAAGCGCTGAATAGAAGATTTCAAAGGGTGGCTCGAGAAGACAAAGTAAAGTATTGTAATGATATGTGCAAAGACCTGGAGTTAGTAAACCAAAAGGGAAGAACATGCTCAGCATTTCTCAAGCTGAAAGACTGAAGAAAAAATTCAAGCCTCGAGTTGCAGTAGTGAAGTATTCTATGGTTAAAATACTGAACAATGCAGAAAGCATCAAAAGAAGATAGAAGGAATACACGGTCACTGTACCAAAAAGAATTGCTCGACATTCAACCATTTCAGGAGGTAGCATATGATCAACAACAAATGGTACTGAAGGAAGAAGTATAAGCAGCACTGAAGACATTGGTGAAAAACAAGGCTCCAGGAATTGAAGGAATACCAACTGAGATGTTTCAACAAAGGGATACAGCACTGGAAGTGCTCGCTTGTCTATGCGAAGAAATTTGAAATTACCTGGCCAACTGACTGGAAGAGATCCATTATTTATGCCTAGTCCAAAGAAAGGTGATTCAACCGAATACGGAAATTATCAAACAATATCAATAATATCACACACAAGTAAAATTTTGCTGAAGATCATTCAAAAGCAGCTGCAGCAGTACATAGACAGGGAACTGCCAGAAATTTAAGCCAGATTCAGAAGAGGACATGGAATGAGGGGATATCACTGCTGATGTCAGATGGAACCTGGCTGAAAGCAGAGAATACCAGGAAAATGTTTACCTGTGTTTTATTGACTATGTAAAAGCATTTGACTGTGTGGATCATAACAAATTATGGAATACATTGTGAAGAGTGGGAATTCCAGAACACTTAATTGTGCTCATGAGGAACCTGAACATAGATCAAGAGGCAGTCTTTGGAACAGAGCAAGGGGATACTGCATCGTTTAAAGTCAGGAGAGGTATGCATCAGGGTCGTGTCCTTTCACCATACTTATTAAATCTATCTGCTGAGCAAATAATCTGAGAAGCTGGACTATATGGAGAAGAAAGACGCATCAGGATCGGAGGAAGACTCATTAACCACCTGCAATATGCAGATGACTCAACCTCGCTTACTGAAAGTGAAGAGGACTTGAAGCACTTACTGATTAAGATAAAGACTACAGCCTTAAGTATGGATTACACATCAACATAAAGAGAACAAAAATCTTCACACCTCGACCAGTAAGCAACATCATGATAAATGGAAAAAAGACTGAAGTTGTCAAAGACTTCATTTTACTTGAATCCACAATCAACACCCATGGAAGCAGCAGTCAAGAAATCAAACGACACATTGCATTTGGCAAATCTGCTGCAAGAGACCTCTTTAAAGTGTTAAAAAGCAAAGATATCACCTTGAAGACTAAGGTCCGCCTGACCCAAGCCATGGTGTTTTCAATTGCCTCATATGCATGCCAAAGCTGGGCAATGAGTAAGGAAGACCAAAGAAGAATTGACGCCTTTGAATTATGGTGTTGGCAAAGAATACTGAATATACAATGGACTGTCATAAGAAAGAACAAATATGTGTTGGAGGAAGTACAGCCAGAATATCCCTTAGAAACAGGAATGGTAAGACTTTGTCTCATATACTTTGAATATGTTATCAGGAGGGATCAGTCCCTGGAGAAGGACATCATGCTTGGCAAAGTAGAGAGTCATTGAAAAAGAGGAAGACTCTCAACGAGATGGATTGACACCATGGCTGCAACAGTGGGCTCAAGCATAACAACAATTGGGGGATGGCGCAGGACCAGGCAGTGTTTCATTCTGTTGTGCATAGGGTCGTTCAACTGACTCGACCGCACCTAACAACAACATGATTTCTCTGGGTCTCAATTTTCTCATCTGTGAACTGACATTGATAATATCTTTCCTGATTGTCCAACAGGACCATGGTATAATTCAAATGTGATAATGAATGTCAAAGTGAATAATAAATTGTAAAGTGATATACACACCTGAGTTATAACTAACTGTAATTATCATGTATTGAGTATCTACTTTGGGCTAGGTGCTTTTAATAATGATAGCTGACACACTTACATAGTGTTTCTCCATGCCAGATATTATTCTACAAACTTTACAAGAATCAATTCTCACAACCCTAGAAGGTGACTACAGTTATCATCATCCCTATTGTACAGAGATGACACTGATGTACAGAAAAGTGAAGCCATTTGTTCAAGGCCACACAGCCAGTAAGTGGCAGACCTGGGATTTGAACCCAGGTATTGAGGTGGCAGGGTGGCACAAACTGTTAAGTGCTTGATCACTAGCCAGGAGATTGGCAGTACAAACCCACTCAGAGGCTTCTCAGAAGACAGGCCTGGTTATCTGCTTCCAAAAGGTCATAGTCTAGAAAACCCTATGGAGCAGTTCTATTCTGCACACATGAGGGTTGGCATGTGTTGGAATTGACTTGACAGCAACTAATAACAACAAATTGATTTTGCAATACTCACTTCTAACCACTCTACTACATGCTTTCAGAAAGGGTTTTTTCAGAGATGTGTCAGGTAATGTTGTTGTTTATCATAGTTAATCCAGCCTGAAAAGACCTCACACTGGCCAAGTAGTGACACTGAAACAAACAAAAAGCATACACAGACAAACAAACAAAACAAAGGGTGACAGCTCACTGAAATGAGTTAAGTCTGTAAGAGTCTTGAATCTGTGAAGATACTAAAAAGAGCAAATAAAATTTCTCATTCAGTAAAATTGGGCAGGCATGCCTCAGACAGCAACAATAGTGATAATGACTAATGTTTATTGAGTTTATTGGCACATTTGCTAGGGATCAAGCACTATTCTAAGTAATTTATACCTTTTAACTCATTTAATTCTTACAACTACCCTATGAGGTAGGTACTATTATTATCATCCCCATTTTACATATGAAATAAATTAGGTATATGGAGGTTATATAACTCATCCAAAGTCCTACAGCTAGTAAATGATAGAGGGAAGATTTACAATCCAGGTAGGCTGACTTCAGATTCCATTGTCTTCATTCTTCATACAATATTGTCTAAATACATTCAATTATATTATTTTCTGAGGCTAAAGCCTAGAACAATAAGTATAATAGATTAACATTTATCGAATACTGACTTGTATCAGGCACTATGACAAGATCATTTACAAATAAATAATGTATTTAATCTTCACAATAACCCTGAGAGGGAGGGGATATTTTTTTATTCCCATTTGACATAAGGAAAGTGAGAATTAGAATGGATTAAATGAGTTACTGCTACAAGTAAAATGTCTAGAAGTGGGTCTGACACATAAGTGTCAAGAGTGGCAACCAAACGTCATAAAGCTAGTAAGTTTTGGAGTTGGCAATTGAACTTATGTCTTTCCCCACCCAAGTCTATGACAATAATGCTTTCTCAACATACCTAACTTCACAATTCCTCTAGATCTGTTTTCCAGACTTCAGCCAGAATGATCTTTTTGAAATGTGTTGTTGTTAGGTGACATTGAGTCAGTTTCGACTCATAGCGACCCTGTGTACAACAGACGGAAACACTACCTTGTCCTGCACCATCCTCACAATTGTTGCTATGCTTGAACCCATCGTTGCAGCCACTGTGTCAATCCATCTTATTGAGGGTCTTCCTTTCTTTCACTGACCCTCTACTTTACCAAGCATGATGTCCTTCTCCAGGGACTGGTCACTCCTGATAACATGTCCAAAGCACATGAGATGAAGTCTTGCCATCCTTGCTTCTAAGGAGCATTTTGGCTGTTCTTCTTCCAAGACAGATTTGTTCATTCTTCTGCCAGTCCGTGGTATATTCAGTATTCTTCACCAATACCATAAATCAAAGGCATCAATGCTTCTTTGGTCTTTCTTATTCATTGTCCAGCTTTCACATGCATATGAGGCTATTGAAACACCATGGCTTGGGTCAGGTGCACCTTAGTCCTCAAGGTGACATCTTTGCTTTTTAACACTTTAAAGAGATCTTTTGCAGCAGATTTGCCCAATGCAATATGTCATTTGATATCTTCACTGCTGCTCCCATGGGTGTTGATTGTGGATCCAAGTAAAATGAAGTCCTTGACAACTTCAATCCTTTCTCTGTTTATCATGATGTTGCTTATTGATCCAGTTGTGAGGATTTTTGTTTTATGTTGAGGTGCAATCCATACTCAAGGCCATAGTCTTTGATCTTCATCAGTAAATGTTTCAAGTCCTCTTGGTTTCAGGGAGCAAGGTTGTGTCATCTGCATATTGCAAGTTGTTAATGAGTCTTCCTCCAATCCTGATGCTACATTCTTCTTCATATAGTCCAGCTTCTCGAATTATTTGCTCAGCACGTAGTTTGAATAAGTATGGTGAAAGGATACAACTGTGACACACACCTGTCCTGACTTTAAACCACGCAGTATTCCCTTGTTCTGTTTGAACAATTGCCTCTTAGACTATGTACGGGTTCCTCATGAGCACAATTAAGAGTTCTGAAATTCCTATTCTTTGCAATGTTATCCATAATTTGTTATGATCCACATGGTAGAATGCCTTTGCATAGTCAATAAAACACAGGTAACCATCTTTCTGGTATTCTCTACTTTCATCCAAGATCCATCTGACATAAGCAACGATATCCCTTGTCCATGTCCTCTTCTGAATCTGGCTTGAATTTCTGGCAGTTCCCTGTGGTTGTACTGTCAGAACTGTTTCTGAATTATCTTCAGCAAAATATTACTTGGCATGTGATATTAATGATATTGTTTGATAATTTCCACATTCTGTTGGATTACCTTTCTTTGGAATGTGCATAAATATGGATCTCTTTCAGTTGGCTGGCCAGGTAGCTGTCTTCCAAATTTCTTGGCATAGATGAGAGAGCACCTCCAGCACTGCGTCAGTTTGTTGAAACATCTCAGTTGGTATTCTGTCAGTTTCTGGAATGTTGTTTTTTGCCAATGCCTTCAGTGCAGCTTGGACTTCTTCCTTCAATACCATCAGTTCTTGGTCATATGCTACCACTGAAATGGTTGAACATCAACCAATTCTTTTTGGTACAGTGACTCTGTATTTCTTCCATCATCTTTTGATGCTTACTGTGTCGTCCAATATTTTGCCCATAGAATCCTTCAATATTTCAATTCGAGGCTTGAATTTTTTCTTCAGTCTTACAGCTTGAAAAATGCCGAGCGTGTTCTTCCCTCTTGGTTTTCTAACTCCAGGTCTTTGCACATTTCATTATAATACTTTACTTTGTCTTCTTGAGCTGCCCTTTGAAATATTCTGTTCAGATCTTTTACTTCATCATTTCTTCCATTCACTTTAGCTGCTCTACATTCAAGAGCAAGTTTGAGAGTGTCTTCTGACATCCATTTTGGTCTTTCTTTCTTTCCTGCCTTTTTAATGACCTTTTGCTTTCTTCATGTATGATGTCTTTGATGTCATTCCACAACTTGTCTCATCTTCAGTCATTCCTGTTTAATACATCAAATCTATTCTTGAGATGGTCTCTAAATTCAGGTGGGATATACTCAAGGTCTTATTTTGGCTCTTGTGGACGTGCTCTAATTTTCTTCAGCTTCAACTTGAACTTGCATATGAGCAATTGATGGTTTATTCTGCAGTCGCCCTCTGGCCTTGTTCTGACTTTTGGTATTGAGCTTCTCCATGTTCTCTTTCCATAGATATAGTCGATTTGATTCCTGTGTATTTCGTCTGGCAAGGTCCACATGTATAGTCGCCGTTTATGTTGTTGAAAAAAGGTATTTGCAAAGAACAATTCATTGGTCTTGCAAAATTCTATCATGTGATCTCCGGCATCATTTTTGTCACCAAGGTTACATTTTCCAACTTTTTAAATATAAATCTAAGCAAATCCCTTTAGTGGCTCCCCTTTGGTTTTAGAGGAGCCCTGGTGTCCAGTAGTTAAGAGCTCAGCTGATAACCTAAAGGTCAGTGGTTCCAACCCACCAGCCACTCCACAGGGGAAAAATGTGGCAATCTGCTTCCATAAAGATTTACAGCCTTGGAAACCCTATGAGGCAGTTGTACTCTGTCTTATAGTGTTGCTCTGGCTCTGAGTCAGAATCAACTCAATGGCAATGAGTTTAGTTTTTTGGTTTGGTTTTAGGATAAAGCCCCTCAAGAAAGACCAAGTGGCTACAACTGGGGGTGGTAGGAGTTGTAAGTAAATGAAATCAAGAGAGATTGGCAGGTGGCAGATCCTGCAGGGCCTTGGAGGCCATAATAAGGAATTTGAATTTTATTCTTTGTTGAGAAACTACTGGAAGGGTTTGAACTCAGCAGGGGCATGATTTAAACAGATCACTCTGTCTTCTGCGTGGATAATGGAGTGTAGGGGCCAAGGGAACCAAGAGCCTAGTGAGGAGGCTACTGTAGCATCTAGGTGGGAGAGAGTGTTGGCTTGAACCAGAATTGATGGGAAGTAGTCAGAGTCTGGATATATTTTGAAAGTAAAGCTAATAAGCATTGCGACAGACTGGATAGAGGGACTGAGGGAAAGAATAATTAATGATTACCGCAGGGTTTTTGGCTCCTTCAACTAGGTGAATGTTGGTGCTGCTGGTTACAGCAATGGCGAAGAGGGACGGGGGTGGGGGGTGAGAATCAGTGGGAATCGAGAGTTTTTTGCTGGCCCCATTGAGTTTTTTATGCCTATAAGAAGCTGTTGGAATTCAGAACAAGAGGAAAGCATTTCCGGAAGAGGTGAGATTTGGGCATCTAGAGTTAGATGGAGGATGGGAAGAGGCTAGGTCAGTGTTTCCCAAACTTCATAATTTCTGCCATGGACAGGCACCGTTTTACTTACTATTTTCTCTTAAAGTAACTCATTTCTGAAAAGTTTGATAATTTAAAAAGAGAACTTTATACTGATGCTATAAATGGATTTTAGTTATGTGTTCCTAAATACACATTAAAAATAAATATCTATTAAAGATTTTGTTGATGTAATAATAGCTAGCATTTGTTGAGTACTTACTATGGTGCTAGGGGCTGTTCTATGTGGTGCAAGTCAATAACCTCCTTTAGCACTGACACCAATAGCTGATGTCTAAGTGCTTAGAAGGCCCTATTCTAAGTGTGCTAACCAGGGCTTCAAACAGATTCATTCTGGTTCAAACCCCTGCTGAGAATTTGCATTTCTAACAAGTTCCCAGGTGATGATAATGCTGCTGGTTAGAGACCAATTCTGAGAACCACTAATAGACCAGTGATTCTCAAAATTTATTATACATAAGAATTACCTGGGGATCTTGTTAAAAATGTAGATTCTGATTCAGCACATATGGGGTGGAAATGCAAATTCTCAGCAGGGGTTCGATCCAGAAGGAACCAGTTTGAAGCCCTGGTACTAACTCACTTAATCCCTGTGACTTAATTCCCCTTTTACAGATGGGGAAGCTGAAGCCAAGAGGTGTTAGACAACTTGCCCAGAGTTGCAAATAGTAAGTAGTAGAGCTTGGCTTGAGCTTTAAGTCTGTATGCTGAACCACTACCTCAGTGGTACTCACCATTGGCTATACTGTACATGAGAATTACACAGGGAGAATTTTTTAAAAATTACTCATGTCTAGGCCCACCCCAGACCAATTAAATCAGAATCTGTGGTGTGGAACCTGGGCATCTGTGTCTCTGCAAAGTCTTTAAGTGATTGTCATATACAGCCTGGGATGAGAACCTCTGCCCTACGTAATAAGGCCTCCACCACCTAAAATTACCCACTTAACTACAACACTCTGAGAAACATGAGTTTAGAGCATTTCAGGTCAAGACAAGTATTCGGGCAAAAGCATGAAGATGTTCATTAGCAGCTCAAAGAAATGTGTGTGGCTCCCTTTAGATTCACAGAGGTCCAGGATTTCATGCATCTGATGGGGAAGCAACAGCCCACATAAGGAGTGTACTTGTAAAAGGTCATACAGGCCTAAAAGATGAGCTTGGATCACCTGGTTTTCAATTAACATGCTGTCTGATCTTTTCACCAAGTTTTATTTGCTAGCAGATTATTAACTTCCAGTTGCTAAAGTGTGTTGGAGCTTGGGAAGGGGAGGGGAGCCTAGCAACTGATGGCATGGTATAGCAACCAACTTCCATGCTTTAATTACGGCAGATGTGGGAGTCTGCAAAATTGCTACTGCTGGCACTGGGCAGACAAGTCACAAATAACCCAGGCAGCTAGAGGCAGCATACTCACTGGATTAGCTTAGGCAAGTCACTTGTTTCTGGGCCTCAGTTTCCCCATATTTAAAATAGAGATAGTTTGCAAGAGTCAAATGAGAAAATGTCTTCACTTTTTTAGCAAATACAAATACAAATTTGGATTAAGAGGTATTTAATTTTGTATTTATTACTCATAGAGTACTTACTACGTGTATTAGATCCTTATTGCTTACCACAAATATGGTGGCTTAAAACAACACAAAATTATCTTACAGCTCTGAAGGTCAAAAGTCTGAAATGAATGTCACTGGCTAAAATCAAGATGTCGGCAGGGCTGCATTACTTTTTGGAAGCTGTATGGAAGAATCCATTTCCTTGCCTTTTCCAGTTTCTAGAGGCTGTCAGCATTGCTTGGCTGCTGGCCTCCTTCGATCTTCAAAGCCGGCAATGATGCACCAAGTCATTTCACATTGCATCACCCTGACACTGACTCTTCTGCCTCCCTTTTCCACATTTAAGCATCTTTGTAATTACATTGGGTCCACCTGGATATACAAGATAATTTCACTATTTTAAAGTCACTGATTAGCAACCTTAATTCTATTGGTTACCTTAATTCCCCTTTTCCATGTAACCTAACAAATTCACATGTTCTGGCATTAGGATGTGGAGATCTTTGGTTGAGGGGGGGCTTTACTCTACCTACCACACCTTGAGTCAGACAGTATTCTAAGTGTTCTTTACATGTATCAAACTCATTTGATCCTCACAATGACCCCTCTGAGGTAGATAGTATTACTATTTCCATTTTACAGATGAGACTGAGGCATACAGAAGTTAAGTAGCTTGCCCAAGGACCCACAGCTAAGAAGTGGTGGAGGCAGGATTTGAACCCATGCAGTCTAGCTCTAGAGTTTATACTCTTACCCAAACAACTATGCTGCAGATGTCACAACCAGATTGGGCCAGATTCTTCAATGTGGCTCACTGCTCCAACTGCTTTGCTCTGCTCTCTGTATTAAATGCCTCAGATCGCATACCAAACACATGGGATTGCTGGCCAATCCAGCCCAGGTCTGGGTGCCTCTTGAGCCAGAAACTTGATGCCACACTGCCTCTGTATGGACCACTCAGGGAGTTGTTAGTTAATAAGCAGACCCTCCCTCCTCCCCAACTGAGAACATGTATCACCATTGCATCAGCTTGCCATAGGCTGGCCCCCCTCTCAGCAACACTTGACAAAGTTGACTACTTCCTCCTCTTTGAAACTCTTTCTTCCTTTGACTTCCAGGACATGACACTCTCCTGGTTTCACTCCTACCTCACTGACTGCTCCTTCTCAGACTTCTTTGCTATTTTCTCCTCATCTCCCCAACATCTAAATGTTGGAAGGCCCTAGGCCTCAGTCCTTGGACATCATCTCTTCTCCATCTCTGACCTCATCTAGCCTCATGGCTTTAAATACCATTTATACATTAACAACTCCCACATTTTTATTTCCAGCCTGGCCCTTTCCCTTAATACATATACCTAGCTGCCTACTTATAATGTCTCCACTTGGATATCTAATAGGAATTTCAAACTTAATATGACCCAAATTGAGCTCTTGATATAAAATCCCAGATCTGCTTCTCCTGCACTCTTCCTTACCTCAGTTAATAGGAACTTCCAGATGCTTCTTTTCAGATAATCAGGCCAAAATCCTTGATACCTCATCTTCTCTCACATCGCTCACCCAGTCCCTCAGGAAACCATGTTGGTTCTACCTTCAAAATACATACATCATCAATTACTTCTCACCACCTCCCCTGCTACTACCCTGGTCTAAGATAACATTATGTCTCACTGGGATTACTAGATTATCCTCCTTGCTACTCTCTCTGCTTTCTCCCTTAACACTCTACAGTCAATTCTCTACACAACAGCCAGTGTAAGCTTGTTAAAACTGAAGCCAAATCATGTCACATGTCACTCCTCTCCTCAAAATCATTCAAATGCTTCCCATCCCACTCAGAGTAAAGGCCTAATCCTCACAATGATCTATTATGACCCTTACATGATCTACCATTGTCTCCAGTGCTCACTCCACTCCAGTCACACCAGCCTCCTCACTCTTCTTCAGAGCCACCATGCACAATCTAGCCTTTAGGACTTGCTTGCTGTTCTTTTCACCTGGAACACTCTGTCCTCAGAGGTCTGCATGGCTATCTCACCTTCATCAAGTCTTGTGCACATGTCTTCTCAGAACATCAGACCTTCCCGGAACATCCTTTCAAAAATTGCACACATACCACCCTACCTCCCTTTATCCTTTTTTCCCCAATATCAGTTATAATCATCTGACATATCATATATTTATGTGTGTGTTTGTTGTATGTTCCTGCTAGAATATAAGCTCTGTGAGAGCAAGGATTTTAATTGTTTTAATCATCAAAATAGCCCCAATGCCAGGAACAGTTCCTGCTACATACAAGATATGCAATAAATAATAAATAAATGAAAAGATCCCCCCATTGCCTCCTTATATTGTTTTACCTCTCCTCAAGAATATAAAATATACGTAAACATGGAGAGCATCCAGAGGCAGGGTCACAGAGGAATCACACCCCAAAACGAGCAAAAGAGTGATGGAAAATAAGCAAGTGGTCTTATGCCTGCCTGTATTGCATTAGTCTGGCTGCCAGGGTTTCACGAGGTTCTCACAGTCTAGGCTCTGGGCTTTGAGGACTGAGAAATTTTCATTTCTCTTAATACAGCAGGCCTGCGGTCTAGGTTCTTTTGCCCTCCTGGCCATCATGGATAACAAACCTCAGGCACCTTGTTCTGTGACAGGTTCTGATTCCTCACAGGAGTGAAAAAACAGACACACCAGGCTGCTGGCAGAAACTAGAGATTGTGTGGGGCCACTCTGTGCATGTACCTGCACGTATTTGTGCGTGTGTGTGTGTGTCTGACTATGTAATCTGCATCATATCTGGGGCCATTTTGTGAGTGTCTGTTCAGATGGTCTGCCTCAGGTCTAGCAAGCTCCTTCAGCATACTTAGAGGTCTTTTCTGCAATTCCCCCAATCCTACCCCTACTTCCACCCCACAGCTGATCATCATTGTAAGAGCTAACATATGATAACTGTGCTAAGCAGGGCTTACCAGAAAGAACTGGAAAGAACCAGTCTGAACCCCTGCTGAGAATTTGCATTTCTAACAAGTTCCCAGGTGATGTTAATGCAGCTGGTTAGGGACCAGTTCTGACAACTACCAGTAGAGCAGTGGTTCTCAAAATTTATTATAAATAAGAATCACCTGAAGATCTTGTTAAACTGTAGATACTGATATAGTATATCTGAGGTAGAAATGCAAACTCTAAGCGGGGGTTTGAACCAGAATAACCAGTCTGAAGCCCTGGTGCTAAGGATTATACATGCCTTCACTCATTTATTCCTCACAGCAACTTTTTGACATAGGTACTATTTTTATCCCTATTTTCCAGATGAAAGAACTGAAATCCAGAGAGGTAAAGTGACTAGCTCAAGCATCTATCTCGGTGCCAGCTGATGTTGACTTAGGATAGCATATTTCAAACTGTTTTTGACTGGAACCTACATTAAAAAATATATGTGTTATATCACAACTAACATATAAAATTGAAACAAACTTTTCATGAAAAAATACCCGTAGTAGTTGCTTTGTAGTCTAATGCTTTCTTAAATTAAAAATAAATAGCACTAATCAAGACCCCCCTAATTGATTTTACCACCCAAATTAGTCCATTTTACCATTCACTAAAAGTTTGCAAAACACTGTTTAAAATCACTGCCTTAGGGTATGTGCCCCATTTCAAGACTATTTGCATTTCTTAAAGACCTCCAAAATGTCTCTAGCCCCAGTAGAATGAGAATAAAAACACATCACACCAAAACCTTTGGGACACAGCAAAGACAGTGCTCAGAGGTCAATTTATAGCAATAGATGCACACATCAAAAAAGAAGAAAGGGTCAAAATAAAAATGTTAGCTATACAACTCGAACAAATAGAACAGCAAAAGAAACCCAAGGCCACCAGAAGAAAAGAAATAATAAAGTTCAGAGCAGAAATAATTGAAATAGAGAATAGAAAAACAATAGAAAGAATCAACAAAAAACAAAATTTGGTTCTTTGAAAAATTCAACAAAATCAACAAACCACTGGCCAAACTGACAAAAGAAAAACAGGAGAGGAAGCAAATAACCCAAATAAGAAATGAAATGGGGGACATTAAAACAGACCCAATGGAAATAAAAAGGATCATAACAGAGTACTGTGAAAAACTACTGCAACAAATTTGAAAACCTAGAGGAAATGGACAAATTTCTAGAAACATACTACCTACCTAAACTAACACAAACTGAGGTCGAAAATCTGAACAGACCCATAACAAGAGATTGAAAAGATAATAATTAAAAAAAGAAAAAACCTCCCAACAACAACAACAAAAAATCCTGGCCCAGACGGCTTCACTGGAAAATTCTGCCCAACATTCAGAGAAGAGCTTACACCAGTACTACTCAAACTATTTCAGAACATAGAAAAGGAAGGGATTTTCCAAATTCATTCTATGAAGCTAGCATAACCCTGATACCAAAACCATTCAAAGACACCACAAAAAAGAAAATTACAGACCAATATCTGTCATGAATATAGAAGCAAAAATTCTCAACAAAATTCTAGACAATAGAATTCAGCATCATTTACAAAAAGTAACACACCACGACCTAGTGGGATACATACCAGGTATGCAAGGATGGTTCAACATTAGAAAATCAAACAACATAATCCACCACATAAATAAAACAAAATAGAAGAATCACATGATCATCTCAACTGATGCAGAAAAGGCATTTGATAAACTCCAACACCCATTCCTGATAAAAACTCTCAATAAAATAGGAATAGAAGGTAAATTCCTCAACATAATAAAGGACATCTATACAAACCCAACAGCCAACATCATTCTCAACAGAGAGAGGCTGAAAACACTCCCCCTGAGAACAGGAACAAGACAAGAATGCCCTTTATCACTACTCCTATTTAACATTGTGCTGGAAGTCCTAGTTAGAGCAATAAAGCAAGAAAAAGAAATAAAGGGCATCCAAATTGGTAAGGAAGAAGTAAAACTATCCCTATTCATGGATGATATGATACTACACTTAGAGAACCCAGAAGACTCCACAAGAAAACTACTGGAACTAATAGCAAGTTCAGCAAAGTAGCAGGATGCAAGATAAACATACAAAAATCAGTTGGATTCCTATACACCAATAAAGACAACTGCGAAAAGGAAATCAGGAAAACAATACCATTTATAATAGCCCATAAAAAAATAAAATACTTAGCAATAAATCTAACTAGGGACATAAAAGACTGTATAAAGAACACTACAAAATACTACTGCAGGAAAACAGTAGAGACCGACATTAATGGAAAAACATACCATGCTCATGGATAGATAGACTCAACATTGTAAAAATGTCAATTCTACCCAAAGCAATCTACAAGTACAATGTGATCCTGATCCAAATACCAACAACATTCTTTAACGAGATAGAAAAACTAATCATTAACTTTATATGGAAAGGAAAGAGGCCCCGGATAAATAAAATATTATTGAAGAAAAACAAAGTAGGAGTACTCGCACTGCCTGACCTCAGAACCTACTATACAGCTACATAGTCAAAACAGCCTGGTACTGGTACAACGACAGACACATTGACCAATGGAACAGAATCGAGAACCCAGATATAAATCCATCCACCTATGGTCACCTGATCTTCGACAAAGGCCCATAGTCCATTAAATGGGGAAGACAGTCTTTTTAACAAATGGTGCTGGCATAACTGGATGTCCATCTGTAAAAATATGAAACAGGACCCACACCTCACACCATACATGAAAACTAACATGCCTGGGAGTGCGCCAGTGAAAGTTGGACCCTATAGGGCTTGCTTTGCCCCCTCTGAATCTTCTCTGCCCTTCTCAGAAGCCAAGTCCAGCCCTTATTTCTTCTTTCTGTGAACAAACATTTTCTGAGAACCCCTCAACACCAGTACCCTGACAGAGGGTATGGGGATACAAAATTATGTGGGAGAGACAAGCTCATAAACAGCTAACTATATAAAGCCACCTGTGGCAAGTGGCATAAGAAGGGTGTCAGTGAAACATCATGGGATGCAGAGAAAAGGACATGGATTTCAACTTGGACAGATGCTTCATAAAAGAGCTGGCAGTTGAACCAGACTGGGAAGGATGGCTAGGACTTAGACAAGCAGAAGTGGAGGGAAAGAAATTCTGGAAGGATACATATATGCGCACATGCACACATTTGTGTGTTTGTGCGTGTGTGTGTGTATTTTAAAGCATATGAGCTGGAAAATGTAGATATGTAAAGGGACTAAAAAGTAGTTAGTTAGGATAAGATTGTGGAGAATCATTAATATCTTGCTACAGAGTTTGAATTTTATCTTGTGGACAACGGGGAGCCATTAAAAGTGTTTGATCAGGGGAGGTTCTTATTCAAGCAGTGTTTTAGGAATAACTCTGGCAGCAGTGTAAGAATGGATTGAGGGCAGCAAAAATGGACGTGGCGGACACTTAGGTGGCTGAAGTAATGGTCTAGGAGAGACATAAACAAGGGCCTAACCTCATGGTTATGGGTATGGAGAGAAGGGGACACAAAAGAAATGTAGAGATAGAGGTAACAGAATTTGGCAACTAATTATATGTGTGTGTGTGGAGGACTTATATGTATGTGGAGGCGATGCCTTCTCTTCTATCCTAGTTTTCCAGTCACCCCAGGGCTCCTACAGCAGCCTGATTAACTCTGTGAATCTACCCATACCAGGAAAAGGAAGTATTGGCGTGATGGATGGGCAGCACCTGCTATGCAGAGGGTGAGGGAAGAGAGCCAGGAGGACAGGCTGGATGAAGCCATCTTGTCCTGTCACCATAGCATTTCAGAAGATCATAGAACTTTAGAGCCAGAAAGGGACCTTAGGATCCTGCTGTGCGGATGTCCTACTGTGAGGAGGGGCCGGATGAGGATGGAGAAGTCTAGCAAGGAAGGAGCCTTTAGGAAAAACCTCAGTGTTGATCTCTTAAGCTCTTCTCCTCCCCTTCTCTCTTCCTCGCCCTTCTCCCTCTCCTTCTCCTCTTTCCTTCTCACTGAAACAGAATCACATTTTAACAAGAACATCAGTGAACATTAAAGTTTGAAAAGCACTGCTCTAGATAGACCACATCCCTTGTGTATGGACATGGCCATTTGCTAGAGCAACCCATTTCCTTGGAGCTCAGGAGTCAGCACCTGGAACCTGAGAGGTGACCTAATACACTCCGGTGGGGGGTGGGGCAGGTCCCCAGGAAAAAGCTTCTCCTCCCATTAAACAGACACAGTTCTGGCTTTCTTTGTAATGCCTTTATTGATCAAGGACTCCTTTGGCTGCAGGATTCTCTTCTTGTCTCCTCACCATCTCCCTGGAGAACAGGGTTGAACAGAAGATGCAGCAGTTTCTTCAATACAGTAAGGGGCAGTGAGAGCTGGGCCCAGAAGGCAGAGCTCTTGCTTCTTGACTTCTTTGCTCTTTCTACTATCCTCTCATTTCTATAAGTGTGGTCTGTGGACCAGCAGCATTGCATCACTTGGAAACTTGTTAGAAATGCAGAACTCCAGACCTACTGAATCAGAATCTGAAATCTATCAGGAACATCAGTGAATGTTAAAGTTTGAGAAGCACTGCTCTAGATAGACCACATTCCTCATGTATGGACATGGCCATTGCTAGAGCAACCCATTCTTGGTTTGGCCTCCTGGAACTGTGGAGTGATAAAGAAGGTCTCTGAAGGTCAGAGAGCCCTGGAGGGTAGGAGTCACCACCCAAATGCCTGTTAAGGCTAGGCAGGGGCAAGTAGGCAGGGACTCTGGCTCTAAAAGGGGCAGCTGCCACCGAGCTTCAGCTGATTGTTGCAAAGTGGGAATGCCAGCCCAGGGCTTCCAGGCTTCCAGACCTTCTGATTTTTCAAGAGAAGCTTGGGATCCAGATTTTATATGAAATATCCTGATTTTTGAAAAAATTGTTTAACATCCAAAAACTTTTAAAACACTGTGATGGACAAATAAAACAGGGCTGTTGTCTAGACTTTTCGTTTACAACCTCTTATGTAGACTAGGTTTGGTTGGCTGTTTTTAGCAGTAGGGATTCTTTGTTCAATCAAAATTGTACCTGAAAGCCCAATATATAAAGCAGATGAAAAGAGAACAGCTCTAGTTGACATGGGGCCCAGAACTCCTCCCACTCAGCCTCCTCTATGTCCCCCAGGACAAGAAGTGGCCTCTGTAGGACCCTCCCTATGTGTTACAAAAGCACAGTTCAAAAATCATTGAGAAACTCTAATGCCATTTGACAGATAAAGAGACTGAATGGAGTGTCCAAGGTCAAACAGCAACCTAGCAGTCAGTTGCTAAGCCCAATGCTCTTCTCACCTCGGCTCACTGACTACATGGTTCTCTAGCACAGCCTTCCATCAATGGAGGATTCATCGTTCTACAGCATCTCTGGCAGGTGGTCTTCCTGCTTAGATTTCTTTAATGATGGGAAGCTCATCATCATTTTATCAGGTAGTCCATTTGAAGGTTAGATGTTATCATGTGAGTTTGGCTTGCTAGATAATCTTTGAAGAAATACATATTGTGAGCTTTTTTTTAACCAACCCCAACCAAGCTGGGGGTTAAATCTGCTTGTCTAATTGAACTTCTCATGCAATTATTTCAGCTTCTGCCTTGGTCCTGAAAATGAATAGTGAGCTGGATAGAAAATCCCTTAGGCAGACTGTTTGAGGCTGAAGGCATGGCATGGGAGAAAGAGAAGAGAGAGATAAAGAAGAAAGGGGTAGGTGCTATGAAGAGGAGGATGGATGAGGTGAACTTGAAGTCACTTCATTTATACAAACTTGAGAGTAGAGAACCCATCTGGAGCTTGAAGAAGGAAAGTAACTAACGGGTCCTTCTCAGTGGAAGGAAACAGCCTTTCATCTGGCTAGTCTCTGTGACTCAGAGCCTGGGGGCCAGGACCCCCTACATTCCAGGGTGGTTCTTTCCACAGTAGCCCCTTGAGAAGCATCTAACCCTCTCTCCAGGTTCTGTATGCTGAGGCCTGAAGGAAAACAAGTGGAGCCACTTCCTCTTTGCTCTACTGTGAGATGCTTGAAGCTGCTTCAAGACCTTGCTTTAAGTGCCTCTTGGCTTCACTGGGTCTCTTCTTTTGCCTGAGTCTGCAAGACTAGGGAGCTACTTGGGATACTTGAGGATGAGGAATTGTGTTCCCAGGAAGGACTGTCCTAGCCAATGTTCGCATAGCAAATCTTCTTCCCCAAATCAGGAACCCCAACTATCCTCAGCATCTATATTATGCTTCCAAATACAGATGACGTTTCCTATTCCTTTTGGGGCAAAAAAAAAAAAAGTTATCTTAACGGGTTCAACACAGTGACAGAGGTTTGGTTTCTATCCAGACTTTTCACACTTTAATGTACACTTGAACCATCAGGGATCTTGTTAAAATACTCATTCTGAGTCAATAGGTCTGGGGTGGGCCTCGGATTCTGCATTTCTAACAAGCTCCCAGGTGATGCCAATGATGGTGGTCCAAGGACTGCACTTTGAATAGCACAGGGCTAGGTGACCTTGAGAATTTTCCCAGCTGGAGTCTTCTTCTCAAAATCTAAGGTAGATTATATCTAGATATATACCTCTACACACTTTTTCCATTGTACTAACAACTTAGCTTTAAATTATTTTCTATGTTAGCTTATTTGGGGATGACATCTATCATGTTTCCTGTTACTTCCCCTTCTGTCTTCATAATCCCCCTCTACTTGGAAACACATGCTATCTGCCTCTGCCTCCTGTTATCCCTTCTTGTGGTTTTCATCTCCTGACATTCTGGCCCCTGCCTGCTTCTCTGACATCATCTCCCACCACTGTCTTCTAGTTTACTACACTATAGCTACATTGGCCTTCTTTCTATCTCTTGAACATGTCAGTCTCATTTCCATGGTCTGGGCCTTCACTTGCGTTCTTCCTTCTGTTCAAAATCCTCTTCCCCAAGACATTTGCATGGCTGATTTCTTCTCATCATTCCAATGTCAACTCAGATGTCACCTCCTCAGAGAGGTCTTTCTTGGTCACCTAGGTAAAGCAGTGTCCCCCTCCCCCAGTCACTAGACCATTATATGGTCCTGTTTTTCATTTTCATAATATTTATTCAGTACCTAAGATTACCTTGTTCATTGGTTTGTGAGTTTAATGTCTGAATCCCTCCACTAAAATGTAAGCTCCTTGAGGATAGAAACCTAGTCTGTCTTATTCACTGCTATACTCCTAGCACCTAGAAAAGAACTTGGAACATAGTTGGTGCTTGATATATAATTATAGACTGACAGACTATCTTTCTGGACATTCTTCCTCACTCATGGAAGACTTTAGACTTTAGCTCCTGGCCTACCACTTGTTCCATCCTTTTTCCTGTCTGTCTGAGCTCAGCATTCCTGTATATGACCTATTCAACCTTGGACTCACCTTCAACAACCTTTTTCTTCACCCCATCTAGCCAGACAACTCCTGTGGATCTTGTCATAACCATTAGCCAACTGGATTACCTCCAAAATCTCAATTTCAAACATCTTTTAACCCCCAATCCAGCAATACTCTGGTACCCCCACTCCAATAATTCTTCCACCTCATCAGGATCTCCAATTCATTGATTCTACCATTCCATTGACCTTACCCCATTACCCATCACCCCCTCTCATATCCTCTTTTTCCTTTGTCCAGCTTAGATTCTCTGGTTCATTATAATGATTTCTGTCTTTCAAATGTTTGAAACTCTACTTCCCACTTCTTTTCCCATTGTATTTGCCTGAAAAATCTCCCATAGGTTCCATCCAACCACTTATCTTCTCTATACCTGTGCCTGAGCAGCAAAATGGGTGGGAGAAAAGTCCCACAGCTGTGCTGATTGATTTTGCTTTCCCACAAGACTTAATTGGGCACTCAACACTTCTGCAAACCCTGACTACTACATGTCCCTAATATGTTGACTTTCTCACTCCTTAAGACAGTGGCTCTCAGCCTTAGTTGCACATTAAAATAATCTGGGAAGTTTAAAAACTCCTGATGCCAATTCTGTAACCCATTCCAATTAACTCATGATCCCTGAAGATGGGATTTAGACATTGGTGAGTTTTAAAGCTCCCCCAGGTGATTCCAGTGTGCAGCCAAGATTAAGAACCACTGCTCTGAGAGAATTATTTCATACTTGCTCCTTCCACCTCTAACCTCCAGTGACAGCTTCCTCCACACTGCTCTCTCAGCTTTATCTCTTCCTTGAGGAAATACAAGCTAAGCTATTACAGGGAAATTACTTTCTCTTTCATTCATCAAATCTGTAGACTCACTGGCACTTGCACCTCACCCTCACCCGTTTTCTCTGTCTGCCTTCCTGTTAGAGTGCAGGAAGTAACCCTGTTCCTATCAAGGGCAAATTCCTTCTCTTATGCTCTAGACCTCATCCCCTCCTAACTTTTCAGGGACTTTGCTTCTGTAGGTATCCCCTCTTCCTACACCAGTGCTTTAACAAATCATCTGGACATCTTGTTAAAAGGCAGATTATTATTTAGTAGGTCTGGTATGGGGCTTAAGGTTCTTATCTACCAGGATATTCAAATATTGTTTCCTCAGAAAAGCTTTCCAGGACTACCCAATCCCCTTGACTTAGTCACTCTCTATTGCATCAGTTGGTTTCAGAGTACATATCATAATCTCTAATTATCTTGTTTATGTATTTATTGTCTGTCTCTCCACCACTGCAAGTAAATTAAAAGGTACATGAGAAACTTTGTCTTATATCTCCAGCATCTATCACCATGCCTGGAACATAGGGGTTCAATGATATTGTTGAATGAATGCATCCATCAAAAAAAAAAAAAAAAGGATCGTCACCCACATTCTCCACCAAAAAAAAAAAAAAAGTCCAAGTTTTTTATTGGATATCTTCTATGTGCCAGTCTCTGTTGTAGGGGATACCAAAGTGAGTAATTCATTGTCCCTGCTTTCAATAAAACTTATAACTCCATTTAATTGACAGGAAATAAAAAATTATACACATGACCTAGAAGCAAAAGATAATTTTCAATTGAGAGGGCTAAATTGTAGTGCTGTAAGAGTTAGACGAAAGATGATAAAACCAGGGCCTGGAGGTGTTTAGGGTAAGCTTCCTAGAGGTGGTGTGCCTAATGCCAAATCTTAAAGAGTAATGATAGTTTTAATGGACTGGTTGGCAAGGAAGGTGCATCCAAGAGGCTCAGAGTGAGTGAAGGCCCAGAGGTAGGAAAGTGAACAGAACATTGTGGAATCACTGGTGCCTGGACTATCAGATATGGGAGGGAGTTGAAAGGTCACCAAGGTCAAGCTCCCATTTGATTCAGGAATCCCTGAATGCCAAGGGGCCATTCAGTTTCTGCTGGACACCTCCTATGACTGGGTGCTCATCAAGGCAGCCACTTCAATCTTTGGCCAGCTCTGTTTGGCCAAAACAATGGCTTGGATGAAGTGGGAAAGGTGTGCTAGGAAGTAAAGGATAATAAGGTTGTATAGATGGTTTGCCAGTGATGTCTTCATGCCTGTCACCTCAGGCATTTCTTCTGATGCCATACTTTAATTCCCTCTTGCTGCAGTTGTTACCTCTGTTTTTGCGATTCCATTCTCGTCCTTCCTGAACTATGGGTCAGGAGCCTTGGATTCTTGTCTTGTTGGTCCATGCTACCTTGGGCAGATGTCTTTGATTTCCGGGCTTCGGGTGCTCATGTCTGTAAGGGGGACTAATTAACACTCCCTGTCATGCCCACCCTACAAAGTTATTGTGAGGGTCATATGGAACAATAGTGGGTGTGAATGTGACCAATTATGTAAACTCTCAGCAGGTGCAAAGGTGTCAATCTGCATTGCATTGTCCATAATTAGGGACATCATGAAGAGGTAGGCGGTTTCTCCGTTTGCCTGTTTTGCTGATGTACATCTGACTCATTCTCAGCAAAATAAGTAAATGGAAAACTCACCTATCAACAGGCTACCTTTCATATTCCTGAAGGTGTGAGGGAAGAGCCTGGGGAGAGACAGAAAGAGAGAGAGAGAGTGAGTGAGTGAGTGAGTGAGTGTGTGTGTGTGTGCACCCACGTGCATATAATAGCAGAAAGAAGCTTGGAAAACTGCAGAGCGTTAAGTCAAGACTCGATTTTTTTTTTTTTACCTTAGATCCCTTCCCTCCACCAAGCCTCCGTTTATCTATATGTAAAATGGAGATACCAATGCCTGCCTCCACAAGGTTGTCTTGAGAAGTGAAAGTGATAATGCAGATGAAAGCGCCAAGAGAGTACACATAGGAGAGGCCATTAGGAGAGAAGAGGATGGGCTGGGATTGGGGGCAAGAGAGTGCTGGCATGGCTTCTCTGGGGCAGATTTCAGATGCTGGCCCAACACCACTGGCAACTTGGGAGAGGACTTTTGGCAGACTCGACACAATTGGGGAGCCCCACAGTAAAGAGTAGCTAACTCCAGTGCAGGAGGCTGACAGAGGTGGTAGCTGGACGTTATTCACCCCCATCCTCTCCCTTACACCACCCTCTAGTTCTCAAGCCTTGGCGTGGGACAAAGGCATCCCGTTGGGACCCCCCCACCAGCACCTCCCGCGATCAAGCCCCCCCCCCCCCCCCCCCCGCTTCCCTGGATCAGCGAGGCGGAGAGGCTGAGCCTGCTGGCTGGCATGAAACAACCTGACTGAAGGCGGGGTCCAAGGCAGAGGGGATTGGGTTGCAGGGCCGTGGAGGAGGGGAGGCGGAGGGGCGCTGGGGCTCTTGCTTGCTCCTGCCCAGCCCGCCCAGCCAGCCCGCAACAACCCGCACCAGCCACCGGGCCTTGGAGAAGCCGGACTTCGCAAGCACCATGCAGTGGATAAGGGGCGGATCGGGAATGGTGAGTGCTCGTAGCCTCGGCTTCTCTTGCTTGAGCCTCAGTCCGTTAGCCCTACCCCCAGCCCCTCCGCCAGCTGCCACGCAGTGAGCCCCCTCTCCTCTGCCCACCGTTCTCGCCACCGTCCTTGAGACACCAGCGAGCTTGCTGTGGCCATTTTAGGAGCCCCTGCTCACCCGCCTGCTAAGGAAAGCCCCGTTCTATCACCCTCTGCATTCCTGCTCCCCTGCAAGATTAGGATGGGATGGGTGTGGGGGTGAGATGAGGCGCCCAGCCCAGGGGTCATTTGGGAGGTCAGAGAGGCAAGGGGGCTGGCAGAGGGGCTCTCTGAGAACGGTGAGGCTCCTATGAAAGGGGCGAGCTGGCACAGGGAGCGAGGGGGCAGGGATGGTCACAAAGCCTGGGATTGCGGAAAGGGTTGCATGGGAAAGCTGCATGGCCCCCCAACTAGGTTTCGTGTGCCCCTTGCCCCTGGCCAGCCCCAGGGCATGAGGGCTAAAGAGCCACTCTTGGGTAAGCTGCCTGGAGGTGCCCTGCAGCCCTTTCTTGTCTGGACTGGGATCATCCTGTACCCACACTTGGGGCTTTTTCAAGGGTAGACAGCTGCAGAAGCTCCCATCCTGGAAATGGGTCTGGGCCTCATTCAGTTAGAAAAGCTCTTCCCTCCCCACCCCCAAGGAGTGTGTGCTTGTGTGTGTGTTTAGTATCATCCTCCAACAATTAATTTTATGCCTTCACCACCTGGAGACCTTGGGATGACTTCCCTTTGCAGAGAGGAGGTGGTGGCTGCATCCTGATGCCTCTCTAACTCAGCCAGGGGTAGCTCAAGCCTGGTCAGGGGCTCTAGGGGATGGGAGGCCACCAAGTCTTTGTTTTCAGCTGGGAGTCAGGGGCAGGAAGTCGAATTGGGTCAGCAGGCATTAATGGCAATGCCAGCCCACACTTCTGTGCTGACACCCAAAACCTGCAGCTGATGGAAGTAGCCCAAAGTGGTTGGGCAAAAATTGAGATGTAACTCTTTTCTTTTACTTTTTTCATTTTTTGCCCCCATTTTGGAAGGGAGGAAGGAATCTGGCATGGGCTAGGACTGTATTCAGAGGAGCTATCTCTTCCCTTCTTCAGGGTTCCATTAGACCTTTGTTTTGGTGGCTCTTGAAGATATGCAGTTTATATTCCTGTATGCCAGGGCTTCAAGAGACCCTACTTCCCAGATCTCCCTCCTTCCCTGAGGTCTGATAAATGCTTTCAAATGTAGGAACAGAAAATGTTAGAGCAGGAAAAGGCTTTAGAGTTCTTGTTGTCCAACCAGGAAAGATGAGACTCAGAGTGGGCAAGACTTGCCCAGGGCCACACAGTTCCTTGGAGGCAAGAATCTAGTACCTGGGTTGCCTGACTCTTTGTCACCATCCCTCTCCACTCTTCCACAGAAGTGATCATCAGTTCAGATGGTGCTGAGAGAAGCAGAAAGGAACAAAGAGTCATTATCTTGGGAAAGGATTTCATTCAGGCTGAACAAATGCCATAAACTTTGCCTGAAAAAACAAACAAACAAACATGCCAGTCCTGATATTTCTGGGAGCTGGGTCTGAGTGAGATCTCCCTCCTCTTCCAAATATAGTATAGGGACCCAGAGCTGCTCATTGACAACAGATTAAATTAATGGAGAAATCTGAAGTTTGGCCAATTGTGTATGAAAGAGAAGAGGGAGAGGCAGACACCTTTGGAGATTATGTAATTAAAGATTGATTGATGGAGAAATCTCATTATAATGTTTCTAGGGGACCGAGACAGTGAATATTATATGATGAAAGCATTTATTTAGCCATTTGCCAAAATTCAAGAAACAGGAGTAGCAAGCTCTTTTGTAGCCCAGGAGGCAGAAAACCCCTAGTCTTAGCCCTGCCACTAACACTAATTGTTTGATGGGAATCCTCTGGGCCTCAGTTTTCCGTTAGATGGGCCTATTAATGGTCACCAAAATTACTTCCAGTTCTGAGATTCTCAGATTTCTAGAAGTAAATGTTGGGTAAAATTTAAAATAGGGAGTGTATCTCTAGCCACCATTTTATAATGTGGCTAGTCAAAGGGTCTGTCCTCATTCTTTCATTTGCAAGGCACTTGAGTATGGATTGAGCTTTTATAACAATGAGATTTCTTTTTAGAATATTTGACTATTGTAACTGATTTTAAGTATCACATGTAAATATGGGTCCTTGAACATAAAACATCATTCAGGATTTTACAGAATAAAATTTGTCTAGGTAGATAGAAGATGTTAAACTGTGAGTTCATTTTCAATGGTAAATTGTTCAGTATATTTATTTATAGCTTCTGCCTGGTGGTGTCGATTTGTGCTGGGTTAGGCAGTGTGCCTAGAGTGGAAAGAATGCTGGTCTCAGAGTTACAAGTCTGAGGTTAGTGGCTCAGCTTTTACACTTGTCAGCTCTGAAACTCTTGCCAGTTGTCAAACCTCTTTCATCCTCAGTATTCCCATCCATAAGATGAGGATACAGTACCTATCTTATTGTCTCTATTGAGGTCATTAATTCATTCAACAAAAAAATTTATAGTGTATCTACTATGAGTTGTCACTGATGTAGGTACTGGGAAGTCAACGGTGAACAAATGCAAAATCCCCACTCTCATAGAACTTACATTCCAAGGCTTAGGGGGGATGGAGGTTCACTAAACAGTTACATCAGTGAATATACAATATGTCAGGAGGTGCTTATCTCTAAGAAAAAATAAATAAATAAAACCTAGTAAGAAAAGAGAGAGAGAGAAGGAGTGGAGGATGATATATGGCATAGATTGGTCAGAGTCTTTCTGATTAAGGGATATTTGAACAGAGATGTGAGGGAAATGAAGGAACAAGCTCCATAAGTATATCATTTTCACAGTTGTCCACCTGTATGTCTGTATGTCTTCCAGTGTAGAAACACAGAATCTAAGAACTTGAACTCAGCCTGATAGATGAGACCAACAGTAAAAATGATGCCATTAACAGGGTGAAGGAGCTGTCAAGATTTAACATATACCAGTCCTCCTAGTTACTGACAGAGTCTTCTGAGAGGCTCAGAGAGGGAGAGTGCTTGACCCAAAACCACACAGCTGCTCAGTAACTGGGACAAGAATCCAAATTTCCCAATTACCATTCAAGTGTGCCTTCTGCAGCTTTCATGAGGATTTAACAGAAAGCAAGGGAAGGGAAGCTCATCTGTTTTGTGCCATTTATACTAAATGTTATCTCACTATATCCTCACGGTAACCCATTGCCGCAAGTCTATTCCTACTCATAGTGACCCTATAGGACTGAGTAGAACTGCCTCACAGGGTTTCAAAGAAGTGGCTGGTGGATTCTAACTGCCCACCTCTTGGTTAATAGCTGAGCTCTTAACCACTGCACCACCAAGGCCCCATATCCTCACATTAGCTCCTGCAAAATGGGTCTTAATGTCTACATTTGTTCATTTGTTAGTTTATATGTTTAGGCAAATAATAATCACTGAAAACCTACTATGTACTAGGTACACTTCTAGCCATTAGGGATGCCACAGAAAACAAAACATAAAAATGTCCCTGCCCTCCCAGAGTTTATAGCGTAGTCCAGCTTAGAAATAGGGGTAAAGAGGGTAAACATCTTGCTCCATATTAAACAAAGGACAGAATCAAAATTTAAATCCAGATTTGTCTCACTGAAAAAGCTTTACTCTTTCTATGACCAATCCACTTCCCACCC
>NW_004444022.1:4863471-4878477 GCF_000243295.1 Trichechus manatus latirostris
ATCCACCCACCAGTCCATGACCTATCTACACACCCAGTCATTCATCCATTAGTCTATCTATCTAACATATTTATTAATCATTTATAAAGTGCTAGGTGCTACTGATACAGCAGGCACAGTCCTGTAGCTCTCATCCCTCTGCTTTGGTATCAGCAACTTAGTGTAATGGTTAGGAACACAGACCCTGGGCCCAGGTTTCCTACATTCAAATACTTGCTCTGTCCACTTATTGTATGTGTGGTCTTGGGGAGCCCATATAACTACTCAGTTAATGATACATACCCATTTCATAAGGTTTTGTGAGAAGTAAATGAGATAATACATGTAAAGCACTTTGAACAGTGGTGTGTACAGAATAAAAGCTATATAAATATTTGTTTTTATTTTTGTTGTTGAAAATATACACAGCAAAACATACACCAATTCAACAATTTATACATGTACAATTCTATGACATTGATTACATTCTTCAAGTTCTGCAACAATTCTCTCCCTCCTTTTCTGAATTGTTCCTCCCCCGTTAACATAAACTCACTGCCCCATGAACTTCCTGTGTAACTTTTGAGTTGCTGTTGTCAATTTGACCCACATAGATAGTTCTTTAAAAGAGCACAATGCTCAAGGCAGACATTCTTTACTTTTCAATCGCCTCATATGCATGTGAAAGCTGGACAATGAATAAGGAAGACTGAAGAAGAATTGATGCCTTTGAATTATGGTGTTGGTGAAGAATATGGACTGCCAAAGAACGAACAAATCTGTCTCAGAAGAAGTACAACCAGAATGCTCCTTAGGATGGCGAGACTCCATCTCACTTACTTTGGACAAGTGATCAGGAAGGACCAGTCCCTGGAGAAGGTCATCGTGCTTGATAAAGTAGAGGGTCAGAGAAAAAGAGAAAGACCCTTAACGAGATGTCTTGACACAGTGGCTGCAACAATGGGCTCAAACAGCAATGATTGTGAGGATGGCGCAGGACTGGACAGCGTTTCGTTCTGTTGTACACAGGGTCGCTATGAGTCGGAATTAACTCAACAGCACCAAACAACAGCAATTGTTTGATTAAAAGAAGACTTCAGGGGATATTTTTGGTTTAAGGTTTAAAGATTATCTCCCTGGTTAAATTTATTCTTAGGTATTTTATTCTCTTTACTGCTATTGTAAATGGAATCATTTTGCTAATTTCCCTTTCAGATTTCTCATTGCTGGTGTATAGAAACCCAACTGATTTTTCTTTGTTGACCTGGTACCCTGCAACTTTGCTGAATTACTGTATTACCTCTAGAATATTTCTTGTGGATTCTTTGGGATTTCCTAGATATAGAATCATGTCATCTGTGAATAGAGATAATCTTCCTTCTTCTTTTCCAATTTGGATGCCTTTCATTTCTTTTTCTTGCCTATTACTCCAGCTAGGACTTCCAATACAATATTGAATAGGAGTGGCGAGAGCAGGCATCCTTGTCTTGTTCAAAATTTCAAGGGGAAAGCTCTCAATCTTTCTTCATTAAGTATAATGTTGGCTGTCGATTTTTCGCAGATACCTTTAAACATATTGAGGAACTTCCCTTTTATTACTATGTTGTTGAGGGTTTTCATCAAGGAAGGGTGTTGGATTTTATCAAATGCCTTTATCTGCATCAATAGAGATGATCACATGGTTCTTTTCCTTTGTTTTACTGATGTGGTGTATTACACTGATTGATTTTCTAATGTTGAACCATCCTTGTATTCTGGGTATAAATTCCCCTTGGTCATGGTGTATGACTCTTTTAATACGCTGTTGAATTCTGTTTGCAAGTATTTTGTTGAGGATTGTTACGTCAATATTCATAAGGGATACTGGCCTGTAGTTTTGTATTCTTGTGATGTTTTTGTCTTGTTTTGGTATCGGGGTTATGTTTGCTTCATAGAGTGAGTTAGTTTTCCTTCCTTCTATCTCTTTTGGAAGAGTTTAAACAGGATTGATGTCAATTCTTCTCTAAATGTTATTTAGAAGCCATCTGGTCCAGGACTTTTTTGTTGGTGGTGGGAGGGTTTTTGATTACTGTTTCAATTTCTTCACTTGTTATGGGTCTGTTGAGATTTTCTATTTTCTATTCAATCAGTTTAGGTAAATTGTGTGCTTCTAAGAATTTGTCCATTTTATCTAGGTTATCCGGTTTGTGGAACCCTGGTGGCACAGTGATTAAGAGCTCGGCCACTAACCAAAAGGTCAGGAGTTCAAATCCACCAGCTGCTCCTTGGAAACCCTGTGGGGCAGTTCTACTCTGTCCTTTTGGGTTGCTATGAGTCGGAATCGACTCAATGGCAACAGGTTTTTTTTTTTTTATTGTTTTATCCAGTTTGTTGGTGTACAGTTGTTCATAGTATTCTGTCATAATTCTTTTTATTGCTATTGGGTCAGTTGTAATGTTTCTGCTTTCATTTCTTATTTTGAATGTTTGTATCTTTTCTATTTTTTTTCTTTGTAAGTCTAGCTAAAAGTTTGCAAATTTTATTGATCTTTTCAAAGAACCAGCTTCTGGTTTTGTTAATTCTCACAATTGTTTTTCTGTTTTTTATTTCATTTACTTCTACTCTGATCTTTGTTATTTCTTTTCTTCTGGTAGCTTTAGGCTTAGTTTGCTCTTCACTATTTAGTTCCTTAAGTTGTAGAGTTAGGCTGTTGATTTGAGATCTTTGTTTTCAAGTAGGCATTTATTGCTATCATTTTCCCTCTGAGTACTGCCTTTGCTGCATCCCATAAGTTTTGGTATGTTATACTTTCATTTTCATTTGACCTCTAAGTATTTTCTGATTTCTCTTTTGATTTCTTCCTTGACCCATTGGTAGTTTAATAGTGTATTGTTTAATTTCCATGTTTGTGTATTCTCCAAGTTTTTGTTTTTTCTCTCTGTTGTTGATTTCTAGTTTCACTCCCTCGTGGTTAAAGAAAATATTTTGTATGATTTCTTTCTTTTTAAATTTATCAAGATTTGTTTTATGACCTAACATGTGGTCTATCCTGAGGAATGATCCACTGGTGTAGAATGTATATTGTGCTGTTGTTGGGTGAAGTGTTCTATTATGTCTGTAAGGCTTAGTTGGTTTACAGTGTCATTCAAGTCCTCTGCTTCCTTGTTGATCTTACTAGATGTTCTGCCCAATATTAAAAGTGCTATATTGAAATCTCCAGCTATTATTTTAGTGCTGTGTATTTTTTTTCTTCAATTCTATCAGTGTTTACTTTATATATGTAGGTGCTCCAATGTTGGATACATATATATTTTTTATTGTTAAATCTTCTTGATTAATTAACTTTTTATCACTATATAATGTCCATCTTTATCTCTTCTGACAGATTTTGTCTTAAAGTCTATTTTGTCTGATAATAAGATTGCCATCCCAGCTGTCTTTTGGTTATTATTTGCATGAAATATTTTTTCCATCCTTTCACTTTCAACTTATTTGTCTTTGGGCCTAAGGTGTGTCTTTTGTAAACAGCATATAGTTGGATCATTTTTTTTAATCCATTCTGCTACTCTTTTATTTTTGATTGGAGCATTTAGTCCATTTACATTCACTGTAATTACCAAAAAGAAATAACTTCTGCCATTTTCTTATGTTTGTTGTGTGTGTGTGTGTGTGTGTGTGTGTGTGTGTGTATGTCTGAATTTTTCTTTGTAATTTACTACTGCTTGTTTTTATGTTTTGTTGGTTTATTTTAGTGAGCCATTTTGATTCCCTTCTTTCCTTTTATGTATTTTTTTTTTTTTAGTTATTTTCTTAGTGGTTACCATGAATATTACATTTTATATCTTGCATTTATAACATCCTAGGGTAAGTTAATACCAACTTAACTTCAGTAACATGCAAGAGATTCTATACCTGTATCATTCTCACCCCCACATTTTGTTGTTATTTTTATCAATTACATCATTATATTTCATGTGCCCTGTAGCATAATTTATCATTTTTTTTATACATTTGTCATTACAAAGCATGAAGGACAAACCACTTAGAATTATCAAGCATAAACACTTTATTACTATTCCTTATACTTGTTCATTCATTACCTTTATTGGAGATCTTTCTTTTTATGTATGGCTTTGAGTTACTTTCTATTGTCTTTACTCTTCCATCTGAAGGACTTTCATTAGTATTTTTTGTAGGGCTGATCTAGTGGATATGAACTCACTCAGCTTCTGTTTGTCTGGGAATGTTTTAACTCCACTCTCATTCTTGATGGACAGTTTTGGTGGGTATAGTATTCTTGGTTTACAGTTTTTCTTTTTTTCTTTCAGCAGTATAAATATATCATTCCATTGCCTTCTGGCCACCGATGTTTTTCAGGAGAAATCAGCATTTAATCTTATTAGGGGATCCTTTATACGAGACTATTTGCTTCTCTCTCACTACTTCCAGAGTTTTATCTTTATCTTTAATTTTTGAGAGCCTAACTATGATGTGTTTTGGTGTAGATCTCTTTGGATTTATCCTACTTGGGGTTCTTTGAGCTTCTTGGATTTGTAGATTCATGTCCTTCATCAGATTTGGGAAATTTTCGGTCATTATTTTTTCATATATCATTTCTGTCCCTTTCTCTGTCTCATCTCTTTCTGGAATTCCCATGACGTGTGTAGTAGATCTCTTGATGCTGTCTCATAATTCCATTAAACTGGGCTCAGCAGTCTTAGGCCTCCATTCTTGTTGCTCTTCAGCCTCCATAATTTTGACTATCTTATCCTCTAATTTGCTGATTCTTTCTTCTTCTGCCTTCAAATCTGTTGTTAAATCCTTCCATTGTGTCTCTCATTTCATTTACTGTCTCTTCCAGTTGCAATATTTCTGTTCTGTTTCTTTTTAGAGTGTCTATCTCTTTTACTTTATCCTTGTATTGTTCATGCATTATTTTCCTTATTTATTTTAGTTCTTTGTCTATATTTTCCCTTAGTTCTTTGATAATGTTTAACATTGTGGTATTATATTCTTCGTTGTGTTCATTATTTGGGCTTTCATAGTTGCGATTTCACTCCCTTCATCTTGTTCATTTGGATTGGCCATCATTTCTCTTGTCTTTGTGTGTCCTGTGATTTTTTTTGTTGGAGCATTGGAATTTTCTAGAATGTTAAATTTCTCAGGTCTCCCCAGTATTTGCTGTTTTTTTTTCCCACATTATTTTCTTCAAGGAACTCTTAGATGGGCAGAGCCTTTGGCTCTTGCTTACTGCTTCCTCTCCCTCTCTGTGATAGTTCCTTCTCCCTCCCAGATTTAATTAGGATTTGAAAGGTCCAGATCTCAGTTTTCAACTTTCAGTGTCTCCTAAACACAACAGAGAACACGCAGTGATCAGTCTGTCCACCACAGGGCTCAGCCACTCAGGAGAGTTATTGCACACTGTCTTAGTCATCTAGAGCTGCTGTAACAGAAATACTGCAAATGGATGGCTTCCACAAAGAGAAATTTATTCTCAGTCCAGTAAGCTACAAGTCCAAATTCAGGGCATCAGCTCCAGGAGAAGGCTTTGTCTGTTGGCTCTGGAGGAAGGTCCTTGGGATGCATCAGTCTTTCTTTGGTCTGGGAGCATCTTAGCGCAGGAACCTGAGGTCCAAACGATGTGCTCTGCTCCCGGCACTGCTTTCTTGGTGGTATGAGTTCCTATGTGTCTCTGCTTGCTTCTCTCTTTTATATCTCAAAAGAGATTGAATTAAGACACTATCCAATCTTGTAGACCTCATCAGTATAACCTCATCATACTGATAGAGTTTACAACACATAAGGAAATCACATATAACCTCATCATAGTGATAGCGTTTACAACACATAAGGAAATCACATCAGATTACACAATCATACAATACTAGGAATCATGACCCAGTCAAGCTGACAGACATTTTTGGGGGACACAATTCAATCCATGATACACACTAATCAATATTTACACCAGGGGCACAATCCTCTCTCTCTTGTTATCTCTCCCTCCCTGCTCTGTTTCTGCAACTATGTTTTCAGTCAGAAAGCCCACACCCAATGAACCCCCTGTGGAGCTGGATGTTGCCCCCATGTTTTGCCTGAGGCTTCCTTCCATGCTCTGTGGGGGCCACTTATATCTGAGCTGGCATTCAGGGGAAGCACAGGCAGACTTTCCACTGTATCAGGAAGAGGAGGGGCTAGCACTCCTCAGACCAACCTCCAAGAGATTTATCTTGTTGATTTCACAGCCCCAGTGACTCTGTGTTGGTTGGGGAAGTAGTCTCCACTTAAGTGACCTACCTTCTATCTTGACTGCAGGGAACCTTCCATAGCAATTCATATCAGTCCAGCAGCCAACAGTTACTGGGTGGAGATGGGCTGGCACGTTCCAGATAACTCCCCAGGGAAATCTGCCTTGTTGATGTCAGAGCCCCACCAGTAGTATATTGTCTGTGGTAATGGGCTTAACTTAAGAAACTTGCTTCCTAGCTCACAGCAGCCTCAGTCAACAATTCTCAGCACTGACCAGAATGGGGGCAGACAGACCTGAAATGACCCTCAGAGGGTTATGTCCTGTTGATTTGGGAGAACTGAGCTATGAATTTGCAGATAGGCAGAGTGCTGGCTATGGGAGCAGACCCCATTGCACGGGTTCTTCTGTAGCAATTTTCAGCAGCCTGGAAATCAACAATTATCGGGTTCAAGAGAGACTGACATGTCCCCAACTGACCCCCAAGGAGGTCTGCTTTGTTGATTTTAGGGCAGAAGGGTGGAGTCCTGTCTCTTTGCACAGGCAGGCGGTGTGTTGACTAGGGAAACAGGTTCCTTTGCTAGGGTTGCTTCCCCAGTTCACAAAAGCTAGAGGCCCACATGGCTGGGGAGAAAGGCAGGGATGGTGGGAGAAGTGATTTTCCTACCACATACAAATTGTCATTGATTCATTGATTCTTGCCTATCTGCAGATCCCTGCTGTTGTCCTCTGCTCTCCAGTTCAGAGTTCCTCAAGACCTTGCACTGTTTTCTTGTTGTATATCTTGGTGTATTTGTGGAGGAGGGTCAGAATGATAATCTGCTTACACCACCATATTCCAGTATTTGTTTTTATTATTTTTACATTTCATCCAGAGTCAGAGCCTATCCAAGTTGGCTCAGACCCATGGTTCCATTTGTGTATGATCACTGACTAATCATGTCACATTCCTCAAGGTCCTTGCTAGCTAAGCTGAGAAAAAAAGTATGCCAATACTTAGCAATGCAGTATGTTCCCTCTCCCTTGCAATAGGTTCATGACAAAGATTATTTATCTTGAATAGGTAATACATGCACATGGTACATTCAAAGAGTAGGTAAGGAAATGCAGTAAAAAGTAAGTCTCCTTCCTTCTTCTGCTCCTCATTCATCCAGTCCTTTTTCCCAAAAGTGGCCACTGTCATCAGTTTCTTAGGTGTTCTTGTAGAGATATTCTATGTATTTACATACATATACTTATGTACACACACACATTTTCTACTACCTTTATGGGTAGTAGAATATTCTATATTTGTGCACTTGGCCTTTTTCAATTAACATTATGTCTTGGAGATAATTCTATATCAGTACATGTAGAGCTGCCTCCTTTTATATGGCTGTGTAGTATTCTGCTGTGCCCCCTATTGAGGACCAATTAGATTGTTCTTAGTCATTTGCCATGACAATGTTGCAATGGATTTAAACAGGTTATTTTAAGAAAACAGATATTTACTAAGTAGCTACTATGTCCAAGACACTATAGTAGGCTGAGGTATGTGAGAGTCAAAGACAAGACATGGTTTATGCCTTCAAGGAGCTAATGATTGAGTAGGGGTAAATAAAGTCATCCTGGGCTAAATGCTGTAGGAGGTACAAAGAAGGTGATGTCAGAGTACAGGGTAGCAAGAATTAATACATTGAGGGAGAAGAGGGTACAGAGGATTGGGCATGTCTTCCTAGAGAATATGGTATTTAAACTGTACTGTCAAGCCTTTCAGATTGCTTAGCTGGTTTAGAGTGGGGAGTAGGCATGGTAGGTGAAGTATGAGATATTCCAAGCAGCGGGAACAGCATAAGACAAAGAGTCGAGGCATGAAAGAAATAGTATGTTTTGGAAATGGTACATGGTTGCCCTAGTGTGGCTGGAACCAGTAATTCTGGCAAAGTGAGTTGGGGCCAGATCAGGAAGGGCCTTGAGTGCCATGCTTAGATGGGACAATGACTTGATGAGACCGAGGGGTAGAGGATTACCTTGGTGACATGGTAGAGGAGACAAAGGAAAGATATTACAATTGGGGAACTCAAATATTCTGACTCAAATGAGTGTCTACTGTGGAAATTTCTTGGAAAAATACACGTGATACCAAGTCAGATTACCTGGGTTTGAGTTCTTCCTCCACTAACCAAATCACTTAACCTCTCTGAATTTCACATTCCTTATTTATAAAATGAGGGTAATAGCTTCACACATCTTTCCAGTCTTCTGTGAAAATCAGATGAGCAAGGAGACGAAAAAGGCTGTGTAAAGTGTGCTGTTCTATACTCATGTGAAGAGTAGATATTATTCTTGACAGGCAAGAGGGCACACGCACTTGGGTGGGCAGGGTATGACTTTTTCCACTACCAGGAATTCAGACTTCAGATGGCCAGACTTAACTTTCTTCTTTTCTAAATGCTAAGAGATGGAACAGGAATTCCATTTTCAGGCAATAAGCCTTTCCTCCCCAGCTGCAGACTTCCTAGATTCTCTGCTTGAGGAGAGACTAAGGTCACCAAACAGTGACATGGAGAGAGGAGCTTCTGCTTGGGAGTCCATTGCTTTGAAAAGTTTTCATGTCATGCTGTTTTTGGTGTGTGTTTGTGTATATGTGTTAGAACTTGACTAGTTCTGCAAGTGATTTAGCTGTTAAGTAATGAAAGGAAGGCAGCAAGGGAAAGAAATATATACATCTAGCTCAGGTTCTAAGAGGTCCTATTTCCATGAGGAGACATCTTTTCAAAGGGC
Source organism: Trichechus manatus latirostris (assembly GCF_000243295.1). Classification (NCBI taxonomy): domain Eukaryota; kingdom Metazoa; phylum Chordata; class Mammalia; order Sirenia; family Trichechidae; genus Trichechus; species Trichechus manatus. Next base: position 4,872,440 of record NW_004444022.1, read on the forward strand.
CCGACTGCCATACCAGGAAGTCACATTTAAGCTGAGTCATCTGGGCAGAGATTTCGGGAAAGATCCTGATGCATTTGGATTAAAACAAAAAACTAAAAGAGCAGAGAGTGAGGCTTGTGGCAAGTTGGGGGGAGATGGCAGGAATATCATGTGGAAAGGTTGAAACAGTTTGGTATTCTCGAAGGATAGTAAGAAGGTCAGTGTGACTGGAGCACAGGGCTGGGGCAGTTGGCATGATAGGAGCACAGAGAATTGAGCAGGGGTCAGCTCACACAGGACTTTGTAGGCCCAAGGAATGTGTGTATCAGCTATACTCTAAGGTAATGTGGTTCAGTGGTTCAGTCTGGAACCAGACTGCCTGGGTCCAAATTCTGACTCTGCTACCTCTTAGCTGTGTGACCTTGGGCATATTACCTAATCTTCCTGTGACTCAGTTATGTCTTCTGAAAAATAGGGATAAAAATGAATTAACTTGTTCACAGTGGGCATGGAAGTGCTGATCAAATGGTAGGTGTTGTTTATACAGTAGGAAATGTTTGAAGCAGTAGAACGATAAGGTCTTCTTCATGATCTGAGAAGTTAACTTTTGTAGCTCAGTAGCGAATGGTTGGAAGAGAGTGAAAATGGAGATGGCAAGCCCAATTGAGAAGCTGCTGAAGAAATGAAGTCAGTGGACTTGGAGAGAGGAGGGCAAATTTGACATCCATTTTGGAGACAGAAGCAACAGGACTTGCTGTTGAATTTATTGAGAGAGGTGTAGGACAGGGAGGAAACAAGGAGGATGATTCCTAGGTTTCTGGCTCTGCCACTGACAAGCTGTATGATTTTGGGCAAGTGACATAACCCTCTCTAAGCTTCAGTTTTCTCATCTGTAAAACTGGAATAACAGTAGTACCTGGTCATTGAGTTGTTGTGAGAATGAACTAAGATAATCTATGTAAAGCATTTGATGCAGTGTTTGTCACATAGCAAGGGCTCAATTAGTAATAACCTTTATTATTTTAAGAAAATAATAATCCTTCACATTTTTTGATGTTTTGTCATTTCTAAAGGACCATCATACATATGAACTCATGTAATCCTCACAACAACACTGTTCCTACTTTAAAGTTGGGGAAACAAAGGCTGGGAGAAGTGACGCATCTTGTCCACACAGCTATCAAATAGACTCAAGACAAGAAGTAACTCTATAGTAGCTTCTTAGGCATCAGTCTCCCACTTGCCAGAGGTGGATGTTTTCCTGGCCTCCTTAATTTCAGAGGTGATAGACACCATTATAAAGATCCTGAATGCAGTAAGTCGTGATAATATTAGCTAACATTTACCAAGTCAACATTTATTTTGTGCCAGACATTGTTCTAAGTGTTTTACATGTTTATCTAACTTAATCATCCCAACAATTCTATGAGGTAGGCACAATTTTCCAGTCAAGAAAACTTCCAAGTAGGGTCTGGAAAAGAGAAGGCCCCTCAATCCAGGTGCTGAAAAGAAATTTTATGCTTCCCCCTTTACTCTTCCTGCCTCCCCTCGCAACTATAGATTTCAGAGATGATGAGGACTCAGGGAAGCCCTTTGAATGTTTGTGAGACACATGTATTTGGGTATATAAAAGGCAATGAGGCCTGGCAGAGTGTTTTTCATGTACATAGCAGGAACTCTGTGAATGTTTGTGGAATGGATGAGTGAGCTGATGAAGGGGGGGTGGACCCCAGGCTGCCTGGAACCACCAAGCCTGGAGCTGGCCCCAAAGGAAAGCGAGGCATTTGCAGCAAATGTTCCCTTTGGCCCAGGTAAGATGCCACTGAACCAGCCAGGCAGTAAGGTGGATAGGCTGAAATTGGAAGCTTCAGAAGTCCTTCCTGGGAAAATTACTTAACTCTTCTGGACCTCAGTGTACTCATATGCAAAATGGGGCTATTCTCTCTTTTCTCTATTTTTCTGTTCCTTTCTGTCTCTACCTTTTACACACACACACACATACACACATTCATTCACTTATCCATTTACTCATTCAGTAATATTTATCGAGCAACTGCTATATACCAGATACTGTTTTAGGCACTGGGAATAAAACAGTGAACAAAACAGACAAAAATCTTGCCTCTGTAGAACAGATATTCTAATGGGGAAGATATATGCTAAACAAATAATTAAATAAAATATATAGTATGTTAATGATAAGGAAAAAAATACAGCAGAACAGGAATAAGAAGTGTGTGGGTGGTTAAAATTTTAGATTTCTATTTCCTGCTGCACTTCCCTCACAAGGTTGCCATGAGGTTGAAATGCGATAAAAGGCTGCAGTATTTAGGAAACTGTGAAGTTCTATTTAAATGCAAAGTGCAGTTATTCTTGGGGGATAATTTTCTCTGGGTCCTTATTTTCTCTTCCCTTCTCTATCATCAGTGGGGTAAAGCAGCAAGGTGCTGAGTTGGAGGACAGGAATCTCAGATTCTAGGTCTGACCCTGAAATGACAATTTCTTAAAATCCCGAATGTATAGAACTATACAGATTCTAAAGCACTTTCCCCAGAGCTGGGTCTTCTGAATCTTAATCCTTTGTTCTATTCACTCTCCCATGAAACAGTGAGAGCTAGGACAAGTCACTTTCCTTCTCAGAAACAAAGTGTTTCCTGTCTGTAAAATGGAAATGATGATGCCCCCACCTTACCAGCCTCATTGCGCTATTGTGAGGTGCAAACCAAATTATCATAAAATAAGCCTGTAAGGCTGGTTGCTAGGATCTGGAGAATTGATGCACCAGCTTGAGCAAATGGTGTGTGTATCTTTGTGTGTGTGTTTTGTTTTGTTTTTAAATATTTTATTGTGTTTAGGTGAAAGTTTACAGAACAAATTAGTTTTCCATTCAAAAAATTGTACACACATTGTTCCACGACATTGGTTGCAATCCTCACACTATGTCAACACTCTCTGCATTTCTACCCTGAGTTCCCTGTTTCCTTTTGTATGGTTTTCCTACCCTTTCCTGCCTTCTCATCTTTACTTTTGGGCAAATGTTGCTCCTTTGGTCTTGTTTTACGGAGTATGTTCTTTTTGGGTGTTATTGTTTATTTTTTAGGCCTGTTTATTGCTTGGCTGGAAGGTGGTTTTGGGGAATGGCTGCAGTTCCAAGTCAGAGAGGTATCTTAAGGCCAAAGTCTCAGGAGTTCCTCCAGTCTCTATCAGGCCAGTAAGTCTGGACCTTTTTTTTCTTTTATGAATATGATTTTTGTTGTACATTTTTCTCCTGCTCTGTCTGGGTTGCTCTATTGTAATCTTGGTCAGAGCAGTCTGTAGTGGTAGCCGGGCACCATCTAGTTCTTCTGATCTTGGGGTCATGTAGGCTGTGGTGCATGAGGTTCATTAGTCCTTTGGACTAATTGCGCTCTTGAATCTTTGGTTTTCTTCACTCTCCTTTACTCCGGATGGGAAGAGACCACTATTTGTATCTTAGATGACCATTTGCAAGCTTTTAAGACCCCACACACTACTCACCAAAATAGGATGTAGAACATTGTTTTTATACACTATGTTTTGCCAATTGACGTAGATGTCCCCTGAGTCTATGGTCCTTAAGCTTCAAGCCTAGTATCTTTGTCTTGGGAGGTGTTAAGTTGTGCATAAGAAGTTTCCATGATTGTGCTCCTTCTATGTTCTATTGTCTATACTAGTACACATGCAACATCTACAAACATGTGTGTAGAAATATCCACAGCCTAACCTACATCTTCAGGTGGGTGCTCTCCCTTACACCCTCCCACACCTCTTTGACATACCTATCTACCTATGTATCCCTTTGTAGATTGTTGTTTGTTAATACTGTTGTTGCAGGATTGTCTGTGTTATAGTACTTGCCATAGTTGCCGTTTGTTCTTGTATTCCTTTCAGTGTCTTCCTTTTCCCTTGTCATGTTGTGCTCATTTCCCCATATACAGTATTGCCCTTCCCTTCACCAATATTACCATGTGTCTTCTATCTATTTAGTAATTTCCCCCATCTTCCCCCTCCCTTTCCTGCTAACCATGAAGAATGTTTTTTTCTGTGTATAAACCTTTTCTTGTTTTTTTCCTTAATGGTGATTTCATACAGTTTTGTAATTGGTTTATGTCTTAGGCTGGGTTCTCTAGAGAAGCAAAACCAGTAAAGAATGTAAATATACGTACAGAGAGATTTATATCAAGGAAATGGCTTGCACAATTGTAGAGGCTGGAACATCCCAAGTCCAAGTCCATGGGTCAGGATAGAGGCCTCTACTGATAAACGTAGCTGCAGGGGCCAGTGAACCCAAGATTGGCAAGTCAGACAGCAGGGCTCTCATTCACAGGCTGTGATGACCAATGAAATCCAAGATTGGCAGGCAAGATGGCAAGTAAGCTGCTAGCTCATGTTCCAAGAACTGGAGGCCAGATGAACAGGAGCCAGTTGCAGGATCCAGAGTGAGCAAAAACCCGCAAGCCTGGCCAGAGAGTCCACTTATATTTGATGCAGGCCACACCCCCAAGGAAATGCCCTTTCAACTGATTGGCTACTAACAGTAAATCCCATAATGCAGTGATGACATTATATCAGATCTCATCATGGAAGTGACAACATCATCATACGACTACCAAGCTACATCATAAATGCCAAACCACTGAGAATCATAGCCCAACCAATTTGACACACAGTGTTAACTATCACAGCCAACCAGAAAACATCTCCTTAAATGATACATAATCTCTGAATAAAGACAATTATAGTCATACTTGAACCTAACATGATGCAACGAACACACATATAACAGAATATGCACTGGCCCTGTTTACATCTTATTTTTTTAAAGCAAAAAGGAAGTTTTATTTGACATATATTCAAAAAGGCAAAAGTGGGAAATTGGACAACTTGCTACCAGAGCCATGTTTGTCCTAATCCAAGGAATATTACTGAACAGACAGAAGTGGGAAAATGGGCAGGCATGCTGCTAGAGCCATGTCTGTCCAAGTCCAAAGAATATTACAGAATAGGCAAGAATGGGAAAACGGAGAAGCATGCTGCTAGAGCCGTATCTGCCCGAGTCCAAGGAACATTAGTGTCATCAGTATATATTAACATTACAAACTGGGCAAAACCATTGAAAGCTTCACCTTTTCAGATTGGCTAGAAACTGTGATCCTACATTTTGAATTGTCTTTCTTAAAATCATTGGTACAGGTTTCAGTAATGACAGTCAGGAGGGTCTTCATTGGTCCAACAAATTTTCCATTCACTAAATGCTAATAGAAAAAGGTAAGAGTGGAAAGTCTTTTGTGTTCTGTTTGATTGGCTTGTGTGAAAGATTCCCTAAAAGATATTTTCCAAGATTATCCTAGCTATTGTCTTTATACCTCAGGGCCCAGCTGATGTGTCCTTGTGAGTTTTTATGAGTCCTTGTGAGCCCAGCCCCAGCTGGGTCACATTCTCTGTGCTCAAGGACAGGGAATAATGATTCCAATATTATCTTCTAAATCATTTCCTCCTGTTGATCAGATATTGGAGATAACACATTGATGATCAATACCTGGACTTAGTCGAGCTCATAAATGGCGGCCATTGCAGGCTCTTTAAATTCACGGTGCTGGTTTTCCGCTGGATACCATCTGGTTCTTCACAGGATCATCAATTGCATTGCCTAAGTGAGCAGAATGAATGTACATTAGCATTTTAGCCTGAGGCTTTTCTTTTGCCTTTTAAGTGTTTAAGACAATAGAAGATAAGGTTTTTTTTTTTATTCTACTTCAGGTGAAGGCTTACAGAACAAATAGTTTCTCATGAAACAGTAGTACACATGTTCTTTTATGACATTGGTTAACAACCCCACAACATATTAACCCTCTAAATTTTCAAACTTTTTTTTTTTGGTGAAAATACACACAGCCAAAGATACACCATTTCAAAAATTTCTACATACACAGTTTAGTGACATTCACTACACTCTTCCAGTTGTGCTGTTATTCTCACTTAAGATGAAGGCTTACAGAACAAAATAGTTTCTCATTTAACAGTTACTACAAATGTTGCCC
>NW_004444022.1:4879600-4881515 GCF_000243295.1 Trichechus manatus latirostris
CTATTCGAGTGACGACTCTTATTTCTCTAGGATATATTCCTAGGAGTGGGATTGCTGGATCAAATGGTATGTCTATTTCTAGCTTTCTGAGGAAGCTCCATATCATTTTCCAGAATGGTTGTATCATTTTGCATTCCCACCAGCAGTGCATAAGAGCTCCGATCTCCCCGCAGCCCCTCCAACATTTGTTCTTTACAGTGTTTTTGATTCGTGCCAGTAATTCCTGGGTGAGATGGTATCTCATTGTGGTTTTAATTTGCATTTCTCTAATGGCTCGTGATCTCGAGCATTTCCTCATGTGTCTGTTGGCCATTTGAATATCTTCTTTGGTGAAGTGTCTGTTCATTTCCTTTGACCATTTTTTAATAGAAGATAAGTTTTATTATGCCTAATACTATCAGGAAGTAGACTAAGAATATTACTATCCCTTGCAGTAGTGATCTAGCCCATGTACTTATTCCTGATGGTAACCAACCAAACAAATCTGGTGTTTGTAAGAGTGTTACAATGTGTAACCAAGTAGCTTGCTGTCCAATTCTATGTATATCCGGTTCTATTTCTCTTCTGTTATTTATCCAAATGCAACAAGAGGTATTTGCTACAGCACACAGACTATACTTTCTTGAACTAATAAAAATCTAAGGCTATTCTGTTATCTCATGTCAGCTTGGTTTATGAGGTCAGAGATCTGCTTTTGTGCTCCCATCCCACTAGCAACTTTGTCTGCTGTTGTCCCATAGTGACTGACAAATTTCTTAAGATTTCTCCAATTCAAATATACCATACCTACGAATTAAAGCTCTTAGAAATGACCAACCCCAGGCTGTGTTGGACCGATGGACTTTCTTCTAACTCTCATTTTACACTGGGTAACAAATTAACATTACCTTTCTAATATTTACTAGTATCATTATTATGAATATCTAAAGATAATCCTAAAACTCCCAAAGAGATTGTCCATGTAAATTCACTATCAGTTGGAAAGGGATCATCCAAACCTGTATAGTTGGATCCACCACATAAAAATATATATCCATAAGGAGCACACAAAGTTTGTCTAGAGAAAACAGAAAATATAGAAAAATTTACATGTGACAAGTTTCCATTAGAGAATTCATGATTAGCAAGATAATACAGGATGGACTTCTCCTGTTGGAGGTCTCCAGTTAATCAGTTTAAAACATACCAAATGTTCTTCCCAAGGGCAAGCTGCCCTTCCTTGGTTTACCTATTAACAGTGATGGGTCACTTTCTCAGAAGCAGAAGTGGAACCTAAGACAAAATGGAGTCTGAGCCACGAGGTTGATCTCTTCTAAGAACCTGGTTTCTTTAAGATACATAATTTTCTGTATAGCAAGAGAGTGAGAGTTTGATTGCAAACATTAGACAGGTATTTCATGCAACATTGTCTTGAAGACTAATTAAACTAATTACTGATTTACCCTAAACATAAATCTCAGTCTGATCTATAGAGTCAGTTTCACAAAACAGACTGAATTCTTAAAAAAAAAAAAAAGGACAACACACAGAGCAAAATGGGTCTTACTAGTTTATCTGGACCATTGCTTGACTCAAAAATGGCTTCAGGGGGACCTCATACCATCAAGAAAGCAGTGCCAGGAGCAGAGCGCGTCCTTTAGACAGGGGTCCCTGCGCTGAGAAGCTCCTAGCACGGGGGAACACTGATGAGAAGGCTGACAGAGAGAGAAAGCCTTCCCCTGGAGCTGACACCCTGAACAATCTTTGTTGGTTACCAGGGATGTGAGGGGTGGGGGGAAATACTAAATAGGCAATAGAGAAGTGATATCTTGGGTGAAGGGTGAGACAGTACACAATACAGGGGAAACTAGCACAACTTGTACAAAGAAAGGTCATGGAAGCCCCATAGACACATCCAAACTCCCTGAGGGACTGA
>NW_004444022.1:4882396-4884663 GCF_000243295.1 Trichechus manatus latirostris
TCATAAGACGATATGTGTACTACTGTTTCATGAGAAACTATTTGTTCTGTAAGCCTTCACCTGAAGTACAATTTTAAAAAAATGGCTTCAGGAACCAGTTTTTTTTTTTTTTTCTCAAAACTCGAGGTTCAAAAGGATATCCAAAGATGATGGCCTGTGTGAGTTACTAAAATGTGCACGAAAGCCAGAAATCTGGGTACCAGGAGAGTTATAACTATTTCATCATTCCCTCCTTTGGATCATGATCTTGCTATAGAATCTTTGATCAGAAATGCTCGATATACTTCTGGGCAACATGGAGCTATAGTCAGAAGCACCACGCTGTCCCTCCACAGCAAAGATCCGAAAAACTAAGTTAAACAGAGTCGCAGGTCAATCCTGAAATCCTAAGCATCAAATGAAGAGGTAAAGAACTCAGCCAAGCACCGAATGGAATAAGAAACTGACCAAGAACAGAGTGCAATGAGAGATATATGCAGAGGTCCCCTATCAGCTACCAAAGCATGGATCCACCTTCTTGGACTTCTATTGGAGATCAGCAAACAGGCGGCATGAGAAAGCAGCTTCACGGAGCTTCCAGCAGGAGACAGAACAACTGGTAACCCACCATATAGGCTTTCCCACCCCCCACTTAGCCTCCTCTGCTTCCTGCAGCCACAATCTATTGGCCGGGAAACATAAGCTTCCTGCCAGTGCCACTTGGATTCCACCCGCCCACACTGGCCAGCTCCCTAAGGGCCATTTGTTGGCTGTTGGTTTGCTTTTTTCCGCTTCTTTAGATTTCTTCCTTACCTCTCACCACTTCCCCCTCGTTACTCTCAAATACCTGGCTATGTGCGCCATCTTTGCTTCATCCGGAAAGGCTGTGAAACACCGCTCAAATGTGAAACTGCTTCCCAGCCAATGCCACCACGCATTGTTTGTTTGCTCTGATTTATTCTGTTTTGATTTCTTTGTTTGCTTTCTCAGCTTGGGAGCCCATTCTAGCCAGGCAGTACAGCGCAGCTTGGAAGCTAGTCCCTTACTTGGCAAAGACTCACAGGGATGTCCCTGGGGACATTTCTTTTTCCTAGGTTTTTATTTTTTCTCTGTTCGTTTTTGTTGTTTTTTAGTTTATTTGTTTAGTTTTCTTCTCTCTCTTATTCCCTTTTTGTCTATCTTCATTTCCAGTTTCTGGATTTATTCCTTTTTTTCTTTTACCCATTTTCTTTTCTTTCTTTTTGTTTTTCTCCATTTCTCAGTGTCTCATCTCTCCACTCCAATAGCAAGCTCGCTTAGCATTCTTTTTCTTTGTGTGTATGTTTCTGGCTCCTGTTCCTCTCTCCTCTCTCTCATCTTTACCATACCCATTTAGCTCCACACATTACAATCTATCCCCTCCTTCCTGCTTACCTGCACCATGCACTGAACATCACACTCCCAAGCAACACAGGCACGGTCTACTGGAACCTGCCCTGCACTGATTCCTGGACTGCAATGTCAGCCCCTGTACGTGCCACAAAAATCCTATCCCAGCAACACCCCTTCAGCTGGATCTTCCCTGCTGTAGCATACCTGAGTGAATGACCCTGCCCATTGGAGAAGAAGGTGAAAAGTATCGCGCCCACAGATGACCAAACAACAAAGAATGCACAGCCTGCGTGCTCAGACATAACCAAATAAAACAAAAAAAGGAGGATGAAACAAACAAATCTATAATCAGTAAAAGAAGAAAATTACCACTGAATGCCCCAAAGACAGTAGACAATATCAAAACATATACAAAAACAACAGGATGGTTCCACTAGTCATCCAAAATAAAACACCAGATGACCTTGCAGTAGAAGAAAAGGCACTAGACCTAACTGATAGGGAATTCAGATCTCTAATATTCAAAATTATCCAAGAGTTGAAGCAAAAAACAGACAAAATGAGGGAAAAAATAAACAAATTCATTGAAAAGGCGGGTAAATTCATGGAAAACACAGACAAAAAATGGAAGAATTCAAGAAAATACAGGAACAAAATACTAAAATAAATTCACAACTAGAATTCATACAAAAACAACAATTAGAAATCCAAAAGATAAACAAAAAGATTTGAGAAATAGACAGTGTCATAGAAGGGCTGAGGAGCAGGTTTGAAATGATGGAAGACAGGGTCAGCAAAATTGAAGACAAAAACTTGGATACAACTCTGAGGAAAAACCAGAAAAAAGAACAAAGAAAAATGAAGAAAGCCTGAGAATTATGTGCGATACAATCAAAAGCAAAAATCTGCGAGTGATC
>NW_004444022.1:4885324-4886946 GCF_000243295.1 Trichechus manatus latirostris
AACAATAAAAGAGGGAGTAAACAGTGTAGGTATAGAACCTTATAATGGAGAGGAAGGCAAGGTGATACCAACTAATAATAGACTGGTTCAAACCTAGGAAGATAAGAGTAAATTTCAAGGTAACCACAAAGAAAGTTAAGAAACATACTCAACAGAATAAAGAAGAAAAGCAGAGTTTCAGTAAAAACAAAACCTACAAAAACAAAAGAAATGGAAAAAAATCCACAAACAAAATGAATTCAGCACAGGAGAGTAAGAGGAACAAAGAAAACATCAGCACCAAAAAAATTACTACAAAATGAAATAAACTCACACCTATCCATAATTACACTGAATGTAAATGGCCTAAATGCACCCATAAAGAGACAGAGAGTGACAGAATGGATTTTTTAAAAAAAAGGATCCATCAATATGCTGTCTACAAGAAACACACCTTAGAAACAACGGTGTAAATTTATTAAAAATCAAAGGATGGAAAAAAATATATCAAGAAATATTATTGTCTAAAGTTTTTTTTTTAACTAATTTTATTTGGTCTTTATGTTATGCTTGTAATTAATTCCTATCATGTCTTTCAGTATAAGAGTATTATTTTTTTATAAATTAATCATGGCAATATTAAGTTTTGTCATCTACAGATAAGTTTTCACTTTGCTGATTTGCTGAAAACGTTTGACCAAAATATCTCAACAAAAAAGATGAACTATATTGGAATTGTGAAAAAGACTGTGACTATACTCAATCAAGATTTCCAGAACTCGTATGTAGAAGCTGATGAGTTCATAGTCTGTGGCTGATCCAAAATCACGTGGAACAGAAATTAACTACATAAGACTGAATAAACTAAAGGAAACTATGGGTTTTTATGTGGGAATATTGCTCATGTTTTAAGGTCCTCAGAAATCATATTCCTTTCTCCTTTCTCCTAAATTATCTAACTAATATGTTTAGATTGTAACTCTTGAATTAGACGTTCCTTTTCGTAAACGTAGCAAAGTTGTAATATCATAACCAGAGAAGTGTCTGAAATTTGAGCTATGATTTTACAAAACAGAAGAGCATTAAATGTCCTATTAGTCTCTCAAGGAACAGTTTGTGCCTTAATAGATAAATGTTGCTGTATTTATATTAATATGCAAGCCGAGGTTTTGGAGAATGTAGTTGCTGCTGAGGCACATGAAAAGTAGTTACTGATGCTGCTTATGCATAAACAAATACTTCATGAGATTTGTTTCCTTGGTTCAAAGACCTTAAGGTCATGGTTTCATTGGTTATTTAAGACAATTGGCGTAATGTTGTTGTTAGTGTTTCTATTCTACTTCCTGGTTATTTTTATTAGTTATAAGTTTTATTACTATGGTGCCTGGCATCTTAAGAACCAGATGGTTTACACTTACCATTTATCGAGCATTTCTTTTTTTAAAATTTTTTTATTGTACTTTAGATGAAGGTTTACAGAACAAATAGTTTCTCATTAAACAGTCAATACACATATAGTTATGACATTGGTTAACAACCTCACAACATGCAAACACTCTCCCTCCTCGACCTTGAGGACTTTTTTTGGGTGAAAGTATACATAGCCAAAGTTACACCATTTTGAAAGTTTCTACATGTACAAT
>NW_004444022.1:4889434-4899827 GCF_000243295.1 Trichechus manatus latirostris
GTATTTTCCATGAATTTTTCAATTTTTTTCCTCTTTTTTGTCTGCTTTTTGCTTCAACTCTTGGATAATTCTGAATATTAGAGATTTAAATTCCCTATCAGTTAGGTCTAGTGCCTTTTCTTCTACTGGAAAGTCATCTGTTGTTTTATTTTGGACACCTACTGAAACTATCCTGTCCTGTTTTTGTATATGTTTTGATATTGTCTGCTGTCTTCGTGGCATTCAGTGGTTATTTTCCTCGTTTATTGATTGTAGATCTGTTTGTTTCATCCTGCTTTTTTGTTTTATTTGCTTATGTCTGAGCATGCGGGCTGTGCATTCTTTGTTTGCTCATCTGTGGACACAATACTTTTTACCTCCTTCTCCAATGGGCAGGGTCAGTCACTCAAGTATGGTACAGCAGGGCAGGTCCAGCTGAAGGGAAGCTGCTGGAATGGGTTGTTTGTGGCACGTAGTAGGGCTGACAACGCGGGCTGGGAATCAGTGAAGGGCAGGTTCTGGTAGGCTATGGCTGTGCTACTTGGGAGTGTGATGTTCAGTCCACGGTGCAGGTAGGCAGGAAGGAGGGGAAAGATTGTGATGTGTGGAGCTAAGATGGGCAGGGTAAAGATGAGAGAGAGGAGAGAGGAACAGGAGCCCAAAACATACACACAAACTAACAAACAAAAAAGAGTGCTAAGGGAGCTTGCTGTTGGAGTAGAGAGATGAGAGACTGAGAAATGGAGAAAAACAAAAAGAAAAAGACAGAAAAGAAAAAGGGTAAAAGAAAAAAATGAATAAATACAAATTAGAGAAAAAAAGCCCAGGGATCCCACCAGTGCCGCTGCTAGGACTTACGAAGTTTCTCCTAGGGCATGAAGTACAGCCTGGATAGAAGGGGTAGAGGTGTCACACAGCACCAGGTATTTAGGAGACAGGAAGAGAAAGTAAGTATAGAGAGACGAGAAACTGGAAATGAAGAAAGGGAAAAGAGATAAAAACAAAACAAAGAAACAAAAATAAACAAATCAAAAAAAAAGAAAGAAGAAATGCCCACAGGGATGTCACTGTGCATTTGCGCAGAGTAAGGGAGTAACTCCCAAGCTGCGTAGATTGGCCAGCTAGAAGAGGCTGTCAAGCCAATAAAAAGAAAACAAACAAAGAAATCAAAACAGAACAAATCAGAACAAGCAAACAAAAAAAAGCCCCAGGGGTCCCACCAGCATGGCATCACAGGCCAGGAAACAGTTTCACAGTCAAGTGGTGTTTCACAGCCTTTCAGGAAGAAGCAAAGATGACACACTTAGCAAGGTATTTGAAATAAAGGAGGGGGAGGTGGTGATAGGTAAGGAAGAAATCTAAAGAAGCAGGAAAAAGCAACACCAGCAGCCAACAAATGGCACTCAGGGAGCTGGCCAGTGGGGGCGGGTGGAATCCAGTTGAGACTGCGGTGGAGCCAGTGCTTCCTGGCCAAGAGACTGTGGCCACAGGAAGCAAAGGAGGCCGAGTGGGGGTGAGGAAGTGTAGGGTGTGGGAAAGCATATATTGCTGGTTATCGGTTGTTGTGTCTCCTCCTGAAAAGTTCATGAAGCTACTTTCTTGTACCGCCTGTTTGCCGATCTCCAATAAGAGTCCAAGATGACAAATCCATGTTTCAGTAGCTGATAGGGGAACTCTGTATGTATGTCTCCTCACTCTCAGTTCTTGGTCAGTTTCTTATTCCATTCGGTGCTTGACTGAGCTCTTTATCTCTTCATTTAATGCTTAGGGTTTCAGGATTGACGTGTGTCTCTGACTTAGTTTTTCGGATCTTTGCTGTGGAGGGACGACGGCATGGTGCGTATATCTATACTGCCATGTTCGAGAATAATATTTCTAAATATAATCATTAACCTTATTTTCAAAGATATTCAGATATAATACATAATAATTTTGAGATATAATACCATATAGTCAGGATATACCAAGAATATACCAAGATTATCAAGTCTCTAAATACCTGAATAATAATAAAAATAGCTTCATAGGTAAATGATGTGTATTCCCCGATCAAACCATTGGCTTTGATGATACTAGATTCAAAAAAATAAAGTTGCAACCAAGTTTGGAATTAAAAAAATAATAAAATTATGATATAATATTATGCGTTTGCTGTGTAATATTAGGCAAAAACATAAGAGGAAATACTAACATATAAATTTTAACCCAAAGAGAATCAGACACTTCTCTTGATTTTAACAACATGTTCTATGTGATTTATTAAATAAAACTTTTTAGAGCTTTTCCGTTATAAAAGTTTTTTGTGGCTTTCCATGAAGTTCCAAAGTTGTCAGGAGTTTATTACAGGTTACCAAGAAATACTTAAGTTATTTAATCAAAGATCTTAAAGGTAAAAACCTCAGCTTTTTTTTTTTTTTCCCAAAGCCATGTCGCTTGGTTTTTGACTCAGGAATCTTATTCTAATGAGAGGCCAAAACTTTGTCTTAGGTTACACAAATAAACTAAACTTTTAACTCAGAAATCAAAGAAAATTTTGTATTTTAACAGCAAGAAACGTAATTCTTTGTTTTGTATGCTATTTAACATTAAAGCTCCTAAATATCTCTTAAACCATTAAACTTCAGCCAGACAGATAAAACTTTTGACCGTATCAAATAAAGCTCTTTACAATAAACCTTTTAAATGTTTGTCTTTGTTGCATACCTCTTATAGCGCATCCATTTTTATGGGAAAAATGAACTCACTTGTTAGCAGACCCAAATATATACATATATATATATCGTTTCTCTTGTGGCATAAAAAGCAAAAGTATATAAACCTAAATTATGACATACGTCTATTAACTCAATTTAACATCAATAAGTTACCTAAAAGATCTTGGAAATTATTTTAAGCCTGTATACTATAAAACATAACTGTTGTTGAAAGAAAGTCTGTTTAAACATTCTAAGTTTTCATTCAACTTTTACTATTTCTCATATTTTTCCCAATCTAATTTTAGCCCTTAAAGATTTTATCAACTGGCTTTGGAAATCACAAAGTCTCTGTTCAACTGACCAATTCATTGATATGGGTATAACCTTAAGGGTCTGGCTAGGATTGAAAACATTTTTCCAGGTCATTTCAGGTGTGCCTGATTGTGATTTCTATTTTTTTTTTTTTTTTGGCTGCTTAAACTTCCCCTACAATAGAGAGAACTTGCTTACAGTTCTTTTATGATTGGGATCCACTCAATTTCTGATAACTATAGCAAAGCAGCATTTTTTTTCCTATCTTTTTGTCTTAAAAGGATCTCCACCTAGTTGGAAAGGGTCTTTCAAAAGCTTCCCTGGAGCTATATGACCCTGGAGAATAGGAACTGGGGAGGCATGATTCTGCCTGCTCTCCCTATTTTTGACTAATGGTAGAAGACAGGATTAGGTCATTACAATTCATTTACATATGTTTAAGTTGACCTCAGCATTTTGAAAGGAAACTTTTACTGTTCTGGAACTGCTATTTTTACTTTAAGACAAAACTCTTCTTTTACCTTAAATAAAACACATTTCATATAATATCTAGCTTAAGTTACTTAGAAAGGTTTTGCTTTTAAGATTGACATAGTATAGAACATAAAGATCTTAGTGTACTTTTCAAATAGACCAATTTATATAAAAGTTTCTTGAAGTAGCTACTAAAAATCTAAATCCTAAGACAGATACAAGACACAGTTTTTCTGGACGAGGAAAGAACTGAGATTCTAAGACAGCCTTAAAAAAAACAGCAATTCTCAGCCATATCTTCTAACCTGATGATACAAGATAGAAACTTAAACACAAACGAGACAGAAAGACCACATAAACTCACCAGATAATACCATACAAAACAAGGATATGGGAATTTAGTTTCTTAAAGTATATATAGCAATTTTTGGTATTTAATGGACTCAATTCAAAGGAAAAAAACAGGTTCTAGATAAAACTTATTAACTTGCCAGAGCCTCAGATGGAGGAATATTAGACCTTTTGTCAAAACCTGAGCATCAAGCGTAAGTTGCCCAAAGACAAAAAGACAACACAAATGAAAGCTCATTTTCCCAAAGTAGTCGCTGAAATTCCAAATTACTTCTAGTATGCTCAGTTTATAGTGTTTTTAAAAATGGACCCCAAACCAGTGTCTTGGTATCGGGGGGAAATCCAGGCTCATTTATCAAAGATGTTAAGCTCTAAGATTCAAGCTTTTTGGTGTCCTTTTGTTGAACTTCATTCATTCTGATGACTAGAGACCTAATCTCTTATTTTAGACCTTAAACATACTAGTTCCTCCAATTGTAAAGTAAAGTAGCTACTGATGATTTTATTTTTAACATTGTGATTCTTTATTGAGAAACTGTATCATTAAAAGTATGGAGCTACCATTCTCCCTGCAAATTTTATAAAACAGGTCAGGAGCTACCACCTCTCCCTGCAAATTTCATAACACAGGTCAGGAGCTGCCACTTCCCCCTGCAAATTTGGCAAAACAGCACTATTTTCCAGGTTTTGTCTGAGCCACAAAAGGAAACCTAACGAGGAACGCGGCAGGGTTTGGACAGTGTTTCACTTAGACCATGTGTACCTACGCCGCTGTGCGAGAGTTGGCTTGTAGGTGGCAGGCAGCCTAGCACTCTAGCCTGTCTCACGACCACCTTATCCTGTCCTGGGAGACTTTAATGCTTGTGATGAGCGCTGGCCACCACCCTAATTGCTTTTACTGGTTGACCCGTGCCCAAAATTTTTGCTGCTTATAATGGCTGAAAGCTCTTTGAAGATAGAATTACCTCTTTAATGTTTCAAACGCCCGAATCCGGACCTAAACTGCAGTTACTAAATGTCACTCTTAATCAAATGATCAAGCAAAAATCTAAGAAAGATTCTCCTTAATCAAACAACTGGTTTTTCAAAACAAATATTCCAAACAAAACTTAAGAAAACATGAGAAAGAGAAGAAAACAAAAATAAGCAAAGGCTCATTTTCCAAGGGCACTCACCTCGTCGGTGTTGAAGGGACATGGAGTGGGAACACATGGGTCCAGAAGATAGGACTTCTTTTGCTGGCTTCTGATCCGCAGTTCAGATCCTTGAAGTCGACTGGATTTGTAGCTTCAGAAACCCTTGACGACTAACTGTTGTAGGGTAAAAAACATGGCAAAGTTTAGTAAAGCAAAGAAAATTTTATTCAACATATATTCAAAAGGGCAAAAGTGGGAAACTGGACAACCATGCTGTCAGAGCCATGTCTGCCCGAATCCAAGGAATGTTACAGAACAGACAAAAGTGGGAAAATGGACAAGCATGCTGCTACAGCCATGTCTGCCCGAGTCCTTATATCTTATATTTTAAGTGAAGAAAACAAAAAAATATTTGATGTACACATACAAGGCAGAAATACTCATAACAATTACAGTCCTCGTTTCTGCAACCGGTCACGTGGTTGTAAATAGTATTTAGAACTACCTTCTTCCACCATCCATTCGGTATTCCCTTTGACCTCAGCAAACACCTCAGCTGGTCATGGTTCTTTGCCTGCTGGGGTGACCTAAGCCTTGATTCATGAAGGGTCTGGGCCATTAGTAATCATGTCAGAATTGCATTGCTGTAGTTTTCCATTGACTATAATCAGAGGACATAGTAGTACTAAGAGGCACCCTAAGATCTGCATTCCAGATATACTCTTCTTTACTTCCATTATGTAATATCAATCCAATTTCCTCTTGATAATGAGGATCAATCACACCAGCCAATATGGTAACTCCCTTCTTTGCCTGTTGATCCAGAGGCATAAGGAGCCTAAAGTAGTCAGGTGACATTCTTAGTTTCCAGTTCAATGGAATCAGTGATGTGTCTCCAGGTGGGAGCACTTCTCCCTTTGGAACTAAGACTTCTAGAACCACAGAGCATAAGGTAGCAGGGACAGAAAGCAAAAATATTGTGAGTGGGTCACTAGGGATAATAGTGAGTGGTTCCACTCCCATTTCCACCACTTGATTTCTGGACCCATGAATCCTGGCTATGGGAGAAACAGCACCATATATTGGACGCTGGTTTAGAGAATATACAGCCTCCTGGAGAACATTGCCCCAACCAAGCAAGGTATTGCCAACTAGCTGGTGACATATTTGTGTCTTTAAAAGGCTATTCCATAGTTCTGTCAAGCCAGCTGCTTCAGGATGATGGGGAACATGGTAAGACCAGTGAATTCTATGAGAATGGGCCCATTTCCACACTTCATTTGCTGTGAAGTGAGTCCCTTGATCCGAGGCAATGCTGTGTGGGATACCATGCTAGTGGATAAGATATTCTATAAATTAAGTCCATGGATGGTAGTTTTGGCAGAAGCACTGCATGCAAGGAAGGCAAATCCATATCCAGAGTGTCTATTCCAGTAAGAATAAAATACTGCCCTTTCCATTATGGAAGTGGTCAAATGTAATCAACTTGCCACCAGGTTGCTGGCTGATCACCTAGAGGAATGGTACCGTATCGGGGACTCAGTGTTGGTCTCTGCTACTGGAAGATTGCCTTGGTGACTGGAAGTCCATGTTGCTGAGCCCATGCATAACCTCCATCCCTCCCGCCATGGCTACTTTGCTCATGAGCCCATTAGGCAATGACAGGAGTGGCTGGGGAAAGAGGATGACTGGTTTCCACAGAACGTGCCATCTTATCCACTTGATGGTTAAAATCCTCCTCTGCTGAGGTCATCCTTTGGTGAGCCTTCACATGAGACAAAAATATCTTCACTTCTTTGGCCCATTCAGAAAGATATCTATCCACATACCTCTTCCCCATACCTCCTTGTCTCCAATTTTCTAGTCGTGTTCCTTCCAAGTCCCTGACCATCCAGCCAAACCATTGGCCACAGTCCATGAATCAGAATACAATCGCACATGTGGCCATTTCTCCTTCCAAGCAAAGTGAACAACCAGGTGCACTGCTTGAAGTTCTGCCAATTAGGGGGATTTCCCTTCAGGGAAGTCCTAGAAAGGAGCTGCAGTGCTGCTGCTGTCTACTTTCAAGTGGTACCTGCATATCACACAGAACCATCTGTAAACCAGGCACGAGATTTCTCTTCCTCAGTCAACTGATCATAAAGAACTCCCCATGAGGCCATAGGTGCAGACTGGGAAATGGAAGTTAAAGTGACAGGAGTGGAGACCATGGGCAGTTGGGCCACTTCCTCATGCAACTTACTTGTGCCTTCAGGTCCTGCTCCTATATACTACTTTCATTTAATGATGGAGTGCTGCTGTGCATGTCCGGACTTATGGCTCTGTGGGTCAGACAACACCCAGTTTATGATGGGCAGCTCAGGCTGCATGGTGACTTGGTGGCCCATGGTTAACATTCAGTCTATACTAAGGCCCAGTAACAAGCCAAAAGCTGTTTCTCAAAAGGAAAGCAGTTAACTGCAGAGGATGGCAGGGCTTTCCTCCAAAATACTAAGGGTCTGCACTGTGATTCATCAATAGGGGCCTGCAGAAGTCTCCAAACAGCATCTTTATCTGCCACTGACACTTCAAGTATCATTGGATCAGCCAGATTACATGGCCCAAGTGGCAGAATGGCTTGTATGGCAGCCTGAACCTGTTGCAAAGCCATCTCTTGTTCTGGACCCCGTTCAAAACTAGTAGCTTTTTGAGTCACTTGATAAATAGGCGAGAGAAGCACACACAAATGTTGCTTCCAAAATCCAAAGAGGCCCAGTAGGCATTGTGCTGCCTTTTTAGTTGTGGAAGAAGCCAGATGCAATAACTTCTCCTTCACTTTAGAAGGAATATCTCCACAAACCCCACACCACTGGACCCCTAGAAATTTCACTGAAGTGGAAGGCACCTGAATTTTTGTGGAATTAATTTCCCACCCTCTAGCATTCCCACCAGCAGTGCATAAGAGTTCCAATCTCCTCGCAACCTCCCCAATATTGGTTATTTTGTGTTTTTTTTGGATTAGTGCCAGTATTGTCAGGTTGAGATGGTATCACATTGTAGTTTTGATTTGCATTTCTCTAATAACTAACGATCACTAGCATTTCCTCATGTGTCTGTTGGCCACCTGAATGTCTTCTTTGGTGAAGTGTTCATATCCTTTGCCCATTTTATAATTGGATTATTTCTCTTTTTGTTATTGATGTGTTAAGTATTTTGTAGATATTAGAGATTAGACCCTTTTCAGATATGTCGTAGCCAAAAAATTTTCCCCAGTCTGTAGGTTCTC
Organism: Trichechus manatus latirostris; assembly: GCF_000243295.1. Classification (NCBI taxonomy): domain Eukaryota; kingdom Metazoa; phylum Chordata; class Mammalia; order Sirenia; family Trichechidae; genus Trichechus; species Trichechus manatus. Next base: position 4,897,648 of record NW_004444022.1, read on the forward strand.
TTTTTACTCTTTTGGTGAAGTGTTTTGATGACCATAAGTGTATAATTTTTAATAGCTCCCACTTACCTAGTTTCTATTCTGGTGTTTGTGCATTGTTAACTATGGTTTGTATACTATTTATGCCATGTATTAGGGCCCCTACAGTTGTCCCTATTTTTTCTTCCATGATCTTTATTGTTTTAGATTTTATATTTATGTCTGACTCATTTTGAGTTAGTTTTTGCATATGGTGAGGTATGGATCTTGTTTCATTTTTTTACAGATGAACATCCAGTTACACCAACACCATTTGTTAAAGAGACTGTCTTTTGCCTGTTTAATGGACTTTGGGCCTTTGTCAAGTATCAACTGCTCAGAGATGGATGGATTTACCTCTGGGTTCTCAATTCTGCTCCATTGGTATATATGTCTGTTATACCAGTACCAGGCTATTTTTATTACTGTGGCTGTATAATAGGTTCTAAAATCAGTGAGGCCTCCCACTTTGTTCTTCTTCAGTAATGCTTTACTTATTGGGTCCTCTTCCCTTTGCATAAAAAGTTGGTGATTTGTTTCTCCATCTCATTAAAGAATGCTATTGGGATTGCATTGTATCTGTAGATCGCTTTGGGTAGTATTGACATTTTCACAATGTTGAGTCTTCCTTTCCATGAGCATGGTGTGTTTTTCCACTTATGTGGGTCTCTTTTGGTTGCTTGCAGTAGTGTTTTTTAGTTTCCTTTGTATAGGACTTTTATGTCCCTGGTTAGATTTATCCTTAAGTACTTTATCTTTTGGGGGGCTATTGTAAATGGTATTGATTTGGTGATTTCCTTTTTGAAGTTCTATTTGTTGGTGTAGAGGAATCCAACTTATTTTTGTATGTTAATCTTGTGTCTTAGTTATTTAGTGCTGCTATAACAGAAATACCACAAGTGGATGGCTTAAACAAACAGAAGTTTATTGTCTCATAGTCTAGTAGGCTAGAAGTCTGAATTCAGGGCACCAGCTTCAGGAAAAGGCTTTCTGTCTCTGTCCGCTCTGGAGGAAGATCCTTGTCTTCAATCTTCCCCTGGTCTAGGAGCTTCTCAGCACAGGGACCCCAGGTCCAAAAGATACGCTTTGCTCCTGGCATTACTTTCTTGGTAGTATGAGGTCTACCTGTCTCTCTGCTTGCTTCTCTCTTTTATATCTCAAAAGAGATTGACTCCAGGTACAACCTAATCTTGTAGATTGAATCCTGCCTCTTTAACATAACTGCCTCTAATCCTGCCTCGTTACCATCATAGAGGTAGGATTTACAACACATAGGAAAATCACATCAAATGATAAAATGGTGGACAATCACAAAATACTGGGAATCATGGCCTAGCCAAGTTGACACACACTTTGGGGGACACAGTTTATTCCATAGCATCTAGTATCCTGCTACTTTGCTGAAATCTTCTATTAGTTCCAGTACCTTTCCGGTGGATTCTTTGGAATTTTCTATGTATAAGATCATATCATCTGTGAATAGTGATAGTTTTACCTCTTCCTTACTGATTTGGATGCCCTTTATTTTTCTTGCCTTATTGCTCTAGCTAGAACTTCCAGCATGATGTTGAATAAGAGTGGTGATAAAGGGCATCCTGGTCTAGTTCTCATTGTCAAGGGGAATGCCCTCAGTCTCTCTACACTTAGAATGATGTTGGCTGTTGCTTTTCTGTAAATGCCCTTTATTAAGTTTAAGAATTTCCCTTCTATTCCTATTTTGCTGAGAGTTTTTATCAGGAATCGGTGTTGGACTTTGTCAAATGCATTTTCTGCATCGATTGATATGATCATGTGACTCTTGTTTTATTTATGTGGTGGATTACATTGATTGTTTTCTAATGTTGAACCATCCTTGCATACCTGGTATGAATCCCACTTGGTCATGATATATTATTTTTTTGATATGCTGTTGAATTCTATTGGCTAGAATTTTGCTGAGAATTTTTGTGTCTATGTTCATGAGGGATATTGGTCTATGGTTTTCTTTTTTTGTGGTGTCTTTGCCTGGCATTGGTATCAGGGTTATGGTGGCTTCAGAGAATGAGTTTAGGAAGATTCCTTTCTTGTCTATGTTCTGAAATAGTTTGAGTATTACTGGTGTTAACTCTTCTCTGAAAGTTTGGTAGAATTCTCCAGTGAAGCCATCCAGGCCAGAGCTTTTTTTC
>NW_004444022.1:4899927-4905933 GCF_000243295.1 Trichechus manatus latirostris
TACAATTTTTCATAGTATTCTATTATGATACCTTTTACTTCAGTTGGATTTGTTGTGATATCACTGGTCTCATTTCTTATTCAGGTTATTTGCTTACTCTTCTGTTTTTCTTTTGTCAGTTTGGCCAGTAGTTTGTCGATTTTGTTGATCTTTTTAAAGAACCAACTTTAGGTCTTATTGATTCTTTCTATTGTTTTTCTGTTCTCTATTTCATTTATTTCTGCTCTAATATTTATTATTTCCTTTCTTCTGGTGCCTGAGGGCTTCTTTTACTGTTCTCTTTCTATTTGCTTGAGTTGTAAGGTTAATGTTTTGATTTTGACCCTTTCTTCTTTTTTGATGTGTGTGTTTATTGCTATAAATTGACCTCTAAGCACTGCTTTTGCTGTTTCCCAGAGGTTTTGGTAAGATGTATTTTCATTCTAATTTGACTCTAGGAATTTTCTTTATTCCATCCTTGATTTCTTCTATTACCCAGTAGTTTTTAAGCAAGATGTTGTTCAGTTTCTCTGTATTTGATTTCTTTCCTTGCTGTTTCTGTTATTGATTTCTACTTTTATGACATTATGATCAGAGAAGATGCTTTGTATTATTTTGATGTTTTGGATTTTGTTAAGGCTTGCTTTATGGCCTAAAATGTGCTCTATTCGTGAGGATGTTCCATGTGCATTGGAAAGAATGTATACTTTACTGCTGTTGGGTGGAGTATTCTGTATCTGTCTATGAGGTCGAGTTGATTGATTGTGGCATTTAGATCTTCTGTATCTTTATTGAGTTTCTGTCTAGATGTTCTATCCTTCACTGAAAGTGGTGTGTTGAAGTCTCCTACTATTATTGTGGAACTGTCTATTTCAATTTTCAATGCTTTTAGAGTTTGTTTTATGTATTTTGGAGCCCTGTCATTCATTGGGTGCATATTTATTACGGTTATGTCCTCCTGGTGTATTATATATTTTTTCCATCTTTTGAGTTTTAGTTTTCATCTTTGTGTCTAAGGTGTGTCTCTTCCAGACAGCATATAGATGGATCATGTTTTTTTATTCCACTTTGCCACTTTCTGTCTCTTTACTAGTGCATTTAGGGCATTTACATTCAGTGTAATTATTGATGGGTATGAGTTTGCTGCTGCCGTTTTGTTGTATTTTTTTTTTCCTGGGGTGTTGATGGTTTCTGCTTAATTTTCTGTGCTGAGTTCTTTTCTTTTTTATGGGTTTAATTTTCATCTCTTTCATTATTGTTGATTTTGTTTGCTGATTCTTTTATGTTTTTCTTCTTTTTTATTTTGAAGGGTAGATTTGTTAGCTCCCTTCGTGGTTACCTTGAAATTTACCTTTATTTTTCTATATTTAAACCAGTCTTTTATTTCTTAATATCATCTTGACTTCCTCTTCCTATGGAAGTTCTAAGACTACATCATTTATTCCCTCTTTTTTGTTTTGATGTTGTCTACATTTACATATTGACGTCTCTGGTTCCTTTTTTTCAGTTTTTTAGCTTGTTTCATTTTTGTGAATTCCCTATCTGGGTTGGAATCTGGATGATCTGTCCTGTGTCCTTGTCTTGGATTGTTGTCTGATGTTGTTGGTTCTCTAAACAGAGGACTCCCTTTAATATTTCATGTAATTTTGGTCTGGTGTTTAAATATTCCATTAATTTCTGTTTATCTAGAAACAACCTAATTTTGCCATTGTATTTGAGAGACAATTTTGCTGGATATAAAATTCTTGGCTGGCAATTTTTTTCCTTCAAGGATTTGTATATGTCATCCCATTGCCTTCTTGCCTGCATGGTTTCTGCTGAGTAATCAGAGCTTAATCTTATTGGTTCTTTTCAGGTGACTTTTCGTTTATCTCTGGCTGCTCTCAGGATTCTTTCTTTGTTTTTGGTAAGTTTGATTATGATATGTCTTGGTGACTTTCTTTTGGAGTCTCTCCTGTATGGGATTCATTGAGCTTCTTGGATAGGAATCTTCTCGTCTTTCATGATATTAGGGAAGTTTTCTGCCAGCAAATCTTCGACAATTCTGTGTTTTCCACTACCTCCCCCCCCGCCCCATTCTGTTACTCCGGTCACTCGTAGGATTTTCCTCTTAATAATATCTTACATAATTCCTAGGCTTTCTTCATTCTTTTTTTTTCTGATTTTTCCTCAAATTAGTGTCGAGGGATTTATCTTCATTTTCACTAATTCTGACTTCCATTTTCTCAATTCTGCTTCTATGACCTTCTATTGAGTTGTCTAATTCTGAAATTTTATTGTTAATCTTTTGGATTTCTAGTTGCTATTTCTGTATTCTGTTATTTTGTTCTTGTATTGTTTTCCTGAACTCTCCTATCACTTTGTGTGTTCTTTTGTTTGTTCTATGCTTTGCATGATCTCCTTCTTGATATTTTGAAGAGCTCTGTATATCAGTCTTTTGAATTCTTTATCAGGTAGTTTCATTGCCTTGTCTTCCTCCGGGAGGATTTCTGGTTCTTTATTTTGGTTGCTTTCTGGAGCCATCTTGTCCTGCTTCTTTACGTGATTCGATATTGACTTTTGTCTCTTAGGCATCAATAAGTTATTATATTTATTCATTTATTATATTTTTGTTTACTGCATCCTGAATTTTTGTTTTGTTTTAATATGTACAAGTGCTGGGCGTTTGTGCTACTGTGGTCAATTCTGGACTTGTTGAAGCTCTCACCTCCTTTCTCCAGGTGGTCAGAGCATCTACTAGGTGTGTGAGCCTGGAAATCTGTTCACTGTTCTTGTGGGGCTCCTGAAGAAGTAGGAGCTGTTTTTGGTGGTGTGATGAATCTGTTCTGGTGGTCACCTATGAGTACAGGGAGTAGTCTCCCCGTCATTGGGTTGGGTGTTGTGTGTTTTTTGCTCCTTACTGGTTGGTCGGGGCACAGGTGCCCCAGCCGTTGGTCACTGCACGTGTGGTGTGGAGACTCTCACCTATAGTCCTGGGTGGGCAGGCCTGTGTGGGGGTGTTCAGAGCAGGCACAGGTCTCTAGTTGCTGCAGGAGGCAATGTGCAGGGCAATGCAGGGGGCTGTCAGCTGCCCCAGGTGCTCAGATGGAGGGCTTGCCCCTGTCCACTAGAGTGTGTAGTGGGGGAGGGGGAGGTGCAGCCGGTCCTTGTGTGCCCAGTACCATTGTTTGGAGGGATTAGGGGGTGGTGCTTATTCTCAGACTCCTGACATGGGTGGCTAGATGGAATGGGTGGTACCATTGACCTTCTGGCCTCTGGTATGGGGGGGGTGAGACCCCTTTCTAGGGGCAGGATAGTGTCAAATGCCACAAATCTGCAGCTCCCACTTGGATGCTGCAGGTGAAAATGGGCTTCAGGTAGAAGCCCTACCTGTTTTGTCCTAATGAGGATGTGATGTGCTGAGTGGGCCAGCAAGGCACTGGTGTGGATGGTCAGCCGGGTGAAGGGCACTGCAAGTCCATGGACCCCGTACACCAGTGGCTGTGCAAAGTGGGGAGCACTTCCTGACCAGTGAGTTCCCAGCTTAGGGGGTGTGGAGGTGTTGAATGCCACTTGACTGATGTTGGAGTGGGGAGGGGGATGGATGAGGAGAAGGGAGTGCTCCTCAGCTATGGAGCTCTGGTTGGGGAAGGAGTATGGTGTGTGTGGTGGGTTTGTAGCTTGCACTTAACTTTCACAGGACTGGTGTCACTCCTGTTTGGTTCTGGAGGTGCATGCAGATTCACCGCTGCTTAACCACACCAGATGGGGTGGGTTTCGGCTTGGGAGGTTCTGCTGGCATCAGCCTGTGTGCACTATGCAGATTCAGCTAGCAGAATGCCAGTGATTCAGTGATCCATATTTCCCCGTTTCTGCTGTTTTTTAATTTACTCTCTTACCACCTGTGGTTCAGTCTAATTTTTCAGCTTTGTCTTTGGTGCTTAGGGTTCCTAGATTGTCATATATATTCAATTCAGTTTTTGGGGGGTCTTTGTTGTAAGAGGGATGACACAAAGTGTCTAACTATTCCACTGTCTTGGACCTGCCTCCAAAGACTGTAAATCTTTACAGAATCAGACTGTTAAATCTTTTTCCCGAGGATCAGCTGGTGGGTTTGAACTGCTGACCTTTCAGTTAGCAGCCGAGCACTTTAACCACCACACCACCATGGCTCCTCTACAAAAAATACACCTGCTCAAAGTCAATTCCTTAGTGTCCCTGTAAGATATAAGCCAGCATCTTACAATTTCCCCAGATAAACTAACCTTCTTTCTCCTATTGCAATTTCTATTTATTCCTATTATCTGTCTACCTAATAATCTACTATCTATGTAATGCTTGTTGAGCAACTATTGTGAGTAAAACTCCACGCTGAATTTGATGATGGGTGTTAAGTGCCCTGACAACCCAGCGGTTTGCAGTTTAAACAAAGCCTGTAAATAAATAAACCAGACTTGAGGGAAAGTGGGAGGGGGGTGTCAGATAGGGTAGTTGGCTGAATGAGGAATAAGGCCCAAGAATGGAACAAGCCAGGAGATTAGGCTCCAGAACTAAACACTGGGTCCTGATATTGAGGGAAGCATTCACTACCAGTCCCAGTCTTGAATTGATGCATGATTGAGTTTGGCTGCCTCAGAAAGATCCTGGTCCTGATAGGACACCATTGTATTTGTTCTGAAGGGTCTTTAGATCCTTGTTGCTCTTTTCCAAGATGCCCTGGTGGTGCAGTGGTTAAGTGCTCTGCTGCTAACCAAACTTCGGTGGTTCAAACCCACCAGCTGCTTCATGGGAGAGAGATGTGGCAGTCTGCTTCCATAAAGATTTACAGCTTTGGAAACCTTATGGACCAGTTCTACCCTGTCCTGTAGGATCTCTATGAGTCAGAATTGACTCGATGGCAGTGGATTTGGTTTGTTTTTATTTTTTTTGGTTTTGCTCTTTTCCAACTAGTCCTTTCTGTACCCTGAGTAGAGGCAGCTTGTCTAGCCCACTAGCGTGCTTGAAATATAACTAAAATAGGCTCAAAATAAATGTTAAATAAGCCTGAAGTAGATCCATGCAAACAAACAGGAGGAAACTCCTGTTCCTGGGTATTTGTTCAGTCATTTATTCAAGTCTTTGGCCACAGGAGGGTGGTATAGGCAGCACTTTCTGAGGGACTGGCTTCTGGGTAGTGGTTTAGAGTAGGGTCTATGTCATCAGGGAACAGAAAACCAAAGAGGCTCCTGAAATTTCAGTCTGTAATCTGGACCTTTTAGTCCCTTTTGGAAGACTTCTGACTAAGGAAGCCCCTTGGAGGGTGGAGTATGGGCAAAGTTTGGTATTGACAGGCTGTAATACAGAATGTTTTCCATGACCACCTTCCTCTACATCCTACATTGTGATTCAGCTGGGCTATGTCTTGGTTCTAATTAATTAATTAAGTTATTCAGTCATTTAAACAGAATTATTAAGTGCCAACCACTCTTCTAGGTGCTCGAGATACAGGGATGAGCAAAACAGGTCTGCCCTCATTGAGCTTACATTCTATGGAGGGAGACAACAAAGCAATAAACAAATAAACCAGTTGTCGTCAAGTTGATTCCAACTCAGAACCCATGTCTGATAGCTATATAATATTTCAGGTAGTAACAAGAGTTATGAAGGAAAATCAGGATAAGGATAGTGGTGCAGTTTTAGATAGAGAGGGTGGCCAGGGGAGGACTCCTTCAGGATGTGAGAGAGCTAAACTTATAGATAGCTAGGAAAAAGTCTTCAGATAGAGTCAAATTTGTAATTCTATGTCTGATTTGTCCACTAAAACACCACTCCCCACAATTACCTGCAACCTTGTTCTTTAAGATAATCACCTATCACTCTTTGCTCAGGGTACGCCACCTAGGACCAGATCTATGCCTGCCACATCATTGGCAAGGATGTTCAAGATTTAAAACAATCAATGCTTTATTTTAAGCTACAACTGAAAACAAGTTATAGGTCTTTGAGCTTTGGGAGAGGTCACACAGCTACAAAGAAGCAGAGGCTGGATTTACATCTGAAAGTTTTTTG
>NW_004444022.1:4906161-4913350 GCF_000243295.1 Trichechus manatus latirostris
TGTACAATTTAGTGACATTAATTACGTTTATCATGTTGTGCAACCATCACACTATCCATCTAAAAAATTTTTAATCACCCTTAATAGAAACTCAGTGCCCCCTAAGCAATGACTCCCTCTTTTCCCCTCCTTCCTGACCCTGGTAACCACTAATGAACTTTGGTCTCCATGTTGTTTGTTATGTGCCGCCGAGTCGGTTCCCACTCATAGTGACCCTGTGTACAATAGAATGAAACACTGCCCGGTCCTGCACTATCCTCACAATCGTTGTTACGCTTGAGCCCCTTTTTGCAGCCACTTTGTCTCCATACACTTGCCTATTCTAGATATTTCATATAAGTTGGATCTTAAAATATTTGTCCCTTTGTGACTGACTTATTTCACTCAGGATAATGTTTTCAAGGTTCATTCACATTGCAGCATGTATCAGGACTTCTTTTTTTCTTTATGGCTAAGTAATATTCCATTGTATATATGTGCCATATATTGTTTATCCATTTATCTGTTGATGGACATTTAGGATGATTCCACCTTTTAGCTATTGTGAACAGTGCTGCAATGAACATTGATGTACAAATATCTGTTTCTGTTCCTGCTTTCAATTCTTTTGGGTTTATACCTAGGAGTGGAATTGCTGGGTCATATGGTAATTCTATGTTTAACTTTTTTTTCTTCTTTTTTTCTGATTTCTTTTTTCTTTTTTTTTTATTGTGCTTGAGATGAAGGTTTAGAGAGAAAATTAGTTTCTCATTAAACAATTAATACATATATTGTTTTGTGACATTGGTTGCCAACCCCACGACGTGTCAACATTCTCCCCTTCTCAACTTTGGGTTCGCCATTACTGGCTTTCCTGTCCCTTCCTGCCTTACCGTCCTTGCCCCTGGGCTGGTGTGCCCATTTAGTCTTGTTTTGTTTTATGGGCCTGTCAAATCTTTGGCCAAAGGATGAACCTCAAGAGTGAATTCAGTACTGAGTTAAAAGGGTGCCTGGGGCCATACTCTTAGGGTTTCTCTATTCTCTGTCAGACCAGTAAGTCTGGACTTTTTTTGAGTTAGAATTTTGTTCTACATTTTTCTCCAGCTCTGTCTGGGATCTTCTTTTGTGATCCCTGTCAGAGCAGTCAGTGATGCTAGTCGGGCACCATCTAGTTGTGCTGGACTTAGTCTGGTGGAGGCTGTGGTAGTTATGGTCCATCAGTCCTTTGGACTAATCTTTCCCTTGTGTCTTTGGTTTTCTTCATTCTCCTTTGCCGCAGGCGGGGTGGGGCCAGTGGAGTATCTTAGATGGCCGCTCACAAGCTTTTGAGACACCAGATGCTACTTACCAAAGTAGGATGTAGAACAATTTCTTTATAAACTATGTTATGCCAATTGAGTTAGATGTCCCCCGAGACCATGGTCCCAAACCCTCAGCCCAGTAACTCCATCCCTAAGGGAGTTTGGATGTGTCTACAAAGCTCTGCATTTCTCAAGCTGAAAGAACTAAAGAAAAAATTCAAGCCTCGAGTTGCAACGGTGAAGCATTCTATGGGCAAAATACTGAATGATACTGGAAGCATCAAAAGAAGATGGAAGGAATACACAGAGTCACTGCACCAAAAAGAATTGGTCAACGTTCAAACATTTCAGAAGGTAGCATATGATGAAGAGCTGATGGTACTGAGGGAAGAAGTCCAAGCTGCACTGAAGACATTGGCAAAAAACAAGTTGCCAGGAGTTGACGGAATGCCAATTGAGATGTTTCAACAAATGGATGCAGTGTGAGAAGTGCTCACTCGTCTATGGAAGTGATCTATGTTTATGCCTATTCCATAGAAAGGTGATTCAAACGAATGTGAAAATTATCAAACAATATCATTAATATAACACACAAGTAAAATTTTGCTGAAGATCATTCAAAAGCAGCTGCAGCAGTATATTGACAGGGAACTGCCAGAAATTCAAGCCAGATTCAGAAGAAGATGTAGAACCAGAGATATGATTGCTAATGTGAGATGGATCCTAGCTGAAAGCAGAGAATACCAGAAAGATGTTTACCTGTTTTTTGAATATGCAAAGGCAATGGACTGTGTGGATCAAAACAAATTATGGATAACATTGAGAAGAATGGGAATTCCAGACCACTTAATTTTCCTCATCAGGAACCTGTACATAGATTAAGAGTCAGTCGTTCAAACAGAACAAGGGGATACTGCGTGATTTAAAGTCAGGAAAGTTATGTGTTAGGTTGTATCCTTTCACCATACCTATTCAGTCTGTACGCTGAGCAAATCATCTGAGAAGCTAGACTATATAAAGAAGAATGAGGAATCAGGCTTGGAGGAAGACTCATTAACAACCTGCATTATGCAGATGTCACAACCTTGCTTGCTGAAAGTAAAGAGGACTTGAAGCACTTACTGATGAAGATCAATGACCACAGTCTTCAGTATGGATCACACCTCAACATAAAGGAAACAAAAATCCTCACATCTGGACCAATAAGCAACATCATGATAAATGGAGAAAAGATTGAAGTTGTCAAAGACTTCATTTTACTTGGATCCACAATCCCCACCCATGGAAGCAGCAGTCAAGAAACCAAAACACACATTGCATTCAGCAAATCTGCTGCAAAAGACCACTTTAAAGTGTTGAAAAGCAAAGACATCACCTTGAAGACTAATGTGTGCCTAATCCAAGCCATGGTGTTTTCAGTTGCCTCATATGCATGCAAAAGCTAGAGGATGAATAGGGAAGACTAAAGAATTGACGCCTTTGAATTGTGGTGTTGGCTAAGAATATTGAATATACCATGGACTGCAAAAAGAATGAACAAATCTGTCTTGGAAGAAGAACCAGAATGCTCCTTAGAAGCAAAGATGTCAAGACTATGTCTCACATACTTTGGACATGTTATTAGGAGGAATCAGTCCCTGGAGAAGGACATCATGCTTAGTAAAGTAGAGGGTCAACAGAAAAGAAGAAGATACTCAATGAGATGGATTGACACGGTGGCTGCAACAATGGGCTCAAGAATAACAATGAGTGTGAAGATGGCGCAGGACCAGGCAGTGTTTCGTTCTGTTGTACATGGAGGGTCGCTATGAGTCCTAACCAACTTGATGGCACCGAACCACAAGTGTTGACCCTACTTTTTCTACTCTGATCTTTATAGTTTTGGGTTTTATATTTCGGTCTCTGATCCGTTTTGAATTTGTTTTTGTGTATGATGTGAGGTAAGGGTCCTGTTTCTTCCTTTTTTTTACAGATGGATATCCAGTTTTGCCAGAATCATTTGTTAAAAAGAGTGTCTTTCCCCCCATTTAATGGACTTTGGGCCTTTGTCAAAGATCAGGTGACCATAGGTAGATGGATTTACATCTGGGTTCTTGATTCTGTTCCATTGATTAATATGTCTGTCATTGTACCAGTACCAGGCTGTTGTGACTACTGTAGCTGTATAGTAGGTTCTGAGGTCAGGTAGTGCAAGTACTCCTACTTTATTTTTCTTCAGTAGTGCTTTACTTATCCATGGCCTCTTCCCTTTCCATATAAAGTTAATGATTTGTTTTTCCATCTCTTTAAAGAATGCTGTTGGTATTTGGATCCAGATTGCACTGTATTTGTAGATTGCTTTTGAGTACACTGACATTTTCACAATCATAAGTCTACCAATTCATGAACATGGTATGTTTTTTCCATTTATGTAGGTCTCTTTTGGTTTCTTGCAGTAGTGTTTTGTAGTTTTCTTTGTACAGGTCTTTTATGTCCCTGGTTAGATTTATTCTTAAGTATTTTATTTTTTTAGGGTCTATTATAAAGGGTATTGCTTTCCAGGTTTCTTTTTCATAGTTCTCTTTATTGGTGTATAGGAATCCAACTGATTTTTGTATGTTGATCTTGTATCCTGCTACTCTACTGAATCTATTGATTCTAGTAGATTTTTTGTGGAGTCCTTTGAGTTCTCTATGTATAGTATTATATCATCCTCAGATAGAGATGGTTTTACTTCTTCCTTACCAATTTGAATGCCCTTTATTTCTTTTTCTTGCTGTATTGCTCTAGCTAGGACTTTCAGCACAATGTTAAATAGGATTGCTGCTAAAGGGCATCCTTGTCTTGTTCCTGTTCTCAAGGGGAGTGTTTTAAGCCTCTGTCTGTTGAGAATGATGTTGGTTGTTGGTTTTGTATAGGTGACCTCTATTATGTTGAGTAATTTCCCTTCTATTTCTATTTTATGGAGAGTTTTTTTTTTTTTAATCAGGAATGGGTGTTGAAGTTTATTGAATGCCTTTTCTGCATCAGTTGAGATGGTCATGTAATTCTTTTTCTAAGGTTGAACCATCCTTTCATACCTGGTATGAATCCCACTTGGACGTGGTGTATTACTTTTTTGATACGATGCTGAATTCTATTGGCTAGAATTTTGTTGAGTATTTTTGCATCTATATTCATGAGAGATACTGGTCTGCAATTTTCCTTTTTGGGGGTGTCTTTGCCTGATATTGGTATCAGTGTTATGTGGGCTTCATAGAATGAATTTGGAAGTATCTCTTCCATTTCTATGTTCTGAAATATTTTGAGTAGTACTGGTACAAGCTCTTCTCTGAATGTTTGGTAGAATTCTTTAGTGAAGCCATCTGGGCCAGGGCTTTTTTTTGTTGTTGTTGGGATTTTTTTGTTTGTTTTTTACCTTTTCAATCTCTTCTCTTGTTATGGGTCTGTTCAGATTTTCGACCTCAGTTTGTGTTAGTTTAGGTAGGTATTTGTCCATTTCCTCTATGTTTTCAAATTTGTTGGAGCATAGTTTTTCATAGTACTGTTATGATCCTTTTTATTTCAGTTGGGTCTGTTGTAGTGTCCCCCATTTCATTTCTTATTTGGATTATTTGCTTCCTCTCCTGTTTTTCTTTTGTCAGTTTGGCCCATGGTTTGTTGAATTTGTTGATCGTTTCAAAGAACCAACTTTTGGGTTTGGTGATTCTATTGTTTTTCTCTTCTCTATTTCTTTTATTTCTGCTCTGATCTTTATTATTTCATTTCTTCTGGTGGCTGTGAGCTTCTTTTGCTGTTCTCTTTCTATTTGTTCTAGTTGTATGATAATGTTTTGATTTTGTCCCTTTCTTTTTTGATGTGTGCATCTATTGCTATAAATTGACCTCTGAGCACTGTCTTTGCTGTGTCCCAAAGGTTTTGGTATGATGTGTTTTCAATCTCGTTTGTTTCTATCAATTTTTTTATTCCATCTTTGATTTCTTCTATTACCCACTGTTTTTTAAGCAAGGTGTTGTTCAGTTTCTATGTTTTTTTTTTTCCTTACTCTTCCTGTTATTAACTTCTATTTTTATGGCATTGTGATCAGAGATGATGCTGTTTTCTCTGAATATATTGGATTTTTTGAAGGTTTCTTTGTTGCCTAAGATGTGGTCTATTCTGGAGAACATTCCATGTGAGTTGGAAAAGAATATGTACTTTGCTGCTGTTGGGTGGAGTGTTCTATATATGTCTATGAGTCAAGTTGGTTGATTGTGGCCTTTAGATCTTCTGTGTCTTTGTTGAGTTTCTTTCTAGATGTTCTGTCCTGTACCTAGAGAGGTGTGTTGAAGTTTCCTACTACTATTGTGGAACTGTCAATTTCTCTTTTCAGTGCTGTTAAAGTTTGTTTTCTGTGTTTTGGAGACTTGTCATTGGGTGCATATTTACTATGGTTATGTCTTCATGGTGGATTGTCCCTTTATTATTACACAATACCCATCTTCGTCTTTTATGGTGGATTTTGTCCTAAATTCTATTTTAACTGAGATTGGTATTGCCACTCCTGCTCTTTTTTGGTAGCTGTTTGGTTGATATATTTTTTTCCATCCTTTGGTTTTTATTATATTTATGTCTTTGTTTCTAAGGTATGTCTCTTGTAGACAGCATATTGATGGGTCCTGTTTTTTTTATCCATTCTGTCACTGTCTGTCTCCTTATGGAGGCATTTATGCCATTTACATTCAGTGTGATTATTGATCGGTGTGAGTTTATTGCTGTCATTCTGTAGAGCTTTTTTGTGGTGCTGATGTTTACTTTGTTCCTCTTACTCTTCTGTGCTGAACTCCTGAACTCCTTTTTTTAAAATTTTTTATTCATTTTTCATTTTTGTAAATTTTGTGTTTACTGAGACTTTATGTTTTCCTTCTTTATTCTGATGAGTAGGTTTGTTAATTATTTTTGTGGTTACCTTGAAATTTATCCCTATCTTCCTAAGTTTAAACCAGTCTTTTATTGCTTGATATCACCTTGACTTCCTCTCCATTTGAAAGATCTATACCTACACTGTTTATTCCCTCTTTTATTGTTCTGATGCTGTTGTCATTTACAGATTGACCTATCTGGTTCCCTGTTGTAAATGTTTTACTTTTGGTTTATACTTGAGAATTCATTACTTAGGTTGGTGTCTGGCTGATGCTCTCCTGTGTCCTAGATTCAGGTTGTTGTCTGATGTTGTTTATTCTCTAACTGAAGGACTCCCTTTAATAATTCTTGTCAGTTTGGTTTGGTATTTACATATTCCCTTAATTTCTGTTTATCTGTAAATGTCCTAATTTCACCATCATATTTGAGTGAGAGTTTTGCAGGATATGTTATTCTTGGTTGACAATTGTTTTCTTCTAAGAGTGTATATGTGTCATCCCATGGCCTTCCTGGCTGCATGGTTTCTGCTGACTAATCAGGGCTTAGTCTTATCATTTCCTCTTTTTCTGTGACTTCATTTTTCTCGAGCTGCTCTCAAGATTCTGTCTTTGTCTTTGGTTTTTCAAATGTGCTTATGATATATCTTGGTGATTTGGGGGGAAGTCTATGTTATATGATTTTCACTGAGTTTCATGTACAGTCAGCTTTTCATCTTTCATGATGTTAGGGAAGTTTTCTGTCAGCAAACCTTCAGTGATCCTCTCTGTGTTTTCCATTTTCTCTCCTTGTTCTGGTACTCTGATCACAACCAAATTTTTGCTTTTGATTATACCCCACACCGTTCTTAGGGTTTCTTCATTTTTCTTCATTATGTTCTCTGATTTTTCCTCAAAGTGGTATCCAAGGATTTGTCTTCAATTTCACTGATCCTGTCTTCCATTTTTCAAATTCACTCCTAAAACTTTCTATTGCATTGTCCATTTCTGAAATCTTGTTGTTTATCTTTTGGATTTCTAATTGCTTTTTTT
>NW_004444022.1:4913450-4939532 GCF_000243295.1 Trichechus manatus latirostris
TGTTCCTGTATTATTTTCCTGAATTATTCCATTACTTTGTCTGTGTTTTCCCTGATTTTGTCTGTATTTTCCATGATTTTGTTTATTTTTTTCTTATTTTTTTCTGCATTTTTCTTCATCTCTTGAAGAGCCCTGAATATTAGTGTTTTGAATTCCTTATCAGGTAGTTCTAGTGTCTTTTCTTCTACCGGAAGGTCATCTGGTGTTTTGGTTGTTTCTGGAGCCATCCTGTTCTGTTTTTTTATATTTTTTGATATCGTCTGCTCTCTTCCAGACATTCAGGAATTATTTTAATTTACTGATTGTAGATTTGATTGTTTCATGCTGCTTTTTTGTTTTAGTTGGTTATGCCTTGGCAGGCTGGATGGGCATGCTTTGTCGCTTGCTCATTTGTGGGCACGGTACTTCTCACCACCTTGTCCAGGTGGGTTGGGCATGTCGCCCAGCTATGGTGCAGTAGGGTAGGTCCAGCGGGGGGAATGTGTGGGGGTGGGTCATTTGCAGCATGTACTGGGGCCACCATGGTGGAGTCAGGGAGCAGTGCAGGGCGGGGTCTGGTTTTCCGTGCCTGTGCTGCTCAGGGGTGTGGTGCATGGCACACAGGGAAGATAGGAGGGAAGGGAGAGGGTGTGATGTATGGAGCTAAGTGAGTGAGAAATAGAAGTGAAAAATAGAAGGAAAAAATTAAAATAAAAAGTAAATAAAATGGTGACGTGGTAAGATTCAGCAGGTGGTTGTGGGGCAGACCCGGCAAGGCCATGTGCTGAGAGCTCTCTAGCCGAGCAGTGTGGCTTGGCCTGTAGAGAAGGTCCATGGGCAGCACACAGGGCTAGGTGTGCAGGAGAAAGGAAAGGAAAGAAAGTAAAGAGAGAGAAGAAACAACAATAAAAAAAACCCAACAACATAAATAAATATGGCTCTGGGGGGGGCCTGCTGTTGGGGGCAGGGTAGAATTGGGATGGTGGCTAACTGATGTCTCTCTCACCAGGTGGCACGGCATGGTGTGTCAAGAAGCAGCGGAGGCAGCACAGGTCCTAGATGGGAGAGGGAAGGAAAAGGGAGAAGGAGAAAGATAAAGAAAAATAAAAAATATGGACTGAGGGAGCCAACCTGTGGAGCTGGCACAGTACTGGGGAGGCTGTGTGCCAGAGACTCTCTAGCTGAGTTGTATGGCACAGCCTGTTGAGAAGAGGGGGTGGCACATGGGGCTAGTTCGGTGGGAGAAAGTAAAGGAAGGAAGGGAGAGAGAAGAAACTACAACAACAAAAAAGAAAAACAAAAAGAGAAAAAACAAACAGAAACAAAAAATATGTGCTGAAGGAGCCTGCCAGTGGGGGTGGTGTGGACCCAGGAAGGCCATGTGCCAGAAAAAAATGGTGCTGAGGGAGCCTGCCAGTTGGGATGGCGTGTGTGTTGGTAGCTCTCTAGCTGAGCCACGTGGCACAGCCTGTCCAGAAGGGGCAGGGACAGCACACAGGGCTAGTTGGGCAGAAGAAAGGAAAGGAATGAAGGGAGAGAGAGAGAAGAACCAAAAAAAAAGCCAAAAAAAATGGCTGTGAATGAGCCAGTCAGTGGGGGCAGGTTGGACCTGGGTGGCAGTGAGCTGGTGAAAGCAGTGGGGGCCGCATAAAGGGAAGAAAAGTGGGTGGTGGAAAAGCATGTATCCCTGGTTACCAGGTGCTGTGCCTCCTGTCAGGATCTCCATGAAGTTGCCTTCCTGTACTCCCTGTCTGCATTCTTGGTGGCTGAGGTCCAAGATGGTGAATCCCTGCTGTGTTAGCTAGTAGGGGACCTCCACTCCGTAGCTCTCCTTGTTCTCTGTTCTCTGTCAGTTTCTTATTCCATTTGGTGCTTGATCGAGTTCTTTGTCCCTTAATTTGACACTTAGGGTTCCAGGATTGACATTTGTATCTGCTTTACTTAGTTTTTCAGGTCTTTGCTGTAGAGGGCTGGCATGGTGCTTCTGTCTATAGCACCATGTTGGCTCTGCCTCCTCCTAGTTTAACTTTTGAGGAACCACCAAAATGTTTTCCACAGAGGCTGTAACATTTTATAATCCCACCAGCAATGGATGAGGGTTTCAGTTTTTTCATATCCTTACCAACACCTGTTGCTTTTCTTTTTCTTTTTAATAATATCCATCTTTGTGGGTGTGAAGTAATATTTCAGTGTGGTTTTGATTTTCATTTCTCTATGAATCGAAATCGACTTGACAGCAGCAGGCTTGGTTTGGTTTTAATGACTAAGAAATGAGCATCTTTTAATGTGTTTGTTGGCAATTTGTATGTCTTCTTTGGTGAATTGTTTATTCAAGTTCTTTGCCCAGTTTTTGACTGCATTGTTTGTCTTTTTGTTGTTAAGTTGTAGGCGTTCTTTATATATATGACTATTAAAGCCTTATCACATATATGGTTCCAAAATTACTCTTCCAATTTGTAGGTTTTCTCCTCACTTGATAAAGTCCTTTGATAAACAAAAGTTTTTAATTCGATGAAGTCCAATTTATTTAATTTGTCTTTTGTTGCTCGTGCTTTTGGTGTCAGATCTAAGAATCCATGTTTAAAAACTGGTCTCAAAGCATTACCTCTATTTTTTCATCCAAGAGTTTATGGTTTTAGCTCTTACATTTAGGTCCTTGATCCATTTTGAGTTAGTTTTCATATATGGTGTGAGGTATGGGTTCAGGTTCATTCTTTTGCTTGTGGAAATTCAATTGTCTCAGTACCATTTATTGAAGAGATTATTCTTTCCCCATTGTCTAAAACCAATTGGATTTATTTGTGGACTCACAATTCTATTCCACTGGAAAGTATGTCTATCATTATACCAGTACCAGACTGTCTTATTATTTAGATTGGAGAATGTGAGCCTTCCTACTTTCTTCTTCTTCTTCAATATTTCTTTGGCTATTTGGGGTCCCATGCAGTCAATATAAATTTGAGGAATGGTTTTTCCATTTCTGCAAAGAAGGCTGTTGAGATTTTGATGGGGATTGCACTGAATCTATAAATTTATTTAGGTACTATTGACATCTTAACAATATTAAGTCTTCTGATCCATGAACATTGAGTGTCTTTCCATTTACTTAGGTCTTATTTCATTTCTTTCAGTAATGTTCTATAGTTTTCAGGGTACAAATCTTTCACTTCCTTGGTTAAAATTTTTCCTAAGTATTTTGTTCATCCAGATGCTATTGTAAATGGAATTGTTTCCTTTTCAAATTGCTCATTGCTTATATATAAAAACCTAATTGGTTTTTGTGGATTGATCTTGTATCCTGCCACTTTGCTGACTTCATTTATTAGTTCTAGTAGTTTTCTTGTGGATTTTTTTGGTGTCTTCTTTCTATAGGATCATGTCATTAATGAAAAGGGCTAGTTTTACTTCTTCCTTGTTGACTTGGATAACTTTTATTTCTTTTTCTTGCCTAGATGCTCTTGTTAGTGTAAGAGAAATTTTCCTAAACTTTTGACCAAATTGAAATATCTTAACTAAACCTAATGCATTCAGCAGAGTTGAAACCAAAGCTAGCAAAGTCTGCTCTTCAGGCTCTTTATCTAAACCAGCAGTCATGGGCAACTATAGAGACATTTTCTCTGCAGACAAGCCAAGATGTGAAAGAAATGCATTCCAAGGAAGGGACTTTGATGTAAATACATTTATGACCTGGGCCTAGCCTTATCTGAAACTCCCAGGCAACCAGAAAGGTTTCATTTAAACAAGCGAGGTTTAAGGAGAGGGGAAGGGCCCTAGTGCCAGCAAGACCTGGTAGTGAACATCTCCAATAAATGTTTTACATCAAAAATGACAGCCTAAGGAGTGTTTTACTTCAAACAAAACATTTTACGACGTACTCTAGAAATACGTATAGTAAGAATTCTGTGACTATGATTTGTAACTTCTGTGCCCACCTAAGTTTCTATGAGCAGCCCCTGTAACCAATCCTATAGTCCATTAGTATAGTGTACATAATAGAAGTCCTTTCCCCATCTATGACCTCATTTAAAAAACTAACCAATTATGATTTTATTGTAACCTCCTGCCTTAGCCTTATATAACCTTTGTTCTGAGACCCTTTTACTGAAAATTGCCATGTTTCACTTATGTGAGCTGGTGGTTTCCTTCATCTGGATGAATCTTTATGCTGAATAAATCCTCTGAATTTTAATTTCAAGGCCTGAGAGATTTTTGCTATGACACTAGGAATTCCAGTACAATACTGAATAGCAGTGGAGAAAGCAGGCATTCTTGCCTTCTTCCTGATCTTAAGGGGAAAGTTCTCAGCCTTTCTCCGTTGAGTATGTTAGCTGTGGGTTTTTCATAAATACTATTTATCACGTTGAGGAATTTCGCTTCTATTCCTAGCCTGTTGAATGTTTTTATCATAAAATGGTGTTGGATTTTGTAAAACACATTCTCTGAATTGATTGAAATGATCATGTGGTTCTTTTTGTTTGTTCTATTAATGTGGTATATTGCATTTATTTTCTAATGTTGAACCACCCCTACACTCCTGGGATAAATAGCACTTGATCATGGTGTGTAATCCTTTTAATATGCTTTTAGATTCGGTTTGCTATTATTTTGTTGAGGATTTTTACATCTATATTCATAAGGGATATTAGTCTGTAGATTTCTTGTGGTGTCTTTGTCTGGCTTTGTTATCAGAGTAATGCTAGCTCCGTAGAATGACTTTGGAAGTGTCCCTCTCTCTTCTAATTTTTGGAAAAGTTTAAGAAGTTTTGGGGTGATTTCTATAAATGTTTGGTAGAATTCCCCAGTGAAGCCATCTGGTCTAGCACTTTTCTTTGTTGGGAGGGTTTTGATTACTGATTTAATCTCTTAATTTGTTATAGGCTTGTTGAGATGTCCCCCCACCCCCGCCGTGGGTTGATGTAGGAAGTTTATGTGTTTCTAGGAATTTGTCCATTTCATCTATGTTATCTAATTTGTTGCTGTACAATTATACATACTATTATCTTATGGTTCTTTTGATTTCTGTCAGATCAGTTGTAATGTTCCCACTTTCATTTCTGATTTTAAATATTTGCATCTTCTCTGTTTTTCTTTGTTTGTTTTGTTTTTGTTTTTGATCTAGCCAAAGGTTTGTTGATTTTATTGATCTTTTCACAAAACCAACTTCTAGTTTCATTGATTCTCTGTAATGTTTTTCTGTTCTCTCATTTATCTCTGCTGTAGTCTTTGTTATTTTCTTCCTTCCAGTTGCTTTGGGTTTGGTTTACTCTTCTTTTTTTAGTTCCTCAAGTTGTAAAGTTAGGTTATTGATTTATTAATTTGCTTTTTATTGTGGTAAAAATATAGGTATAATAAAACATTTCCACTTCAATATTTTTATGTGTACAATTCAGTAACATTAATTATATTCATCATGTTCTGCAACCATCACCACTATCCATTTCCAATTTTTTCATCACCCTTAACAGAAACTCAGTGCCCCCTAAGCAATAACTCCTTCTTTTCTCCTCCCTTCTTACCCTGGTAACCACTAATGCACTTTGGACTTCATAAACTGGCCTATTCTAGATATTTCATGTAAGTTGGATTGTACAATTTTTGTCCTTTTGTGACTGATTTATTACACTCTGCATAATGTTTTCAAGGTTTATCCACGTTGCAGCATGTATCAGGACTTCATTTCTCTTTATAGCTGAGTAATATTCCATTATATATATGCACCATATATTGTTTATCCATTCATCTTTTGATGGACATTTAGGTTGGTTCTACCTTTTGGCTATTGTGAATAGCGCTACAATAAACCAAATCAAAACCTATTGCTGTTGAGTTGATTCCAACTCAGTGACAGAGAAGAACTTCCCTATAGGGTTTCTAAGGCTGTAAATCTTTATGGAAGCAGACTGCCACATCATTCTCCTGTGGAGCAGCTGGTGGATTCAAACTGCCAACAATTCAGTTAGTGGCTGAGTGCTTAAACACTGCCCCACCAGGGTTCCTCACTACAATGAACATTGGTGTACAAATATCTGTTTTTTGTTCCTGCTTTCAATTCTTCTGAGTACACACCTAGGGGTGGAAATGCTGGGTTATATGATAATTCTATGTTTAACCTTTTGAGGATTCACCAAACTGTTCTCCATACTGGTTTCACCATTTTACATTCCCACCAGCAATGGATAACAGTCCCAGTTTCTTCAGATCCTTGTCAACATCTTTTGTTTTTCATTTTTTTCTTCTAAATTTTATTTATTTTGTTGTTGTTTTTGAGAATATACACAGCAAAATATAAATCAATTCAACAGTTTCTACATGTACAATTTAGTGACACTGATTACATTCTTCAAGTTGTGCAATCATTCTCACCTTCCTTTTCTGAGTTGTTCCTCCCTCATTAACATAAACTCACTGTCCCCTAAGGTGCCTATCTAATCCTTCAGGTTGCTGTTGTCAATTTGATCCCATATAGTTCTTTAAAGAGCGTAATGTTCAAGATAGATATTTTTTTACTAGCTAAGCTAAACTATTGTTTGGTTTTAAGATGACTTCAGAGGATATTTTTGGTTTAAGGTTTAAAGATTCTCTCAGGGCAATAGTTTCAGGGGTTTATCCACCCTCCAGGCCTCCAGAAAGTCTAAAGTCCGTGGGAATTTGAAATTCTGTTCTGCATTTTTCCCCTTTTGATCAGGATTCTTCTATGAAATCTTTGATCAAAATGTTTAGTAACGGTAGCCGGGCACCATCAATTTCTTCTGGTCTCATGGCAAAGGAGTCAGTTTTTCATGGAGGCAATTAGCCACAAATTCTATATCCTCTTCCTATTCCTAAGTCTCCTTCCTCTGTTGCTACAGGTGAATAGAGACCAATTTTTGTGCCTTGGATGGCCACTTTCATGCTTTTAAGACCCCAGGCACCACACAAAGAACTAGGAGGTAGAACAGAAGAACTAAACACTTATTAGGCCAATTAACTGGGACGTTCCATGAAAGTATGCCCCTAAACCTCCAAACCAAGGAACCAAATTCCATGAGTGTTTGGTTGTACGTAAGCAGCCTCAGTAGCTACTCTTTTTTTTTGTCATTGTTGTAAATATATCTGTCTTAGTTATCTAGTGCTGCTATAACAGAAATACCACAAGTGGATGGCTTTAACAAAGAGAAATTTATTTTCTCACAATCTAGTAGGCTAGAACTCCAAATTCAGGGTGTCAGCTCCAGGGGAAGGCTTTCTCTCTCTGTCGGCTCTGGAGGAAGGTCCTTTTCAGTAATCTTCCCCTGGACTAAGAGCTTCTCTGGGCAGGAACCCCGGGTCCAAAGGACGCACTCTGCTCCCGGCGCTGCTTTCTTAGTGGTATGAGGTCCCCCTGTCTCTCTGCTCACTTCTCTCTTTTATATCTCAAAAGATATAAAAGACACAATCCAATCTTGTAGATTGAGTCCTGCTTCATTAACATAACTGCCACCTATCCCACCTCATTAATATCATAGAGGTAAGATTTACAACACATAGGAAAATCACATAAGATGACAAAATGGTGGACAGTCACACAACACTGGGAATCATGACCCAGCCAAACTGATACGCATATTTTTGGGGAACACAATTCAATCCATGACATTCCACCCTTTGGCCCCCAAAGATTCATGTCCTTGCCACATGTAAAACATATTCACTCCATCATATCATATCAAAAGTCTTAACTCCCAGTCCAAAATCCAAAAATTCCTCTTCATCTGTGAAATCTAGAATACAAGTTATCTGCTTCCAAAGGTACAATGGCAGAACAGGCACAAGCTAGGCATTTCCATTACTAATGGGAGAAACTGGAGGGAAAGAAGGAATAACAAGCACCAAGCAAGTCAGCAGAACACATTAGATTAGCCCTCAAGGCTTTGAAAATAATCCTCTGTTTTCTGAGATAATTTACACAATGGCCCTGCCATCCAGACTCCAGATATTGGCCACACTCTCCGGATTCTGAGTGGAGGCCCCTTCGGCTCTGGGCTTCAGCTCTGCCTTCCAGGCCCACTGGGACAGCTAATCTGCTCCCTCAGCTTTAGGCACACCATTCTCCTAGTCAATCTGAGTGGCGACTTCACCCTTAGAAACACCAGAGGCCATAGCTCCACCCTTTGAGACCCTAGAAGTCGTGGCCATACCCTTTGAAACTGAGGCAGCTCGGCTTCCTGTGTTCCTTGTCTCTTCAGTTTCTGCTTCCTGGTTCCTTGGCCTCTCGGCTCCTCGGACCTCACATCTGCATCTGCCCTGCTGGAGTAAGTGTTCTAAAGCTCTGTAACTCCACCGATAAGTGCCTGGAGGCACCCCACTCCTCTGGTGAACTTCGGCTGGAAGGCACTCAGCTCTCTTGCTCCTTGAGTTGGCAAGCCTAGCCCCACCAGTAAGTGCCCAGAGATACCCTACTGCACCAGGAAGCATCCTGTGCAAAGGGACTCAGCTCTCTCACTCCATGGGTCGGCTACAGTGCTATCTGGCTCTGGTCTCCTGGTTCTGCTATGTCCGGTCCTCTGCTGCTGCCGGTCCTCTGCTTCTGCCAATGTTAACAGTTCTCCTCACTTCCTTCTGAGTCCTCTATCCATTCACAGTTTCAAACTGCTTCCACATTTTAGGAATCTGTTAGAGCAGCACCCCACTCTCGGTACCAGATTCTGTCTTATCTAGTGCTGCTATAACAAATGCCACAAGTGGACGGCTTTACGAAAGAGAAATTTATTTTCTCACAGTCTAGTAGGCTAGAAGTCCAAATTCAGGGCATCAGCTCTAGGGGAAGACTTTCTCTCTCTGTCAGCTCTGGAGGAAGGACCTTCTCATTAATCTTCCCCTGGACTAAGAGCTTCTCTGGGCAGGAACCCCGGGTCCAAAGGACGCGCTCTGCTCCTGGCGCTGCTTTCTTAGTGGTATGAGGTCCCCCTGTCTCTCTGCTCACTTCTCTCTTTTATATCTCAAAAGAGATTGGCTTAAGACACAATCCAATCTTGTAGATTGAGTCCTGCCTCATTAACATAATTGACGCCTATCTCACCTCATTAACATCATAGAGATAGGATTTACAACACATAGGAAAATCACATAAGATGACAAAATGGTGGATAATCACACAACACTGGGAATCATGACCTAGCCAAATTGATATACATGTTTTTAGGGGACAAAATTCAATCCATGACAAAATCTGTCACACAACTTTTGCCAATTCAACTTTTTACAGGTGTATAGCTTATTGACAGCAATTACAATAATCATTTGTGCAACCCTACCCTTAATTAATGCCATTTTTTCATTACTGTTAACCCTCATTTTCCCCCTCCTTCCCACCCCTGGTAACCACTAATAAACTTTGTTTTCTATACATTTGCCTTTTCTTGCATTTTTATATAAGCAAAGTCATACAATATTTGTTCTTTTGCCATTGGCTTCTTTCATTTAGCATAATGTCTTCAAGCTGCATCCATACTGTAGCATGTATCAAGACTGCATTTCTCCTACTGGCTGAGTAATATTCCATTGTATGTATGTACCACATTTTGTTTATCCATTCATCTGTTGATGAGCATTTATGTTGTTTCCACCTTTTGGCTATTGTGAATAGTGCTGCAATGAACATTGGTGTATATGTCTCTTTTTGAGTCTCTGCTTTCAGGTCTTTTAGGTATATACCTAAAAGTGTAATTGCTGGGTCATATGGTAGTTCTGTTTTTAGTTTTTTGAAGAACTGCCACACTGTTTTCCACAATGGCTGTACCATTTGGATTCCCACCAGGAATGGATAAGTGTTCCAACATCCCCACATCCTTGCCAACATTTCTTATTTTCCGTTTTTCAATCTTAGCCATCCAATGAGAGTGAAATGTTATCTCATTGTGGTTTTGATTCACACCTCTCTGATGGCTAATGATGCTGAGCATCTTTTCATGTGTTTGGTGGCCATTTGAATGTCGTCTTTGGTGAAACATCTATTCAAGTCCTTTGCCCATTTTATGATTGTATTATTTGCCTTCTGTTGTTGTTGTCGTAGTTTTATATATATTTTGGTTATTAGATTTTTGTCAGATATATGGTTTCCAAAGATATTCTCTCAGTCAGTGGCTTGTCTTTTCACTTTTTTGATAGTCTTTTGATGAACAAACATTTTTAATTTTATGAGGTTCTATTTATTTTGTCTTTTGCTCTTTGTGCTTTTGTTGTTATATTCGATAAACCATTGTTGAAAGCTAGGTCTGACAGGGTTGCCCCCTGCTTGTTCTTCTAAGAATTGTATGCCTTTAGCTTGCACATTTAGGTCCTTAATCCATTTTGAATCTGTTTTTGCGTATGGTGTGAGGCATGGGTTCTGTTTCATTTTTCTGCATGTGGAAATTTAATTTTCCTATCACCATTTATTGAAGAGACTCTTTTTTCTGCATTGACTGGACTTAGCGCCCTTGTCAAAAATCAGTTGACTATAGATGTGTGGGTCTATTTCTTGACTCTCAATTCTATTCCATTGGCTACAGCTGCTAACCAAAAGTTTGGCAGTTTGAATCCACCAGCTGCTCCTAGGAAACCCTATGGGGTAGTTCTACTCTGTCCTACTGGGTCACTATGAGTCAGAATCGACTCAGTGACAACGGGTTTGTTTTTGTTTTTATATATCTAGCGTTATACCAGTACCAGGCTGTTTTGATTAATGTAGCTCTATAGTATATTTTAAAATCAGGAAGTGTGAGTCCTCTACTTTGTTCTTCTCTTTCAACATTGTTTAAGCTATTTGGGGCCTATTTCCACTGCATATAAAGTTGAGGATTGGTTTTTCTATTTCTGTAAAGAAGGCTGTTGGAATTTTGATTGGGATTGCATTGAATCTATAGATCACTTTGTGTAGTATTGATATCTTTAACAATATTAAGTCTTCCAATCTATGAACATGGAACATTTTCCCATTTATTTACATCTTATTTAATCTTTTTCAGCAGTGTTTTATAATTTTCATTGTATACGTCCTTCATGTCCCTGGTTAGATTTATTCCTATGTATTTTATTTTCTTAGATACTATTGTAAATGGAATTGTTTCCCTAATTTCCCATTGCTGGTGTATAGAAACCAAACTGATTTTTGTTTGTTGACCTTGTACCCTGCAACTTTGCTAAATTCCTCTATTAGCTCTAGAAGTTTTCTTGTGTACTCTTTGGGATTTTCTATATATAGGATCATATCATCTGTGAATAGAGATACTATTACTTCTTCTTTTCTGATCTGGATACATTTTATTTCTTTTTCTTGCCTTATTGATCTGGCTAGGACTTTTAATACAGTATTGAATAGAAGCAGTGAGAGCTTATCTTGTTCCTAATTTCAAGGGGAAAGCTCTCAGTCTTTCTCTATTAAGTGTAATGTTGGTTGTTGGCTTTTCATGTATGCCCTGAATCATATTGAGGAATTCCCCTTTTATTCCAATCTTCTTTAGGGTTTTCATCAAGAAATGGTATTGGATTTTATCAAATGCTTTTTCTGCACCCATAAAGATGATCATGTGGTTCTTTTCCTTTGTCGTATTGATGTGGTGTATTACGTTGGTTGATTTTTTAATGTTGAATCATCCCTGCATTCCTAGAATAAATCCTACTTAGTCATGGTGTATGACTCTTAATATGTTGTTGGATTCTGTTTGCTATTATTTTGTTGAGAATTTTTGCATCTATATTCGTAAGAGATATTGGCCTATAGTTTTATTTTCTTGTGGTGTCTTTGTCTGGTTTGGGTATCAGCATTATGTTTGCTTCATAGAATGAATTAGGGATTATTCCTTCCTTTATCTTTTGGAAGCGTTTAAACGGTATTGATGTCAATTCTTTAAATGGTAGAATTCTCCAGTGAAAACATCTGGTCCAGGACTTTTTTTTGTTGGGAGGTTTTTGATCACTGATTCGATCTCTTCACTTGTTATGGATCTGTTGAGACTTTCTATTTCCTCTTGAGTCAGTTTGGGTAGGTTGTGTGCTTCTAAGAGTTTGTCCATTTCATCTAGGTTATCCAGTTTGTTGTAATGTCCCCTCCTTCATTTTTTATTTGGTTATTTGCATCTTTTCTTTTCTTTGTAAGTCTAGCAAAAGGTTTGTCAATTTTATTGATCTTTTCAAAGAGCCAGCTTCTGGTTTTACTGATTTTCTCTATTGTTTTTCTGTTTTCAGTTTTATTTATTTATGCTCTGATCTTTGTTATTTCCTTTCTTCTGGTAGGTTTGGGCTTAGTTTGCTCTTCTATTTCTAACTCCTGGAGTTTTGAAGTTAAGCTGTTAATTTGAGATCTTTCTTCTTTATTTTACATAGGCATTTATTGCTGTCAGTTTTCCTCTTAGTATTGCCTTCACTGCATCTCATAAGTTTTGGGTTGTTTTGCTTTCATTTTCATTTGACTCTAAGAAATGTTTGATTTCTGTTTTGATTTCTTCCTTGATCCATTGGTAGTTTGTTGTTTCATTTCTATATGTTTGTGTATTTTCCAGATTTTTTTCTGTTATTGATTTCTAGTTTCACTCTGTTGTGGTCAGAAAAAATACTTTGTATGAATTCAATTTTTTAAATTCATGAAGACTTGCTTTGTCACCTAAAATGTGGTCTATCCTGGACAATGATCCATGTGCACTGAAGTAGCATGTATATTGTGCTATTTTTGAGTGGTGTGTTCGATATATGTCTGTTAAATCTATTTGGTTTATAGTGTTGTCTTAGTCATCTAGTGCTGCTATAACAGAAATACCACAAGTGGATGGTTTTAATGAAGAGAAGTTTATTTCCTCACAGTCAAAGTAGGCTAAGAGTCCAAATTCAGGGCATCAGCTCCAGGGGAAGGCTTTTTCTCTCTGTCGGCCTCCTTCTCTTCAGTGTTCCCCCAGACTAGGGGCTTCTCTGCACAGGGACCCCGGTCCAAAGGACGCGCTCTGCTCCCAGCACTGCTTTCTTCATGGTATGAGGTCCCCAACTCTCTGCTTGCTTCCCTTTCCTTTTATATCTTGAGAGATAAAAGGTGGTGCAGGCCACATCCCAGGGAAACTCCCTTTACATTGGATGTGACCTGGGTAAAGGTGGTGTTACAATCCCACCATAATCCTCTTTAACATAAAATTACAATCACAAAATGGAGGCCAACCACACAATTCTGGGAATCATGGCCCAGCCAAATTGATACACACATTTTTTGGGGGACATAATTCAAACCATGACAAATGTCATTCAGGTCTTCTGTTTCCTTGTTGATCTTCTTTCTAGATGTTCCATCCAATATTGAAAGTGGTATATTGAAGTCTCCAACTCTCATTGTAGTACTATCTATTTCTCCCTTCAATTGTATCAGTGTTTGCTTTATATATTTAGGTGCTCCGATATTAGGTGCATATGTTTATGATTGTTAAATCTTCTTGATTAAATGACACTTTTATCACTATATAATGTCTATCTTTATCTCTTCTGACAGATTTTGTCTTAAAGTCTACTTTGTCTGATATTAAGATTGCCACCCCAACTCTCTTTTGGTCATTATTTACATGAAATATTTTTTCCATCCTTTCAAATTCATATTATTTGTGTCCATGGGTTTAAAGTGTGTCTCTTGTAAACAGCATATAGTTGGATCATTTTTTTACCCATTATGCCACTTTCTGCATTTTAATTGGAACATTTAGTATATTACATTCACTGTGATTACCAATAAGAAAGGACTTAATTATGCCATTTTGTTATTTGTTTTTTGAGTGTCTTAAGCCTTGTTTTGTCCTTTAATACTGTTTGCTTTTGTGTTTTGTTGGTATACTGTAGTGAGCCATTTTGGTTCCCTGCTCCTTTCCTTTTGTATATTTTTTTTTTAACTATTTTCTTAGTGGTTGTCATGAATATTACATTTAGCAAGGTGTGTTTATAACATCCTACGGTAAGTTTGTACCAACTTAACTTCAGTAACATAAAAGAAATTCTAGAATTATACCATTCTTCTCTCCCTCTTTTGTTGTTATCACTAATTATGTTTTTATATTTCAATGTGCCCTGTAATAAAATTTCCTCTATGCCGTTTACGTATTTCCTATTAAAAAATATGAAGGACAAAACATTTAGAATTATCAAGCATAAATACCTTATTACTAGCCCTTATTCTTGTCCATACATTTCCTTTTATTAGGGATCTGTCTTTTTATGTATTTCTTTGAATTACTTTCTAGTCTCTTTTCCCTTCCATCTACAGAACTCCCATTAATATTTTGTTGTAGAGCCAGACTGGTAGATATGAACTCTCTCAGCTTCTGTTTGTCCGTGAATGTTCTAATTTCACTCTCATTCTTAAAGGATAGTTTCGCTGGATATAGTGTTCTTGGTTGACAATTTTTGTTTGTTTTTCTTTCAGTACTTTAAATATATCATTCCATTGCCTTCTGGACTCCAGTGTTTCTGAGGAAAAATTGGCACTTAATCTTATTGAGGATCCTTCTTATGTGACTGTTTGTTTCTCTCTCACTGCTTTCAGGATTCTCTATGTTTAATTTTTTGAAAGCCTAACTATGATGTATCTTGGTGTAGATATCTTTGGATTTATCCTGCTTGGGATTCTTTGAACTTTTTGAATTTGTAGATTCATGTCTTTTGTTAGATTGGGGAAATTTTCTGTCATTATTTCTTCAGATGGCCTTTCTGTCCCTTTCTCTTTCTCATCTCTTTCTGGAATTCCCATGATATTAAGTCTCTTGTTGTCCCATAATTCCATTAAACTGTGCTCATCCTTCTTAAGCCTCCATTCTTGTTGCTCCTCAGCATCTGTAATCTTAACTATCTTATCCTCTAATTTGCTGATTCTTTCTATTGCCTGATTAAATCTGCTGTTAAGTTCTTCTATTGTGTTTCTAGTTTCAGTTATTGTCTCTTTCAGTTGTAATATCTCTTTTTTAAGATCCTCATTTTGTTCTTGCATTGTTTTCCTTATTTCTTTTAGCTCTTTGTCTCTGTTTTCCCTTAGTTCTTTAATTATGTTTAATGTTCTTGCATTCTTCCTTTTTTCTTTTTTGCATTATTTGGTCATCCCTAGATGTGCTTTCACTCCCTTTTTTATGTTCCTTTGGATGGGCCATTGTTTCTCTGTGCTTTGTGTGTCTTGTATATTTTTGTTGGGCATTGGAGTTTTCTAGGGTGTTAACTTTCTCAGTTTCCCCCAGCATTTGGTGTTTTTGCTGGTACTACTTTCTGAAAGAAACTTAAGTGGGCAGTGTTTGCTTTATATATTTTGAGGCTCTCATGTTAGGTGTGTATAATATGCTTATAATTGTTATTTCTTCTTGAATAATTTACTTTTTTGACATTATATAATAATTATCTCTTATTGCAAATTTTGACTTAAAATCTATTCTGTCTGATATTAAAACATCCACTCCAGCTCTCTCTTCGTTATTATCTGACAGAATATTTTTTCCATCCTTTTACTTTCAACCTATCTATTTCCCATTGCCTAAGATGTGTCTCTTGTAGATAGCATATAGTTGGATCATGTGTGTTTGTGTGTGTGTGTATGTGTGTGTTTTAATCAATTCTACCACTCTCTGCATTTTTATTGAGATTTATACTCAGTGTTATGGATTGAATTGTGTACCCCCCAAAATATGTGTTGTAAATTCCAACCACTATGCCTATGGTTATAATCCTATTTGGGAATGGGTTTTCTTTTTTATTTTAAGAAGCCATATCAGTGTAGGGTGTGTTTTAAGCTAATCATGTTTGAGATATAAAAAGATCAGATTAGGCACAGAGAAGCAAGCACAGATGGGGGAAGATAGGTGCTATGCCACATGAAGATCATCAAGGAGCCCAAGAACAGAAGCTGAAAAGAGACAAGGACCTTCCCCCAGAGCCAACAAGGAGAGAAAGCCTTTTTTTAGAGCTGGCACCCTGAATTCGGAGTTCTAGTCTCCTAAACTGTGAGAAAATACATTTCTGTTGTTAAAGCCACTCGTAGTATTTCTGTTATAGCAGCTCTAGATAGAGGGTGGGGTGCTGCTCTAACAAATACCTAAAATGTGAAAGTGGTTTTGGAATTGGCTAATGGGTGGAAGCTGAAAGAGTTTTAAGGTGCCTAATAGTAAAAGCCTAAATTCCCTTGAAGAAACTGTTTGTAGAATTATGGATGTCAAAGGTAATTCTGAGGAGGGCTCAGAAGGAAATGAGGAGAGCCATAGAGAAAGTCTCTTTTGTCTTAGAGAATACATACGGTGCCAGCAACAGGATGTTGCTAGACATGTGGATGTTAAATGTGCTTCTGATGAGGCTTTAAAAGGAAATGATGAACATGTGATTGGACGAGGAAAGAAGGTGCTTTTTATGCAGTGGCAAATAATTTGTCTGAATTATGTTCAAATGTTTGTTGGAAGGTAGAACTTGTAAGTGATGAACTTCCATATTTGGCTGAGGAGATATCTAAGCAAGATCTTAAAGGTGCAGCATGGTTTCTCCTTGCCACTTATAGTAAAATGTAAGAGGAAAGAGATGAACTAAAAAATGAACTGTGCAAAATGAAACCAAAACTTAAAGATTTGGAAAATTCTGTTGTACAAAATAAAGACAGGTGCCCTAAAACTTTCACCAAGGACTTGGTGACTTAATCTTTTGTTAAAGAGATTAAGCCTGTGACCGATGGATTCATTCAACCACCACAGCAGAAATCCCATCAGCTTAGACTGAAGGGGACAGAGACAAGATGAAAGGAAGGAAAGCTGTCTGCATCTTGAAATTCTACAGGCAAGAAACAGGCCAAAGGAGCTACATCTGATGTCATCCAAGAAAACAAAATGACCATCCCTGGAGCAGCTCGGAGATGAGCAGAACTGTTGGAAGGAGCATGGAAAGCAGGGCTGCCATACTTTCCAAGGGTGGAGCCACGGCCTCCTAGGTTTCAAAGAGTCAGATCTCCACCAACTTTGTTCTAGAGAGTCAAGCTGCCATTCAGGTAGGCCAAGAGGATGAGGCTGCCACCCAAAGCTAAGGGGGTAGAGCTGCCATACCCAAAGGCCAAGAGAATGAGGTCTTTGTCCAAGTTGAGGGGGTGGGGCTACCATGCCCAAGGGACAGGACAACAGGGCCTACCAGGGCCAAGGGAATGGGGTCACCACTCAGATGGACTAGGAGAATGAGGCCGCCCAAAGCCGAGGGGGTGAGTTTTCCATATAAGTGGGCCTGGAAGGTGAGGCCTCCACCCAGGGCTGAGGGGCCTCCACCTAGAATCAGCAAAGCATGGTCAACACCCAGATTCTAGAGGACAGGGCCATTGCCTAGATGTTCTGAGAGAACAGAGGATTGTTTTCAAGCCTTGAGAGTTATAATTTGTTTTGCTGGGTTTTGGACTTGTTTGGTGTACATTATACCTTCTTTCCCTCCAATTTCTCCCATTTGTAATGGAAATGTCTACCTTGTGCCTGTTCCACCAGTGTACTTTGGAAGCAGAAAACTTGTATTCTAGATTCATAGGTTCACAGATGAAGAGGAATTTTTCCCCAGGATGGAATACACCTAGTCTCATACATGTTTGATTTGGATGATTCAGAAGATGATATTTTAGACCTGAAGTTAATTTAAGACTTTGGGATAATGTGATGGGGTGAATGTGTTTTGCATGTGGGAAGGACATGAATTTTGGGAGGCCAAAGGGTAGAATGTTATGGATTGAATTGTGTCCCCCCAAAACATGTGTTGTAAATCTTAACCCCTTTACATGTGTTTATAATCCCACTTGAGAATGGGTTTTCTTTCTTATGTTAAGAGGCCATATCAGTATAGGGTGTGTTTTAAGCCAATCACCTTTGAAACATAAAAAGAGCAGATTAGTCACAGAGAAGCAAGCAGAGATGGGGGAAGATAGACGCTATGCCAAATGAAGATCACCAAGGAGCCAAAAAACAGAAGCTGAAAAGAG
This sequence comes from Trichechus manatus latirostris, assembly GCF_000243295.1. NCBI lineage: Eukaryota > Metazoa > Chordata > Mammalia > Sirenia > Trichechidae > Trichechus > Trichechus manatus. The sequence continues at coordinate 4,931,362 of NW_004444022.1, forward strand.
ACAAGGACCTTCCCCCAGAGCCGACTAAGAAAAAAAGCCTTCCCCTAGAGCTGGCACCCTGAATTTGGACTTCTAGCCTCCTAAACTGTGAGAAAATGAATTTCTGATTGTTAAAGCCACCCACTTGTGGTATTTCTGTTATAGCGGCACTAGATAACTAAGACACTCAGTTACTCCATTTACATTCACTGTAATTACAGATAAATAAGGACTTCTGCTATTTTGTTATGTTTTTGTGTGTGTCCTATACCTTCTTTGTCCCTTATTTCTCTAATACTGACAAGTTTTGTGTTTTGTTGATTTTTTGTAGTAAACAATTTTATTCCCTTCTTTACTTTTGTGTGTATTTTTTAGACATGTCCTTTCTTTTTGTATTTTTTAGATATGAGAATTACATTTAACATCTTACATTTATAACCAGTACCAGTTGCTGTCAAGTTGAACCAACTCATGGTGACCCTATATGTGTCTTTGTCCCTTTGTGCTGCTATAACAGAAATACCACAGGTGAGTGAATTTAACAAACAGAAATTTATTTTCTCACAGTTTAGGAGGCTAGAAGTCTGAATTCAGGGCACTGGCTCTAGGGGAAGTCTCTGCTCTGGGAGAAAATCCTTGTCTCAGCTTCTCTAGCATTCCTTGGTGATCTTCATGTGCCATGTATCTTCCACTATATTTTTGCTTGCTTCTGTGCCTAATATGCTACCTTTGTATCTCTAAAGGAATTGGCTTAATTTAAGACACCTCTACCCTGATATGGCCTCATTAACATAACAAAGAAAACCGTGGTCCCAAATGGGATTGCATCCACATGTATAGCAATTAGAATTCAAACATATATTTTTTGAGGACACAATTCAATCCATAACAAAACTGTGCGCCATAGGGTTTGCAAATGGCTGATTTTTAGGAAAGTAAATTGCCAGACCTTTCTTCCAAGGTGCCTCTGGATGGACACAAACTTCCAACCTTTTGGTTAGCAGTCAAGCACATTAACCATCTGCACCACACAGGGACTCCTACATTTATAACAACCTGGATTAAATTGATACCAGCTTAATGTCATAGAACAATAGGTGTACTACTGTTTGATGAGAGGCTGTTTGTTTTGTAAACCTTCACCTGAAGTACAATTACAAAAGAAAAAAAGACCAGACTTACTGGCCTGACAGAGACTGGAGAAACCCCGAGACTATGGCCCCCGGACACCCTTTTAGCTCAGTAATGAAGTCACTCCCGAGGTGCACCCTTCAGCCAAAGATTAGACAGGCCCATAAAACAAAACAAGACTAATAGGGCACAACAGCCCAGGGACAAGGACTAGAAGGCAGGAGGGGACAGGAAAGCTGGTAATAGGGAACCCAAGGTCGAGAAGGGAGAGTGCTGACATATAGTGGGGTTGTTAACAATGTCATAAAATAATATATGTACTAACTGTTTAATGAGAAACTATTTGTTCTGTAGACCTTCATCTAAAGTACAATAAAAAAAAAATTATAAATGAAAAAAAAATATAGATGTCCAAGCTCTATCCCAGATCTATTAATTAAAATCTCTGGATACAAATCCAAGGACCTTTACTTTTAAGTAGTCCAGGTGGTTTTGAAGTTCTTTTGGAGCTACTGAAATGCAGTAAGTTCTTCATTCAAGGAATGTTAGAAATTAACAGTTATACTTGGGAAGAATTTAAAACATTTTTTTCATGTTTTTATAATGAAGTCCCATTATAGGAATTTTGAAAATTATGGAGTATATGATATCCAAATAATATCAGATCCCGTTTATGGAAAATTAAATAATCATTGTGAAGAACTTTGTATCATTTTTAATACTTTCATAGCTTCTTTGTTGTTATGACCTGTGGTCTCCTCCTATATGACCCTCTGTGTTTATTAGAAATAAAACACTATAAAGTAAAAAAAAAAAATTGATACCAGCTTAACTATAGTAACATACAAAAACTTCTATACCTATACTATTCCTAATCCACTGCCGTCGAGTCGATTCCAACTCATAGTGACCCTATAGGACAAAGTAGAACTGCCCCTATAGGGTTTCCAAGGCTGAAATCTTTACAGAAGCAAACTGACACATCTGTCTCCCATAGAGCAGCTGGTGGGTTCGAACCATCAACCTTTCAGGTAGCAGCCGAGCACTTTAACTGCTGCATCACCAGGGCTCCTTTTATAGTATTCATACTACGCCCATTTATGCTGTTGCTATCACCAATTACATCCTTATAAATCATATACCCTGTAACATACATTTATACTTATTTTTATGCACTTATCATTGTAAAGCATAAAGAACATAATCACTAGAATTACCAGGCAAAAATACCTTAAATGTTTCCCTAATACTTGCCCCTGTAATTACCTTTCCTTTTTTTTTTTCTCCAAACTGATCCAATATGAAGAACACTTTTTTTTTTTTTTTGGTGAAAATATACACAGCAGAACATACACTCATTCAGCAATTTCTACATGTACATTTCAATGATATTGGTTATATTCTTCATGTTGTGTCACCATTCTCACAATCTCTACCCATATTGTTTCACCAGCATTGACTTAGATTTGTAACACACTAAACTTCTGATCTATGCTTCAGAGTTACTGTTGTCAATTTTATCTCATATAATTATTTGAAAGAGTGCAACGTTCAAGGTGAATTTTTTTTTTTTTTTTTTTACTAATTTAGCTAAACTGTTGTCTAGTTTAAATATGATTTCTGGAGATAGCTTCAGTTAATTGTTTAAAGATTTTCTCAGGGCAATAGGTTCAGGGGTTCTTCCAGTCTCAATGGGTGTAGTAAGTCTGGATTCCATAAGAATTTGGAATTCTGTTCTACTTTTCCTCCACTTTTGATCAGGATTCATCTATCGAGTCTTTGATCAAAACATTCAGTAATGGTAACTGGGCACCATCTTTTTCTTCTGGTCTCATGGCAAAGGAGGCAGCAGTTCATGCAGGCAGTCAGACCTGCAATCCAGATTCTTCACTGATTCCTGGGTCTCCTTCCTCTGCTGCTCCAGGTGAATAGAGACCAATTCTTGTATTTTGGATTGCCCCTCGCAAGAATTTAAGACCCTAGGAAATACTCACCAAACCAGGGGGTAGAAAAGAAACTTTAAAAGCAATATTAGGCAAATTGATTGGATAGTCCCATGAAGCTGTGACCCTAATAATTTAACTAAGAGAACTAATCCCATGAGGTGTTTGGTTTGTACCTAAGTAGTATTAGCAACTGCAACCATCTGTCGCTCTCTATTCTGGTTGCTGTTGTTGTTGTAAAATTACGCATAACACAACATTTGCCATTTTGTAGTGTACAAAGTGATATCAGTTACATCAGTCAAGTTGTGCAACCACTACCCTTGTTGTTAGGTGCTGTCGAATCAGTTCCGACTCATAGCCACCCCATGTACAACAGAATGAAACACTGCCTAGTCCTGCATCAGCCTCACAATTGTTGCTATGTTTGAGCCCATGGTTGCAGCCACTGTGTCAATCCATTTTATTGAGGGTCTTCCTCTCTTTCACTGACCCTCTACTTCACCGAGCATGATGTCCTCCAGAGACTGGTCCCTTCTGATAACATGTCCAAAGTACGTGAAATGAAGTCTCTCCATCCTCACTTCTAAGGAGCATCCTGGCTGCACTCCTTCCAAGACAGATTTGTTCATTCTTCTGGAAGTCAATGGTATATTCATTACTCTTCGCCAACACCATTAATTCAAATGCATCAAGTCTTCTGTGGTCTGCCTTATTCATTGTCCAGCTTTTGCATGCATATGAGGTGAATGAAAATACCATGGCTTGGGTTAGGCACACCTTAGTCCTCAAGGTGACATCTTTTTAAAAAATTTTTTTTATTGTGCTTTAAGTGAAAATTTACAGTTCAAGTTAGTTTCTCATACAAAAATTTATACACACATTGTTATATGACCCTAGTTGCCCTCCCTATACTGTGACAGCACACTCTTCCTTTCCACCCCAGATTTCCCGTGTTCATTCAACCAGCTCCTGTCCCTTTTTGTCTTCTCATCTCGCATCCAGACAGGAGCTGAGCATTTAGTCTCATGTGTCTACATGAGCTAAGAAGCATACTCTTCATGAGTATCATTTTATGTTTTATAGTCCAGTCTAATCTATGTCTGAAGCGTTGGCTTCGGGAATGGTTTCAGTTCTGGGATAACAGAGAATCTGGGGACCATGTCTTCCGAGGTCCCCCCAATCTCAGTCGGACCATTAAGTCTAGTCTTTTTACTAGAATTTGAGTTCTGCAACCCACTTTTCTCCTGCTATGTCAGGGACTGTCTGTTGTGTTCCCTGTCAGGTCGGTCATTGGTGGTAGCCGGGCACCATCTAGTTCTTCTGGTCTCAGGCTGAAGAAGTCTCTGGTTTATGTGGCCCATTCTGTCTCTTGGGCTAATACTTTCCTTGTGTCTTTAGTGTTCTTCATTCTTCTTTGCTCCAGGTGGATTGGGACTAATTGGTGCATCTTAGATGGCCACTCATTCTCTTTTAAGACCCCAAATGCCACTCACCAAAATGGGATGCAGAACATTTTCTTAATAAACTTTGTTATGCCAATTGACCTAGATGTCCTCTGAAACTATGGTCCCCAGACCCCCGCCCCTGCTACTTTGTCCCTCGAAGTACGTGGTTGCATTCAGGAAACTTCTTAATTTTGGTTTATTCCAGTTGTGCTGACTTCCCCTGTATTGTGAGTTGTCCTTCCCTTCACCTCAGATAATTCTCATCTACTCTCTAGTCAGTGAATACCCCTCTCCCTCCCTCCCCACCCTTGTAACCATCAAAGAATGTTTTCTTCTGTGTTTAAACCTTTTCTTCAGTTCTTATAATAGTGGTCTCATACAATATTTTTCCTTTTGTGGCTAATTTCACTTAGTATAGTGCCTTCCAGATTCATCCATCTTGTGACATGTTTGGAGGACTCATCGTTGTTCTTTATCATTGCTTATGTGTATATGTACCATAATCTGTTTATCCATTCGTCCAGTGATGGGCACCTAGGTTGCTTCCATCTTTTTGCTATCGTGAACAGTGCTGCAATGAACACGGGTGTGCATATATCTATTTGTGTGATGGCTCTTATCTCTCTAGGATATATTCCAAGGAGTAGGATTGCTGGATCGTTTGGTACTTCTATTTCTAGCTTTTTAAGAAAGCACCAAATCGATTTCCAAAGTGGTTGTACCATTTTACATTCACACCAGCAGTGTGTAAGTGTTCCAGCCTCTCCACAACATTTCCAACATTTATTATTTTGTATTTTTTGGATTAATGCTAGCCTTGTTGGGGTGAGATGGTATCTCATTATAGTTTTGATTTGTATTTCTCTAATGGCTAATGATGGTGAGCATTTCCTCATGTATCTGTTAACCACCTGAATATCTTCTTTGGTGAAGTGCCTATTCGTATCCTTTGCCCATTTTTTCATTGTGTTATTTTTCTTTTTGTTGTTGAGGTTTTGCAGTATCTTGTAGATTTTAGAGATTAGATGCTGATCAGATTTGTCGTAGCTAATTTTTTTTTCCCTGTCTGTAGTTTATCTTCTTACTCTTTTGGTGAAGTCTTTTGATGAGCATAAATGTTTGATTTTTAAGAGCTCCCAGTTATCCAGTTTCACTTCTGGTGTTTGTGCATTGTTAGTAATGTTTTGTATTCTGTTTATGTCATGTATTAGGGCTCCTAGCATTGTCCCTATTTTTCCTTCCATGATCTTTATCTCTTTAGATTTGATATTTAGGTTTTTGATCCATTTTGAGTTAGTTTTTGTGCATGGTGTGAGGTATGGGTCTTGTTTCAGCTTTTTGCAGATGAATATCCAGTTATGCCAGCACCATTTGTTAAACAGACAGTCTTTTCCGCAATTAACGGACTTTGGGCCTTTGCCAAATATCAGCTGCTCATAGGTGGATGAATTTATGTCTGGATTCTCAATTCTGTTCCATTTGTCTATGTATCTGTTGTTGTACCAGTACCAGGCTGTTTTGACTACCATGGCGGTATAATGGGTTCTAAAATCAGGTAGTGTGAGCCCTCCCACTTTGTTCTTCCTCTTCCGTACTGCTTTACTTACTTATCCGGGGCCTCTTCCCTTTCCATATAAAGTTGGTGATTTGTTTCTCCATCTCATTAAAAAATGCTGGTGGAGTTTGGATCGGGATTGCATTGTATCTGTAGATCACTTTGGGTAGAATTGACATTTTAACAATGTTGAGTTTTCCCATCCATAAGCAAGGTATGTTTTTCCACTTAAGCAGGTCACTTTTGGATTCTTGCAGTAGTTTCTTGTAGTTTTCATTGTATAGGTCTTTTATGTCTCTGGTTAGATTTATTCCTAAGTATTTTATTATATATGACAATCTAGGAGCCCTGATCATCAAAAGCAAAGTTAAGGAACCAGATTGAGTGGCAGGGGAGGGAAAGATGGTTTGGAAGCAGTGAGGAGTTGCCAGACCTGACCTGGCAGGAACCAGTGTCCTTCAGGCCGGATCAGCTCGTGTGCTTGGTGAAGCAAGCAGTGGCGCTCAGGAGGTGTTTTCCACATTGGGAGACACCCAGTGGCACAGAGTCTACGCGGACATCCAGAACCAGTGAAAAGCAGCAGAAGATAAGTACTTGCATCTGGCCTACGGTGTGTATCAAAAACACCTCCTTTGGGGAAAACCTTGCTCCAATTTACCTCCACTGTCCCTGCTCTGCACTGGGTCCCAGGCTGGCTTCAGTTATTGCTGAGTGCCCTGGTCAGGGAGTAGGACCCATGCCTTGAGCCATTCTCCCGTCCTTGGAGAGGGAACAAATTAACAAACCAGGAAAAGATAATCTGGTGGTTCCCCTAAGCCAGGCACTCAGGGTAGGCACAGCTCCTTTGCCTAGGCACAGCCATAAGGGGTCCAAGGACTATGAATGCCTTTCACCCCTGCATAGACCTGTATGGGCCCATTTCAACAGTGTAGGCCCTCATTGCCACTGTAGAATAGACTATATACATGAAGTCTAACTTCAGTGGTTTCAGCGATATGGTGAAGTGGCAGATTTGTGACATTTGACACTGCTCTGCCCATTAAACAGTATCCTCATCTACCCACATCAGGGGCCTGGGAACTGGTGGCTTCACCCACACCACCTATCCACATTCGACAGGGGTCCAAGAATAAGTGGTACCCCCCAGTCCTTACAACCAAAAGGATTAGGTGCTAAGAGTCCAGCAGCAAACCCACCCACCTACGCACTCTAGGGAACATGGACATGCTTTCCCCAGACACTCAGGGGCAGCTGTCAGCCCCTTGCTTTGCTGAGTGCATAACCCCCTACTGCAGCCAGATACCTGTGCCTATACCAAACACCCCTGCCTGTCAAGGACTGCAGGTGAGAACCTGCACCACACACTTGGTGACCGACTACCTGGACACTTGAACTGAATCCATACAAGAAGAGTAAACAGACTCCTGGGCTCACATTCCTAGTAACAGCTCTAACCACCTGGTGACAGGACGTTAGAGCTTCAAAGGTGCCAATAATCAAACTAGCTCACATGACCAGTCATTTAGGCATATCAAAACAAACCAAAACAAGAAGGACACAGTAAGCAAACATACAATAAATAAATATAATAACTTATTGATGGCTCAGAGACAAGTCAGTATCAAATCACATACAGAGGCAGACAATGATGGCTACAGCAAGTTCCCAAAATAATCAAGAAATTTTCCAGAGGAAGAGAATTTCTTGGAATTACCAGAGGTAGAATACAAAAAATTAATATACAGAACTCATCAAGAGATCAGGAAGGGGATCAGGCAAAATGCATAACAAGCCAAGGAACACACAAAGCAATAGAGAACCTTAAGAAGGTTACTCAAGAGCACAATGACAAATTTAATAGGCTGCAATAATCCATAGAGAGACAGCAATCAGAAATCCAGAACATTAACAATAAAATTCCAGAATAAGACAACTCAATAGAAAGTCATAGGAGCAGAATTGAGGCAATGGAAGTCAGAATTACCGAGATTTAAGATGAAGCACTAAACACCAAATTATTTGAGGAAAAATCAGATGAAAGAATTTTTAAAAAATGAAGAAACTCTAAGAATTACGTGGGACTCTATCAAGAGAAATAACCTATGAGAGATTGGA
>NW_004444022.1:4939991-4941531 GCF_000243295.1 Trichechus manatus latirostris
TACAAGAAATACCAAAAGGAGTCCTCCGGTTAGAAAATCAATAACATCAGACAACAACCCAAGACTAGAACACAGGACAAGGCAACCAGATATGAACCCACATAGGGAAGTCACAAAAATAAATCAAAGCTAAACCACTGAAAATAGGGAAACAGAGATGTCAATATGTAAAAGATGACAACATTAAAACAAAAAAGAGGGACAAAAACAATATAGTCATAGATCTCTCATATGGAGAGGAAGTCAAGGTGACATAAAAAAATAAAAGATTGGCTTAAACTTAGAAAAATAGGGGTAAATATTTTATTTTTTTATTGTCTTAGTTTAAATGAAGTTTACATTTCAAGTTACTCTCCCATACAAAATTTTATACATACATTGTTATCTGACCCTAAATTGTTCTCCCCATACTATGACAGCACACTCCTCCTTTCCACCCGATCCCCATGTCCGTTCTACCAGTTCCTAACCCTCTCTGCCTTCCCATCTCACCTCCAGACAGAAGCTGCCTGTTTAATCTCTTGTATATACTTGAGCTAAGAGGCACACTCCTCACAAGTATCGCTTTATATCCCACAGTCCAGTCCAATCCCTGTCTGAAGAGTTGGCATCGGGAATTGTTTTAGTTCTGGGCTGATGGAGAATCCAGGGACCATTATTTCCAGGGATCTTCCAGTCTCAGTCAGACCATTAACTCTGATTTTCTTACTATAATATGAGTTCTGCACCCCACCTTTCTCCTGCTCCATCAAGGACTCTCTGCTGTGTTCCCTGTCACCGCACTCATTAGTGGTAGCTGGGCACCATCTAGTTCTTCTGGTCTCAGGCTGATGAAGTCTCTGGTTTATATGGCCCTTCCTGTCTCTTGGGATAATACTTTCCTTGTGTCTTTGGTGTTCTTCATTCTCCTTTACTGCAGGTGGTTGGGACCAATTGATGCATCTTAGGTGGGCACTTGCAAGATTTTAAGAGCCCAGACGCCACTCACCAAAGTAGGATGCAGAACATTTTCTTAATAAGCTTTGTTAAAAATAGGGGTAAATATTAAGATAACCACAAAAGAAACTCCAATCCTACACATCAAAAGAAAAAACAAGAAAAATATGAAGACTCAGCAAATACAAAATCAACAACAATGAAACAGATGAAAAGAAAATACATATAGAAAAACGACTCAGCACAGAAAATTAAGTGGAACAAAAAAACTCAACAACACTCAAAAAAGACATCAAAATGACGGCACTAAACTCATACCTATTAATAATTACGCTGAATGGAAATGGACTAAATGCACCAATAAAGAGACAGGGAGTGGCAGAATGGATTAAAAAAAAAAGATCCGTCTATAGGCTGCCTACAAGAGACACACGGTAGACTTAAAGACACACACTAAAACTCAAAGGAGAAAAAAAAAATATATCAAGCAAACAACAACCAAAAAAGAGCAGGAAATCGATGTCACTGAACGGTGCATGTAGAGATTTTTGAAATGGTGTATCTTTGGCTATGTATATTTTCACCAAAAAAAAAAAAAATGGTC
>NW_004444022.1:4949383-4950960 GCF_000243295.1 Trichechus manatus latirostris
TCTGGGTCTTAAAAGGTTGTAAGTGGCCATCTAAGATGCATCAATTGGTCCCAACCAGCTGGTACTGTGGGACATAAAGTGGTACTCGTGAAGAGTGTGCCTCTGAGTCAAGTAGATACAAGAGACCAAAGGGGTAGCTTCTGTCCAGAGATGAGATGGAAAGGCAGAGAGAGTTAGGAGCAGGTTGAATGGTCATCGGGAATCAGGAGAAGAAAGGAGGAGTGTGCTGTTGCAGAATGGGGTGAGCAATTAGGGTCTCATAACAATGTATGGAAAAAAATTTGTATGGGAGACTACCTTGAAATGTAAACTTCATTTAATTATAACAATAAAAAAGAATAAAAATTTAAAAATACTCCCAACAAAAAAAGCCCTGGCCCTGACAGTTTCACTGGAGAATTCTACCAAACCTTCAGAGAAGAGTTAACACCACGACTACTAAAGGTATTTCAGAGCACAGAAAAGGATGAATACTCCCAAACTCAATCTATGAAGCCAGCATAACCCTGATACAAAAACTAGGTAAAGACAGCACAAAGAAAGAAAATTACAGACCAATATCCCTCATGAACGTAGACACAAAAATCCTCAACAGAATTCTAGCCAGTAGAATTCAGCAACATATAAAAAAAAAAATTCACCATGATCAAGTTGGATTTATACCAGGCATACAGGGATAGTTCAACATTAGAAAAACAATCAATGTAATCCATCACATAAATAAAACAAAAGAGAAGAACCACATTATCTTATCAATTGATGCAGAAAAGGCTTTTAACAAAGTACAACACCCATTCATGATAAAAACTCTCAGAAAAATGGGAATAGAAGGGAAATTCCTCAGGATAATTAAGGGCATTCATAGACAGCCAACAGCCCACATCATCCTAAATGAAGAGAGTTTGAAAGCATTCCCTTTGAGAACAGGATCTAGACAAGGATGCCCTTTATCACCACTCTTATTCAACATTGTGCTGGAGGTCCTAGCCAGAGCAATTAGGCTAGAAAAAGAAATAAAGGGCACCCAAATTGGTAAGAAAGAAGAAAAAGTATCTCTATTTGCAGATGACATGATCTTATACACAGAATACTCCAAAGAATCCACAAGAAAACTACTGGAACGAATAGAAAATTTCAGCAAAGTATCAGGATACAAGATAAAAATACAAAAATCAGTTGGATTCCTCTACATCAACAAATATAACTTGGAAGAGGAAATCACCAAATCAATACAATTTACATTAGCCCCCAAGAGATTAAAATACTTAGAAATAAATCTAACCAGAGACATAAAAGACCCTATACAATGAATACTACAAGACAGTACGGCAAGAAACTAAAAGAGACCTGCATAGGTGGAAAAACATACCTTGCTCATGGTTAGGAAGACTCAACATTGTGAAAATGCCAGTTCTACCCAAAGCGATCTACAGATACAATGCAATCCAAATCTAAATTTTCCAATGAGATGGAGAAAAAAATCACCAACTTCATATGGAAAGGGAAGAGGCCCTGGATAAGTAAAGCATTACTGAAGAAGAACAAAGTGGGAGGCCTCACACCACTTGATTTTAGAA
>NW_004444022.1:4951768-4988231 GCF_000243295.1 Trichechus manatus latirostris
AAGCTAGAAATAGAAGTACCATACGATCCAGCTATCCCGCTCATTGGAATATATCCTAGAGAAATTAAGAGCCGTCACACGAATAGATATATGCACAACTGTGTTCATTGCAGCACTGTTCACGATAGCAAAAAGATGGAAACAACCTAGGTGCCCATCAACAGAAGAATGGATAAACAAATTATGGTATATTCACACGATGGAATACTATGCAATGATAAAGAACAATGATGAATCCGTGAACATAACATGGAGGAATCTGGAAGGCATTATGCTGAGTGAATTCAGTCAGTCACAAAAGGGCAAATATTGTTTAAGTCCTCTATTATAAAAACTAAAGAAAAGGTTTAAACACAGAAGAAAACATTCTTTGATAGTTATGAGGATGGGGAGGGTGGGAAAGGGCTATTCATTAGCTAGATAGTAGACAAGAATTATCTTAGGTGAAGGGAAGGACAGCACCCACTACAGGGTAAGTCAGCACAACTGGACTAAACCAAAGCTAAGAAGTTTCCTGAATACAGTCATAACACTTCAAGGGACAGAGTAGCAGGGGCAGGGGTCTGGGGACCATGGTTTCAGGGAACATCGAGCTCAACTGGCATAACAATGTTTATTAAGAAAATGTTCTGCATCCCACTTTGGTGAGTGGGGTCTGGGTTCTTAAAAGCTAGCAAGCAGCCATCTAAGATGTATCTATTGGTCGCAGCCCACCTGGAGCAAAGGAGAATGAAGAACACCAAAGACACAGGAAAGTATTAGCCCAAGAGACAGAAAGGACCATATAAACCAGAGACTTCATCAGTCTGAGACCAGAAGAACTAGATGGTGCCTGGCTATCACCAGTGACCGCCCTGACACAGAACACAACAGAGAGTCCCTGACGGAGCAGGAGAAAAGTGGGGTGCAGAACTGAAATTCTAGTATGAAGACCAGACTTATTGGTCTGATTGAGACTGGAGGGACCCCGGAAGACATGGCCCCCAAATTCTCTGTTAGCCCAAAACTAAAACCATTCCTGAAGCCAACACTTCAGACAAAGATTAGATTGGACTGTGGGACATAAAATGATACTCATGAAGAGTGTGCTTTGCTTAAGTAGATACATGAGACTAAATAGGCAGCTCCAATCCAGAGGTGAGATGAGAAGGTATAGAGGGTCAGGAGCTGGTTGAACGGACACAGGAAATCTGTGGTGGAAAGGAGAAGTGTGCTGTCACAGTATAGGGAGAGCTACTAGTGTCACATAACAATGTATGCATAAATTCTTGTGTGAGAGACTAATTTAATTGTAAACTTTCACTTAAAGCACAACAATAAAAATCAATGTAGGCAGCCAAACAAAATAATTAAGAATATAAAATAGATATTTTCTTTGAAAAAAAAAGTTTTGATTTTAGCCCTTTCTTCTTTTTGGATGTGTGCATTTATTGGTAGGAACTGACCTCGGAGCCCTGCTTTTGCTGTGTCCCAAAGGTTCTGGTGGGATGTGTTTTCATTACTATTTGAGTCTGTGAATTTCTCTATTCCATCCTTAATTTCTTCTATAACCCAGTAGTTGTGTTTGACTTTTTCTCCTTGATTTTTCTGTTATTGGAATTCACTTTTATGGCTTTATGGTCAGAAATGATGCTTTGTAATATTTCCATGCTTTGGATTCTGTTAAGTCTTGCTTTATAGCCTAATATATGGTGTATTCTGGAGAATGTTCCATGTGCGTTCAAAAAGAAAGTATACTTGGCTGTTGTTGGGTCAGATAAGTTGGTTGATTGTGGCATTTAGATTATCCGTGTCTTTATTGAGGTTCTTTCTGGATGTTCTGTCCTTCACCAAAAGTGGTGGGTTGAAATCTCCTACTGTTATTGTGGAGCTGTCTATCTCTCTTTTCAATGCTGTTAGAGTTTGTTTTATGTATTTTGGAGCCCTGTCATTGGGTGCGTAAATATTTATTATGGTTATGTCCTCCTGGTGTATGGACCCTTTAATCATTATATAGTGTCCTTCCTTATCCATTCTGGTGGATTTTACTTTAAAGTCTATTTTGTCAAAGATTAATATTGCCACTCCTGCTCTTTTTTGATTGTTGTTTGCTTGATAGATGTTTTCCATCCTTTGAGTTTTAGTTTGTTTGTGTCTTTAAGTCTAAGGTGTGTCTCTTGTCGGCAGCATATAGACGGATCATGTTTTTTCTATCCATTCTGCCACTCTCTCTTTATTGCTGCATTTAGTCCATTTACATTCTGTGTAATTATTGATAGGTATGAGTTTAGTGCTGTCATTTTGATGTCTTTTTGTGTGTGTGTTGTTGACAGTTTCTTTGTTCCACTTAATTTTCTGTGCTGAGTAGTTTTTCTATATGTATTTTCTTTTCATTGTTGTTGATTTTGTATTTGCTGAGTCTTTACGTTTTTCTTGTTTTTTCTTTTGTTGTGTAGGATTGTTAGTTTCCTTTGTGGTTACCTTAATATTTACCCCTATTTTTCTAAGTTTAAGCCAATCTTTTATTTCTTTATATCGCCTTGACTTCCTCTCCATGAGAGATCTATGACTACATTGTTTTTGTCCCTGTTTTTTAATGTTGTCATCTTTTACATACTGACATCTCTGTTTCCCTATTTCCAGTGTTTTAGCTTTGATTTATTTTTGTGACTTCCCTATCTGGGTTGATATTTGGTTGTTCTGTCCTGTGTTCTAGTCTTGGGTTGTTACATGATGTTACTGATTTTCTAACTGGGGGACTCCCTTTAGTATTTCTTGTAATTTTAGTTTGGTTTTTGCAAATTCCCTAAACTTCTGTTTATCTGGAAATGCCCTAATTTCCCCATCATATTTGAGAGACAGTTTTGCTGGATATCTAATTCTTGGCTGGCAATTTTTTTCCTTCAAGGCTTTATATATGTCATCGCATTGCCTTCTTTCTTACATGGTTTCTGCTGAGTAGTCTGAGCTTAGTCTTATTTACTCTCTTTTGCAGATGACTTTTTGTTTATCCCTAGCTGCTCTTAAAATTTTCTCTTTATCTTTGGTTTTGGCAAGTTTGATTATGTCTTGGCGACTTTCTTTTGGGATCTACCTTGTGTGGGGTTCGATGAGCATCTTGGATAGATATCTTCTCATCTTTCATGATATCAGGGAAGTTTTCTGCCAACAAATCTTCAACAATTCTCTCTGTATTTTCTGTTATCCTCCCCTGTTATGGTACTCTAGTTACTCATAGGTTATTCCTCTTGATAGAATTCCACATGATCCTTAGAGTTTCTTCATTTTTTTAAATTCTTTTATCTGATTTTTCCTCCAAAAGGTTGGTGTCAAGTGCTTTGTCTTCAGTCTCACTAATTCTGACTTCCCCATTTCTTCAGTTCTGCTCCTAAGACTTTTTATTGAGTTGTCTAATTCTGTAATTTCATTGTTAATCTTCCGGATTTCTGTTTGTTGTCTCTCTGTGGATTCTTGCAGCCTGCTAAATTTGTCATTAGGCTCTTCTGTAATCTTCTTAAGTTTCTCTATTGCTTTGTCTGTGTGTTCCTTGGCATGTTCTGCATTTTGCATGATCTCTTTCCTGATATCTTGAAGAGTACTCTATATTAATCGTTTGTATTCTACCTCTGGTAATTCCAAGAAGTTCTCTTCCTTCGGAATGCTTCTTGATTCTTTGTTTTGGGAGCTTCCTGAAGTCATCATGGTCTGCCTCTTAACGTGATTTGATGTTGACTGTTGTCTCTGAGCCATCAACAAGTTGTTATATTTATTTATTTTATGTTTGCTTACTGTGTCCTAGCTTCTTGTTTTGTTTTCTTTTGATATGCCCAAATAGCCTGGCTGTGTGAACTAGTTTGAATGTTGGCATCTTTGAAGCTCTAACATCCTGTCACCAGGTGGTTAGATATGTTACTAGGTACGTGAACCCAGGAGTCCATTTACTTTTTTGTATGGATTCAGCTCAGATGTCTAGGTAGTTGATCACCAAGTATGTGGTTCAGGCTCTCACCTACAGTCCTAGACAGGCAAGGATGATTGGTGTAGGCACAGGTATCTGGCTGCATTCGGGGGTCACATGCTGACCAAGGCAGGGGGCTGATGGCTGCCCGAGTGTCTGGGAGGAAAGCGTGTCCCTGTTCCCTAGAGTTCCTAGATGGGTGTATTTTGCAGCCAGACTATGAGCACCCAATGCTGTTGGCTGTATGGACTGGGAGGCACCACTTATTCTTGTATCCCTGTCGCAGGTGGCTAGGTGGCGTGGATGGAGCCACCAGTCCCCAGGCCCTGATGTGGAGGTGAGGACACTGCTTAATGGGCAGAGTGGTGTCAAATGTCATGAACCTGCCACTCCACCATATAGATGATACAGTTGAAGTTAGGTTTCAGGTATATACCCTGTTGTATTGTGCTAATGAGGGCCTATGCTGTTGAAATGGGCCCACACAGATCTATGCAGGTGTGAAAGGCATTCAAAGTGCGTGGATCCCTTATGCCTGTGCCTAGGCAAAGGAGCTGTGCCTTCCCTGAGTTCCTGGCTTAGGAGAGCTGGCAGATTATTTTTTTCGTTTGTTAATTTGTTCCCTCTCCAAGGCTGGGAGAATGGCTCAGGGCACGTGAAGGTTCCTACTTCTGGCCCACGGGATGCGGCACTCACTGAAGCCGGTGCAGAGCAGGGAGAAGGCAGGTAAATGGGAGAGAGGTTCTTCCCAAATGGGGTGTTTTTTTTATCTGCATGGTGGGTTAGACACATGTACTTATATTTTGCTGATCGAGCACCGCTTTTCACTGGTTCTGGAGGCCTGAATAGACTCTCTGCCACTCACACTCAGTTTCTCCCAATGTGGAAAATGGTTCCCTGTGGAAAATGGTTCCCGAGCACCACTGCTTGCCTCAACACGCATGCCAGCCAATCCGTCCTGCAGGGTGCTGGTTCCTGCCGGGTCAGGTCTGGGAAGTCCTCGCAGCTACCAAACCATCTCTCCCTCCCCCTGCCATTCAGTCCAATTCCTCAACTTTGCCTTTGATGCTCAGGTCTCCTAGACTGTCATATATAATTGATTCACTTATTTTTTTTTGGTCTTTCTTGTAAGAGGGACCATAGGAAATGTCTGACTACTCCGGCATCTTGGCCCTGCCTCTCACATCTTTGCTTTTTAACATTTTAAAGAGGTCTTTTGCAGCAAATTTCCCAATGGAATATGTTCTTTGATTTATTGATTGCTACTTCCATGGGCATTGATTGTGGATCTAAGTAAAATGAAATTCTTGACAACTTCAATGTTTTCTCCATTCATCATGATGTTGCTCATTGTTCCAGTTGTGAGGATTTTTGGTTTCTTTATGTTGAGGTGTAATCCATATTGAAGGCTGTAGTCTTTGATATTCACTGATAAGTGCTTCAAGTCCTCTTTGCTTTCTGCAAGCAAGGTTGTGTCATGTGCATATCTCATGCTGTTAATGAGTCTTCCTCCAATCCTGATGCCCCGTTCTTCTTCATATAGTCAAGTGTCTCGGATTATTTGCTCAGCATACAGATTGAATAAGTATGGTGAATAGATACAACCCTGATACACACCTTTCCTGATTTTAAACCACACAGTATCCCCTTGTTCTGTTTGAACGACTGCCTCTTGATCTATGTACCAGTTCCCCATGAGCACAATTAAGTGTTCTGGAATTCCCATTCTTCACCATGTTGTAATTTATTATGATCCACACAATCAAATGCCTCTGTATAGTCAATAAAACACAGGTAAACATCTTTCTGGTATTCTCTACTTTCAGCTAAGATCCATCTGACATAAGCAATGATAGCCCTCATTCTGTGTCCTCTTCTGAATTTGACTTGAATTACTGGTCATTCCCTGTTGATGTACTGCTGCAACCATTTTTGAATTATCTTCAGCAAAATTTTACATGCATGTGATGTTAATGATATTGTTAGATAATTTCTGCATTCTGTTGGATTACCTTTCTTTGGAATGGGCACAAATATGGATCTCTTCCAGTTGGTTGGTCAGCTAGCTGTCTTCCAAATTTCTTAGCATAGACGAATGAGAACCTCCATCACTGCATCTGTTTGTTGAAACATGTCAATTGGTATTCTGCGAATTCCTTAATTGATGCCAGTTTTTGCATCACTATAAACACAATCTCACTACTTCCCAGAGAATGACTTCCTCTCTCCCTTTCCCATCCCGCCCCAAATAACCACTGATCTCTATATATTTACATTGTTTGTTGTCATTTCATGTAAGTGAGATCATATAGTATTTGTCCTTTTTTGATTAACTTATTTCACTCAGCATAATGTCTTTGAGATTCATCCATGTTGTAACATGTATCTGGACTTCATTTCTTTTTTACGGCCAAGTAGTATCCCATGAGGCAGACCTTCAACGAGATGAATTGACACAATGTCTGCAACAATGGGCTCAAACATAGCAACGATTGTGAGGATAGCACAGAACCAGGCAGTGTTTTGTTCTGTTGTACATAGGGTCACTATGAGTCAGAACTGACTCCACAGCACCTAACAACAACAAAAGTATTCCACTGTATGTATGCACCACATTTTGTTTATTCATTCATCTGGTAATGGACATTTAAGTTATTTCCACCTTTTTTGCTATTGTGAATAGTGCTACAATGAACATCAGTGTACATATGTCTGTTCTTGTCACTACCTGGTTTTCTCCTGGTAAATAGATGATATACGTCTTCAAACATATACTATGATAGATGTCTTAAAACAATTAAGAGGACTATTGCTTAGAAGGACTTCATGTTTTTTTTTTTTTTTTTTTGATGGCCCAGAAGGTAGCACTCTAACAAATGGGCAGAAACTATAGCATAGTAAATTTCAATTTAGAATGAATAATGATTTTGGAACCTTCAGAGTGAGCTTTCTGTTACTGAAAAATTTTCAGCAGCAGCTGTACAAAACTCATTAGGAATAGTGAAGAAAAATGTGGAGTTTGGAAGATCTTAGTTCAAATCCTGCTACTTTTACATCCTACCTGTGTTTGTTGTTATTGTTAGGTGCTGTCAAGTCAGTTCTGACTCATAGCGACCCTACCCCTACCACAGAACGAAACACTGCCCAGTCCTGCACCATGCTCACACTCATTGTTATGCTTGAGCTCAGTGTTGCAGCCACTGTGTCAATCCATTTCATTGAGGGTCTTCCCCTTTTTCGCTGACCCTTTACTTTACCAAGCATGATGTCCTTTTGCAGGGACTGATCCCTCCTGATAACATGTCCAAAGTATGTAAGACTTAGTCTTGCCATCCTTGCTTCTAAGGAGTATTCTGGCTGTACTTCTTCCAAGACAGATTTGTTCGCTCTTTTCACAGTCCATGGCATATTCAATATTCTTCGCCAACAATTCAAAGGCGTCAATTCTTCTTCAGTTTTCTTTATTCATTGTCCAGCTTTCGTATACAAATGATGCGATTGAAAATACTATGGCTTCGGTCAGGTACACCTTAGTATTCAAGGTGACATCTTTGCTTTTCAACACTTTAAAGAGGTCTTTTGCAGCAGATTTGTCCGATGCAATGCATCTTTTGATTTCTCGACTGCTGCTTCCATGGGTGTTGATGGTGGATCCAAGTAAAATGAAGTCCTTAACAACTTCAATATTTTCTCCATTTATCATGATGTTGTTTATTGGTCCAGTTGTGAAAATTTTTGTTTTCTTTATGTTGAAGTGCAATCCATACTGCAGGCTGTGGTCTTTGATCTTCATCAGTAAGTGCTTCAATTCCTCTTCACTTTCAGCAAGCAAGGTTGTGTCATCTGCATAATGTAGGCTGTTAGTGAGTCTTCCTCCAAACCTTATGCCCCTTTCTTTATATAGTCCAACTTCTCAAATTATTTGCTCAGCATACAGATTGAATAGGTATGGTGAAAGGATACAACCCTGATGCACATCTTTCCTGACTTTGAACCACGCAGTATCCCCTTGTTCTGTTTGAACAACTGCCTCTTGATCTATGTGTAGCTTTCAGCAAATGATGTAACCACTTTGAGCATCAGGTTCCTATTATTTAACAATTCTTTCTTTTAGGTTTCTGGGGAGTATTACATAAAATAATATTTTGAAATGCCTAGCACCATGGATGCCTAAAGTTGTTGTTTCTTTTTTCCCCTCCTCCTGCCCCTTCACGTGAAGTGTAGAGGGAATTTCTAAGTAGGGAGTTGGGAGGAAAGACTTTTTCCCTTCCAAGCTTAAAATTTTACTATTCATTCTGTAATCATCAACACTAACTTTGCCCACTATCTAATTGTACTTGGGACATTTACTGCATCGGACTGACATTATTTGTATCTGTGACTGTCTCCCCCACGTGACTTTAAGATCCTGGGAACCTCTCTGTAACCCCTAGCTGTCAGAACAAGTCCTTCTACTGGGTGAGTAGTATTGCATTTTACGTATATACCACATTTTGTTTATCCGTTCATCTGTTGATGGGTATTTAGGTTGTTTCCACCTTTTGGCTATTGTGAATAATGCTGCAGTACAAAACAGTACAAGTCTCTGTTTGAGTCTGCTTTCAAGTCTTTGGGGTATATACCTAAGAGTGGAATCGCTGGGTCATAATGGTATTTCTATTTTTAGTTTTTTGAGGAACCACCACACTATTTTCCACAATGGCTGTACCATTGTGCATTCTCACCAGCAATAGATAAGGGTTCCAGTTTCCCTAGTCTTCACCAACATTTGTTATTTTCTGTCTTTCTTTTTTTTTAAATCTTAGCCATGCTTGTGGGAGTGAAATGTTATCTCATTGTGGTTTTGATTTGTGTCTCTCTGATGGCTAATGATGTTGAGCATCTTTTCATGTGTTTGGTGGCCATTTGAATGTCCTCTTTGGTGAAATGTCTATTCAAATCCTTTGCACATTTTATTATTGGTTTATTTTTCTTTTTGTTGTTAAGTTGTCAAAGTTTTATATATATTTTGGTTATTAGATTCTTATTGGATATATGGTTTCTGAAGATATTCTCTCAGTCAGTAGCTTGTCTTTTCACTTTTTTTGGTAAAGTCTTTTGATGAACAAATGTTTTTTTATTTTTATGAGGTCCCATTTACTTGTCTTTTGCTGTTTGTGCTTTTGTTATTATATTAGATAATCCATTGTTAAAAGCTAGGCCTGAGAGCATAGCCCCTGCATTTTCTTCTAAGAATTTTATGTAAATTAACCACATATGACTGAAAAAACTTTTCATATGGAAATTTAAAACATATACAAAAATAGACATAATAGTATAATAAACCAAAACCAAACCAAACTCCTTGCCATCGAGCTGATTCCAACTCATAATGACCCTAAGGAAATGAACCCCATGTATCCATCACTCAGCTTTGACAATTATCAACCCATGACCAATTTTCATTTATATCTCCACCTACTTTTTCCGTCTCATATTATTTTGAAGCAAATAGCAGATAACATATAATTTCATACATAAATGTTTCAGTGTGTATCTCTAAAAGATAAGCAGGCTTCACCCACTCCCCACACACTTTTTTTTTAGAGAGGCTGATTCACTTTTTTTGTTGAACAGCTTTGAGATATAATTTATATACCTTACAATTCATCCTCTTAAAGTATAAAATTAAGTGATTTATTGTATATTCAGAGGTGTGCAACCATCATCACAATCAATTTTAGAATATTTTCATTACCTAAAGGAGAAACCCGTACCCTTTAGCTGTAATTTTCCAACCCCACCCCATCCCCACCCCCAGGTGTAGGCAACCACTAATCTACTTTCTGTCTCTATAGATTTTCCTATTTTGGGACATTTCATATGAATGGAATCATGAAAAGTATGATCCTTTTTGACTGGCTTATTTTAATTAGCATAATTTTTTCAAGGTTCATTAGTGTTTAGCATGTTTCAGTACTTCTTTCCTTTTTATTGCCAAATAATATTCCATTGTATAGATATATCACATTTTGTTTCTCTATTCAACAGTTGATGGAATTGGGTTGTTTCTGCCTTTTGGTTATTGTGAATAATGTTGCTATGAACATTATTCAAAAGTTTTTGTATGGGCATGTTTTCACTACTGTTGGATATATACCTAGGGATACAATTGCTGGTTCAAATGGTAACTCTATGTTTAACTTTTTGAGGAACTTCCAGACTGTTTTCCAAAGCAGATGCACCATTTTACATTCCCATCAGCAGTGTATGAGGTTTTCAGTTTCTCTACATCCTCATGAATACTTGTTATTATCTCACTTTTTAATTGTAGCCATCCTAGTGGGTGTGAAGAGACATCTCATTACAATACTGCACTGAAGATCCTACATTTCCATTCCCTGCATTTGGTTTGCATTTCCCTGGTGGCTAATGACGTTGAGTGTATTTTCATGTGTTTATTGACCATTTCTCTGGAGAAAGTTTAGTCAGACCATTTGCCCACTTTTTAATTGGGTTGTCTTTTTATAATTGAGTTATAAGAGCTCTTTATATATTCTAGATACAAGTCCCTTGTCAGCTATATGATTTACAAATATTTTCTCCCATTCTGTGGGTTGTCTTTCTTTACATTTTCTTGATAGTGTCCTCTGAAGCACAAACATTTCTAATTTTGATGAAGTCCAATTTATCTATTTTTTCTTTTGTTGTTTGTGCTTTTTGTGTCATATCTAAGAAACCACTGCCAAATGCAAGGTCATGAAGATTTACCCCTATCCTATCCTCATTTGTTAAACTTAACCACGATATCATTATCATATCTAAACAAAATTTCCTTAATATTATGAAATATTCAGTTTGTGTTCAAATTTCCAGTTGTGTCATAAATGTTACAAATGTATATGTGTTTTACAGTTTGTTTGAATCAGGAACCAAATAAGGTCCATACATTGCAATTGGTTGATTTTTTTTTCTCTTAATATCTGAGTTCCACCTGAATCAATTAGTCGCTCTCTTTTCTTGCTACTTATTTGCTTAAGAACCGGGCTGTTATTCCTATATTTTTTTACAGTCTGTATCCCTGTACTGCATGTTCTTCTGTCCTCTGTGTGCTCTATAAATTTATAGTTGGATCTAGAAGATTATGATTCGGGTCTCGGTTGTTGTGTGTTTTGGCAAGAATCATTCATAGGTGGCATTGTGAGCCAAAACTTTTAAAATGGGAACTTCTTTGGGGTATCTTGTAGGTCCAGTGGCTGTTTTGTTTATGACCTGCACCCATTCAGAATTTCCAATAATTTAGTTAAGATGGATGACTGTTCTAACCTTAAAGATTTCTAGAGACTAGAAAGCAATTCTCATTTCTCTTAAGAGTGCACAGAATGCTAGTTGTTTCAGAATTTAATTTGTTCTATCCATGGTTAACCCAGTTTCTTGCCCCTCTCTGCCAATATCTGCTCAGTCACGTAGTCCTAAAATATAAGAGCAAGAAGAATCCGTAGAAATCTTCTATACCAGGGGGTTTTATCTGGAGTCCTTGGCAGTTGAGTCACTAGGGTTGGTATCACCCAGTGTGATAACCATGATGTCACCCTCCCCATGCTAACTACCACAATATTGTAGCTAAAACACCAGAAAATGACAAAATCAGCGACTATAAGAACACAGGCAGCAGCGAAAACAACCGAGTGTGCTTGTAGCGCATGCAGATGAAACCACATGATTAGAAGCATCATTATAATTGGGTAACAATGACAGCTCTGACCAGAGTGCATTCAAAAGGTAAATTAGTATAGAGTTTTAGCCTTGTAGATATATTGATACATGTAATTTGGGCTTATGAAAACATTTTTTGTTGTTATAACTAACTACAGAGATATTTTTACAAAAATAATAAATTTCTGCTGAAATATTGTGCAAAAATTTTATAAAGTCATTTTGGTGTCACCCCTTCAAACAGTGTCACCTGGTGCAGTCCATACACCCACCCCAAAGAACTGGGTTGTTATTCCTATAGTTTTTACAGTCGGTATCCCTGTACTACACTTTAACATGTTCTTCTGTCCTCTGTGTGCTCTATAAATTTATAGTTGGATCTAGAAGTGATGCCACTTAGTGATGCCACCGGTTCTTGGTTACAGAGGGTCCAGGAACCTGCTGAAATTGTATGCATTTTTCTGAGGTGAAGGTTCAGAGCTTTCACTGAATTCTCAGATGGGTCTAAGTCCAAGGGAGATCAAAGCTGAGAGAGAAGTCATACAGCAAGCTGGGAGTAAATCCCAAACTTTCTGGCCTCTAGGCCAAGACTTTCCCCCTAGATCAAAGCACAGAGTCACAGACACAGAGCTGAGCAGTGATTGCAAGCAGATAGTTCTGTAGAAGCTTTTCCATGGCAAATGTTTAACCCTTAGCTGGCTTCTCTCCATAGTACCCAGCATGCTGGAAGCCTGAAAGCTAACTGCCATAGTCTGAAGAAACCATACCTAGGAAAGGAAATCTCACAGGGATATCACAGAAAGCCACATTGAACTGGATTTTGAATAATTTGTAGTGTGTCTGTGTGGTACTGTCCACGGCACTGGCTTCTTGAATTTTTATGGATAATTGTGAGTTACCTAAGTCGCCTTTGCTTCCTCCTTGGCTCAGGCTCCAAAACAAAGTGGCTGCTATGGCATGCCTCCTCCCCACCTTTGTAGTTGTTGTTGGTTGCCCTCCAGTCAATTCTAACTCATGGGGACCCCATGTGTGCATAGTAGAACTGCTCCACAGGGTTTTCAAGGCTATGACCTTTCAGAAGCAGATTGCCAGGCTTGTCTTCCAGGTGCCTCTAGGTGGGTTTGAACCTCCAGCCTTTCAGCTAGTAGTTGAGCGCTTAACCCTTTGAGCCACATTTTTCCCATTCCTTCTCCCTTCCCATCCTTTCTCCTTCTTTTACACCCCTCTTTTGTCATCTATTTCCTCTCCTTTCCATTCTCGTTTCTCTCTGGCCTCCACCTCTGTCCTAAATCCCTCCATATCACACCCTTCCCTCTCCACCCTCTTCTGTCCGATCCCTTCCTCTTTCACACTTCTCTCCCTCCTAGCCTTCCTCTCTCTGTACATCCCCCCTCAACCCACCGCCAACAAGCTCTCCACCCCCAACGCACAACTTGCAGTCAAGGCTCCCGCTGGCCGGATGGAGGGAGTCTTGCTCCGGGGTGGGAGGTGGCCTTAGGCCCTCTGATTGGCTGCCCTGACTGGCACGCCAGCCTAAGTCCCGCCCCTGGTGAGAGGACGCCCGAAGCGACACCTGCTACTGGCTAGTGGGCCTGTCAGCCGCTCGGCCTGCCCTTCACGCAGGCGCCCGCAGTTGCTCGGCGAATAAAAAGACAGTCTGCAGGCTGTGGGTGGGGGTAGAGAGAGAGAGGGCGAATCAGACATTGCTCCACCGAGCGGCTGGCTGCCGGCACCCCAGCGAAGAGAGCGAGCAAGCTAAGGAGCTTAGGAGAGCGAGCGAGCGAACTAGAGGGAGTAGGGGAGACCGAGACTGACCGGTAGCCAGGCAGGCGGACGGACAAACACCGGGACAGACTGACTGAACAGGCGCCGGAGAACCTCCCACAGGTTCCCTCCCGCCTTTCCCTTTGAAAACCAGGATTTTGCCTTTTCCGTGGCTCCCGAGAGAGAATGCTGGACTCTGCCGACTTCAGCGCAAGCTAAGATTTCTCAGTTAGGGAAGAAAGACCAGCCCAGTCCTGCCTGAGAAGGGGGGAAGCAAGCGCCTCTGCCCCCATTCCCCTTCCCCTCCCCCACCTTACTCGGGCGCCAAATCCAGCCCTTCCCTAATCACCCGACTTCCTCCTCTCGTTTCTAGCATGGTGGCTGTATGGACAGTCTGACAGAACAGAGACTGACATCTCCCAATCTGCCGGCCCCCCACCTGGAACACTACAGTGTTCTGCATTGCACCATGACCCTGGATGTGCAAACTGTAGTCGTTTTTGCCGTGATTGTAGTCCTCCTGCTTGTCAATGTCATACTCATGTTTTTCCTGGGAACCCGCTGAATGGAGTCCAGCCACCTGATCTGTTGCGAACTGTCGCTTTGACTTCATCCCAAGAGCCACCGGGGGGGGAGGGGGGACTGAGAGACCGAGACAGGGAAAGAGAGAGAGAGAGAGAGAGAGCAAGCTTTCTTACTCGGGGGGAAAACGTTATGAGCTTCAACATGGCCTCGCTGTGATATGTATGACGTTGGTATATTATCTCTCCCTAAATCTTTTGTCATGTCTTGTCTTTTAAGTATGCCTGTGAATGTAGTTGGCGTATTACCTGAGTGAAATTGTTGATAAAGAAATGCTTTCTACTTAAGTGTGTGTGTGCGCGCATTCTCCATCTAAGTGACGTTCATGGAGCAAGCTCTGCGTCCTTAAACAGTGGCTTTGCTGTTCGCGGTGTTTTGTCAACTCATTTTCTTAGAAACTACTTTTAAACTCCATTAGAGAATTCTAGTTAAAATTTCTCTTTGCCATCAGGAGTGCATCTGGGTTTGTTTTAGGGCAGGGGGATTTGTGGAAGAGCATGAAGAATTTTTGTCTTCGCAGGAAGAACAGTCTTGCACTGGATGTTTAGAGCTAAAAATTCCATGCAAGGAATGGATTTAGGGAAAACAATCCTTTAGTCTTTAACGAGATGGAAGAATTTGAGAGGTGACATGGTGGGATGCGTTGAGCTGGCTGTTGGTGACTGTGTCTTTGAATCTCAATTTTCTGTCCAGGTTTCAGTTTCCAATTTGTAAAGAAGCCACCTTTAAAACATTTCTTAAAGCATGAAAAGTCTATTTGGAATCATGGAATGGAACATAAAAGTGTTCTCTGGTCTTTATGAATTGGCAGGAGAGGACATTGACAGCTGTTTGGGCTCCCTTTTCCAAAGATTGTACTCCTGGTTTTGAGTTTGGGGGTTTTCTTCATGTGTCTCCGCCAAAAGACAACAAAAGGCAGCTCTTTACCCATTTTGGGAATAGTAGTATTTGAATATGGCTTTTTGGGGGTAATCTCATTTGCAATTATTTTCTTGAACTATGTTTTAAATATAACTGGATAGCGTTGATGAAAAAATGGTGATGTTTTTGTTTGTTTACTTGTTTGTGTGTTAAGATTAGAGGTCTCTCTAACTGAAATATTTCCAGAACAAAATGAAAGTATGTAATGTGCTAAGTTGGGAGTTTTGAGTACCCCCCATAAAAATGTCAAGATGGAATCGAATAAGAGCTCTGGAAGACATAAGAGCTGGAAAGAATATGTTTGCTCTTCTGTATCAGATGATAGTGGTGATAGTTGCTGTTATTATTGCTAATGTTATTATTTTTATATTTCTGTTTCCATTGAGAAAGCTCTTTGCACAGCCAGCAAAGAATTTGTCTCTGATGCCAATGTACATGATACTTTTATTTCTTCCCCTGCTGATGTAAGCCCCTCTTTCTCATTCCATTGCTTACCTGACTTGAAATAGTGCCATTTCTGGCTCGTGTAGCAATGATTTGGGGCACACACACGTTTCCCCTACACCCCCCATGTGGGTGGCTGCTCATGTATGATATGCAGATCCGTTGGCATTGTGCTATCAAGTTTCCTATTCCCTTGCTCAAGCTCCATGGAAATTATTGTAAAGGGAGAGGGGCTGTGAAGGGATCTCTTGAAATTGTCATGACCACAGGACCCAGAGAGTATTATTTAATGATGTCAGACCAGGTTTTGAACCTCAAAGTGCACTCTTGTTGACTAGGTGTGGGTGAGAAGCTGGGTTTTTTTTTTTCCCTCTCCCTTGCTTGGTACCATGATATAAGCATGATCTGGGAAGTTTGCTGACAATGATTCTTATTAATCACTCGTTGGTACCTTTTGGGGGCCTCCTGGGTGGAACCAAGAACTAGCTTTTTGCAGAGAGAATCTAATGATTTTTTTCCCCCTTAGCTGCAGTGGTATTATCTAAAGTAAGCTTTTATCTTGGCTGGACACTTTGTTTTGAGACAGTGTTGGAGAGTGGGAAAAGGCTCTATGCTGAGCAGCTGCAGACCTGGGTTTTCTCTGTTCAGCAGCTGTTTGACCTTGGGTAATTTTTTTCCTCCTTAGTGGGTTTGGGATTCCCTGTAATATTGACATTTTGGGATGGTTGGACCTCCAAAGTTCTTTCATTCTGTGATTTTGGGTGCCCATAGTGAGTTGGAGTCCACTTGACGGCAACAGGTTTGGGTTTTTTTTTGTTTTAAATAGGCACTTGAAGTCAGAGGAGAATGAACCAGAAAGACAAAGGAAAAAGTAAATGAAATGTTAATGAAAGGGTAATGGGAGGAGGAAATATCTGGATAAACTAAGTTTTACCTAAAGGATTTTTTGTTTAGCTATATGAGAAAAAAACTGGGACTAAGGGGAGATGGGGTTCCTAAAGCTAGTCTTTGACTCAGGGTCCCTGGGTTGTGTAAACGGTTAATGCAGTTGGCTGCTAATCTTAAGGTTGGAGGTTCAAGTCTACCCAGAGGCATTTCAGAAGAAAGGCCTGATGATCTACTTCTGGAAAAATCAGCCATTGAAAACCCTATGATACACAGTTCTACTCTGACACATATGAGGTTGTCATGAGTTGGAAATGACTCAACTGCAACTGGTTAAATGTCACTAAATGCCACAGCCTTCCATTCTGGGTGCCTGACAGACCCTTGGCAGAAAGTTTTTGGGTATGTGTATGTGTAGGGTGTATGACAGTATGTTTGTGGGTGTGCGTACATGCCCTTCTGTGTGTATTGAGGAGTACACACTCCAGAACTTGGATGGAAGGAGTGGTGGTGATGGTAATAAGGAAATGCACTGAATCCCATGGTTCTGAATGGCTTCCTAATGCCAGGGCCTGTAAGTATTTGACTGGTACTAGGATGGATGAGGAACCCTGGTAGTGCAGTGGTTAAGAACTTGGCTGCTAACCAAAAGGTCGGCAGTTCGAATCCACCAGCCACTCCTTGGAAACCCTATAGGGTAGTTCTACTCCGTCCTATAGGATCGCTATGAGTTGTCATCAACTCCATGGCAACAGGTTTGGTTTTGGTTTAGGAATGATGGGGATCCCCATGCCAGTTCTCCCCGCATATCCCCTCAGGCTAGAGGGGTAGCTTGATTGAACCCTTACATCAGTAATTTAGCTGGTAGAATGGGTTAGCACTTTTTAAATGATCTTATCTCTAGGCAAATAATGGGAAGGAAGTTGCGAGCCAGATGGCAGGCCACCCCTAGAGCAGCCAGAGGGAGTTCAGGGAGTAGAAAACAGAAAGTGGCAGTATGACTTTTTACATGTGTGAATCCTAAAGGTTTGGCATTTCTCCTTCAAATGTGTGAGGGTATGTAAAACCAGAGAAGAGTAGGAGAAAATGAGAAATGCAGCCTAGAGGAGTGGAACCCTCTGCATTTTGACTTGCTTTTTTTTTTTCTTTCTGTCCTGCCTCTTCATCTTCCTCCTTCTCACTTACCTCTCTCCCCTGACACCCCCCGCCCCCACTTTAAGTAGGTTAGAAGTAAGGAGAACAGGACTTTCTCTTTCTGGTTTGTTCCCACTTTTCCCAACAAAACCCTTTTTTCCCTTCCTTCCTCTCTGACTCCTTTGGGTAGAGGATAAGCTTTTGCTACCAGGAGGGATAAAATCCCAACTCAGGGATTTTGGCTCTCAGCTCCCCATCATAGAATTCAAGAAAATGCCCTCTGCTCATATCCTAGTAACTCCTGCATCTCTCAGCTCTTGCTGAGCTCCAGAGCCCACCCTTTAAAGACCCAGGCACCAAGGCCTCTGCAAATGGTTTTGGCTGAATGGGACAAAGAAAGAACAAGATTCCCATTGTTTGCCAATAACTAGAAAACTTGTCCACAGCAGATATGGGGACTGTTTATTGTGGAAGGCTGGTGGGTTCAAATTCCTCTCCTGTCACTATACTCTCCCTAAGATTGAGCCATCTAACCTCCCACATTTAATGCAAGGATATACACAGGTTCTGACTAATATTTTTTTCATCCTCACTTTTGGCTGTGGAGGGGTGTGGGGGTGGGTATGAAGGGATAGTTAGGTGGGACCAAACCAAGCAGTGGTTTTTCCCCTTGAGACCGGAGGATTCAACCTAGGTTCCTGGTTCCCCAGCCTTCATCTACCAGAACCCGCATTATCTGCTTGTGCAAAAACCTATTGCCACTGAGTCCATTCCGACTCAGTGCACCCCAGTTTTGTTTATGGCTTAAGGAACACTACCCGGCCGCAATGTGGAGTTTGGGGATTTTTTCTTTCTATGTCATTGATCTCTCAGTAGTTCCGACTGGAAGCTGAGCAAGTTGGGAAGACCAGTTTGGTTGTGGGCTGATGAGCAAGGATTGGGACCTGGCCCAGATTCTTTCACTTACTTGTGTGAGTATTTAAGCTGCTGGGGAAGCTGAGGGAACCCAACAAGCCTGTGGGTGAGGTGCTCTTCTGCCCTGCACTGAGACCTAGATTGAGAGTGTTTGGTTGTGACTAGAGGGCATACTCTGGCCTTTGCAGGGATGATGCAAAGCATGCCCTCCTTACTCTGCCATCTCAGCCTCTGCTCCCTTGGCCTGTGCAGTGCTTGCTCTGCATAGGGATGTGATTGGAAATTGAGCCTTTTCTCCCAAAATAACTGCCTCCCCAGAAGATCTTCCACATGACATCAAGCCGCAGTGCCTGTGCCTCAAGAAGTGGGATGGAGGGGGTGGAATCTTAGAATCTCTAGCCCTTATTTATAGCTCTTCAACTTGTTCTAGGCCAACTGGGTCTCTAGCTTTCCAGGTATCCTTAATTAAAGCTTAGCTCTTCCACTATCTGCCCAGAGTATATCCTTCTGTCCTTAGGTAGGTTTAGCTCTCTGGAATATTTAATTCATTGTGCTTTGCCCTGGTGCTGAAGTACAAAGTAGAAAAACTAGAAGGAAAATAGCCTTTAGGGAAGAGAAGACTCGGGGAAACAGTTGTAATGGCAATACTAATGCCTTATCAGTGCATAGGCTTATAGAGTTTATGAAGCAATTTCACATTCATTCTAGTTTGAGCATCACATCAGCCTTGTATTCCCATTTTTATAGCTAAGGAGAGTAAAGGTCCCAGAGATTGGTGGGATAGGAGTGGGTCTGCCTTTCAAAACATAAAGGTGGGAGAGTCAGAGTTGATCATTCCCAGCTAGTGTGAAGCTGAATAGAGTCAGGTGGGGAAGGAGGTGTGTGAATCACTCCTGAATTGTACTGGCATTCTCAGCTACTCACTTACATTTTTGGTGTTTTTTAATACCTTTCATTTGTGTAACACTTTTGTACAGAATTATTTACTGTATAAAATGTTACGTTTTTGTCTTGAATATGCATCAAATGGTTCCCTTTAGTCTTATGAAAACTCACTACTTGGGATCTGCAAGGAGCCATTGTGAATTGGTGAAGCCTGAAATACAGAATGTTTTGAAGAAACAAATTGCCTGTCCTTTTGAAACACTCTTATTTTTCTATATTTCATTAAAAATGTGTTGTCCAGAACTGATCATGCTACTCCAGATGCCACCTGACCAGGGACTTTGATCTGTAAAATGTCTAATAATAAGCCTTCAACTTGTTCTCAGCCCTCGCTGAACATGCAGATCACTTTGGAAGTTTTTAAATACCCATGCCAGGTCCCCCCTCTGAGAGATTCTGATTTAATTGTCTTGGGATAGGGCCAAGGCAGCTTTTAATTTTTTTTTTTTAAATTCAGAACTCCCAGAGGTGATTCAAATGTAAGGGCCACTGCATTAGCCTTTTTTTTTTTTTAATTGTTTTATTGTGTTTTTGTTGAAAGTTACTCAGCAGTTTAGGTTCCCATTCAACAATTTTTACACAAGTTGTTCAGTGACATTGGTTACTTCTTCAGAATGTGTGAACATTCTCATTATTTCTGTTCTGGTTGTTCCATTTCCATTAATCTAGTTTTCCTGGCCCCTTGCATTCTCATCTTTGTTTTAAAGTAATTGTTGACCATTGGTGACCTCAGTGGTTAGTTTTGGTTCAAAGTATGAAGAGTACCTCAGAGCAGTAGTCTGAGGGAGTCCTCCAGTCTTAACCAGTCCAGTAGGTCTTTTTTCTTTTTTCAGGAATTTGAGGTTCTGTTCCACATTTTTCTCTCATTCTATCAGGGTTCATCTGTTGTGGCCCTGATTAGAATGGTCGGTAGTGGTAGCTGGACACCATCTAGTTCTTCTAGTCTCAGGGTAGATGAGGCCATGGTTCATGTAGACTATTTGTCCTTAGACTAGTTTCTTCTTTGAGTCTTTGGTTTTCTTCTTTCTCTTTTGCTCTGGATGGGTAGAGACCAATAGTTGTATCTTAGATGGTCGGTCACAAGCTTTTAAGACCCTAGACACTACGGCATTAGCCTTTTTAGCTAATTATAGTATTCTGTACTCTTTGCTGTCTAGTCCAGTACTCTGCTCTCTTGTGCAGTTTTGGCCTTTTGAAACAAACTTGAGGCCTTTTGAGCCAAACTCGTTAAATTTTATTTTGATGTGTTGGTTCATCGTTCTAGCCTTTTATTTGTTTTTAAAATTTTTCTTCATGCCATGCAATGGATTAACAGTCCCTTCTAGCATCAAATCATTTGAAAACTGAATAAGTGTCATTCACGTTGTTGATTTTAAAAGTGTTAAATATGATGAGGTTAATGATAACTCCCCTGGCCCCTCACAAGAGTGCCCTCTTGGAGTTGGGGCCTGTTAATGTTTGTATATATCTCGTCAACCAGTGCAGAATCCACTGGGCTGTATCATCATCTATCCTACCAGCATGTTAATGAGAATAATGTAGCATGGTAGATTTATTGCATTTTTTGGGGACATTAAGATATGCTAAGTTCATAGCAATCATCTACCAAACCGATGACCCCATCAGAAAAAAGAGTATGAGTCACTTGGCATCTTACTTCTGGTAAATTGGGCTGTAGGCTCCAGGGCTCCCTGTGTTAATTTCAGTGCCCACAAACCATATGTTTCTTAATTGGGTCCAGACTTTGACTGGGGTTTCTTGGTACCACTTTCCTGTTCCCTCTTTGGAAAATCAGCACATCATGGATATAGCTTTGAAAATGAATATATTTGGTTCTTAAAGGGTTCAGGAAACTCATTGTGCATGTTTCCTTTGTTGGTTGACTGAACTGACTTAACCCAGTGGCTCTCAGCCCTGGTTGCACATTGGAATTGTCTGGGGAGTTAACAACAAGAACAACAACAAATTCCTAGAGTCTCTGGGGGAGACCTGATTGAGTTGGTCATCATGGGGCCCTGGCATCCATATTTTTTTAAAAGCTACCTGAGGTGAATGGAATGTTCAGTCAGGGGTGAGAATCACTGCTATGAAATGGCTCAAAAGAAATGTTAGCTCAGCCTGAGTCTGGTTTATCACACACAGGAATAGGCAGGCTTCGCAGATGGTGAGATTTTATTCTAGGATTGTGGGGGCTTTGACAAGTTCTAGAGGCTTGTGCCCAATCAAAAAAGGACTCAACCCTGGAGAGTGGGTACCCTGGGGACCTATTTGGATTAAAAACAATCAGCTGTAAGATGGCTTGAACCCTTCAGGAAAAAGGTCAATTCTTGCTCATTTGCTATTTTTCTTATTTGCTAGGTGACCTTGGGTAAATTACTTCTCCCATCTGAAATTAGATTTTCTCATCTGCAAAATGAGGGTAGCTGGATTAGATGGCCTTAAAGATTTCTTCCAGCTCTCGCAATTTATGCTTACTTTGTGATTAATAATAATGATCAGAATGATTAAGAATATTATTACTCAAAGCCAGTAGGTAATCTAAAGATCCCTATTAGTGGGTTTAGAATGTACAGTGTGATTTGGGAGTAATAGATTTGCCTTCCTAATTATATTTGGCTTAGGTTTGTGTTAGAAGAACTGAATGATAGGTTGTGTTCCTTGAGCGCACACTGGCTGCCAACAGCGAAGGGAACCCTACAGTGAGCCGAGTGGCAGAGGGTTGCCAGTTTGGGATTCAGCATTTTTTAAAGAGACACATCATATGGATAATTGAGAATTGCCTCTTACAGATATGAGACCAACCTCAGAGGTCTGGAAAAACCTAGGAAGCAAGGGGCTGGCTGCTCTGGCAGCCCAGAGCCCCTTGCAGCAGTATTTTAAACAGCCATTCACTTAGTTAATAATAATGCCACTATTAATGAGAATTTCAACAAATAAAGTTCCCTAGTTATATCACTAGATTCTCCCCAAAACCTGGAATTAATTGAGGAAACCAAGACTCAGATTAAGCGATTTACTCAAGGCCACATGGCTGGGAAGTGGCTGTGCCTGGCCTATAACCCAGGCCTCTTGATGCCGCATCCTGTGGTGCTTCCAGTGTAGTCTGCATAGTGGGGTCTGTTGGCAGGATTTAGTCATGGGTCTTTGAGAATTAAAGGAGTTCTCCTGACATAGAGCAGAACTCAGGAGGAATCTTTGAAGAAAGGAACAAAGGGGGCAACCTGGAAGAAGAGGGAAGTGTCTAAGGCTAGTTTTTTCTTGCCCTTACCACTTTTCTGTGCTAGTTGCAGGTCCCTGACAGGAGTTGGGTATCGGCTCTTCAAGCATTGAGGTCAAGAGTTAGGGAGACCTACATTAGTAGAAAAAACTGGAAAAGGCCCTTGGATCAAGCCCTGGTTCTGTACCTGCCTTGCTGCCAGATCTTGATCAAGGCTCTTACCCCCTAGGCCTCAGTTTTCATGTCACTAAAATGAAGAGTGGTTTCAGTAGAAGAACCAAGTTCTCAAATGAAATTTCAGCCAGATGCTGCTATATAAAATAGGACAAAGCTGAGCTGGTTTGGTTGAAATGGGCCTGGGGTGTGTGTGGAGGACAGTCTAAAGTTCCAGTTAACCATCTTACCAAAGCAGATCTTGGTCACTAGAGGAATTAGAATTAGGAGCGTGGAGATAACTCTACCCAGCCTGGTTGATCTGCTGGGATGATGATCCAGATAGACACTCTTGGATGGGGTTGCATGGTGGGGGTGGATCTTTCATTTAAGTGGGCAGGATTCACAGATAATCACATAGGGACAAAGGTTAAAGTACCCTGGAGATCTGCAGGGCCCCCCACCCCCACATTTTACGGATGAGAAAACCAAGGCACAGAGGGGAAAGGGACTTGTCATAGGTTGCAGTGATGGGCCTGGGATCCTGACTTCTCAAATCAGTCTCTTGCCCCCTGTAGCCTGTTACCTGCTCTATGGGGACCTGACTTTATGTTCCCTTGGCTAGGCCAAAGACCTGAATGCTTTCTCAGGTTTGGTTGGAGAAAGCAAGTTTACAGAGACACTGGGAGAATGAGAGCATTATGTAAGCTCCTGAAGGGGAGCAGGCCTGCCAGCAGCCCTTAGAATGCCAGGCAGTGGAATAAGGAGAAGCACAGAGTTAATTGAGACCTTGTTAGCTCTCCTGAGGCAAGGAGACATGCATGGATGCAGCCCTGCGCATCCACCCTTGGGGCCTAGAGGAGGCTGGCACTGTGTATCCACATTGAGCTCTGGGAATGGCACTGGTAGCACTGATCTCTCCACCTGCCTGCCTTGATTAAGGAGGGAAAACCATGCACCTCCTTGCCCATCTGGCTGTAGGAAGGATATGCTAAGAGCCCACCCCCCACCCCCTCAGAGTGTGGTGCCTAAAGGCAGCAGCTACTTTTAGCTGATGGTCTGTACCTCCCACAGCCTCTCTTCCACCCACTTTCTTCCTTCCTTCTCCCTCTGTGAATCCTGCTGGTTGGCAGGAGGGCTGGGCAGTAGGTGCCTTGGATTTGGGATAGAGACATAGGGAATGACAGGAGCCTGCAGGAGAGGCTCTGATTAGGCCTGACATGGTGGGAGGGCTCAGAACAAAGGCAAAATGAAGAGAGTGCTTTGTGCTTCGGGCCCAAAGGGAGTGAAGGGATTTGTTAATATTCTCTGGACCTTGCAACCAGCTGGGATGCTTGTCTTGACAGTCCAGATTGAACTGCACAGGAAGGCTCAGGAAAATTTATTGGACAGGATGTGCATAGATTGTACTTGGATTTTGAGGAAAGTGACTGGAGCTAGTGAATACTCAATTCTTGACTTCCTCTTGCACATTGTCTTACACTTTTTGATAGGTTTTGCACATTGTTTTACTTAATCTCTGTGGCCCTGTGAAGTGGGATTATCTCCATTTCACAGATGAGAAAAATGAGGCTCAAAGACCTATTGTCATACAGCTGATTCCAGCCTCATTTTCTAGGCTCAAGCTCTGTAAGTTACAGTGCCATTTAAAGTCATTCTAGACAGCTATATCTTCTAGAAAAGGGGTGCCTACAGATGTCCTGAGTCTAACCACCTCATTGTGGAAGCTGGGGTAAGGACTTGCCGAAGGAAACACAGTATGTTTGTAGTAGTGCTAGAGCTAGTACATTGCCTTGCCTGGCCCTGTGACATGTGTAAGCCACTCTTTCAGGAGAGATATCTATATGGTGTACTGAAAAGCAAAGGGTCACTGAACCAAGAGTTTATGCCATTTTTTAGCTCTGTGTCCTTGGGCAAGTCTCTAACTTTTCTTTTCTGTAAATTAGAGCTGATAATCCCTGAGAACTCTTTGAGGCAGAAATCTTCTGTGGGTGACTGACATAGTGGAGGGACCCATAAAGGTTTTGTTGAATGAAAGGTATACACATGAATAAAGAGGGGTTGCAAATAAATAAATTCAGTCAGTGAATGACCTTGAACAAATTCCACTGTCTCTGTGTACTTCTCTCCATCACAGCATGGAGGACTCTCTTTTACTTCCCTCCCTCGGAAGCAGAGTGGCTTCATGACCTTGCCCTTGTCTTGAGTCCTTGGTGGAAAGCTGGAATTTTTTTTATAAGAACCTTTCTTTTATTTACCCCAAGCTCCCCCTACCCAGTCACACACATGTTGCTATGAATAGCAGATTGGCTTTCTCTCTCCCTATCTCCTGCAAAACTTAAAGAAGAGCTTGGAAAAAAGCCAAAGTTAATTGTATTTTTATTTAACACCTTGTCAAGTCCATCAAGCCAGAATCACCTAGGCACCTGGCAATTAAAAACCAATTCTTGGCCTCCAGGTCCTTGGCTAGGATTTGTGATGAGCATTACTGGATTTTCATGATATGATTAAGATTTGTGTTAGAAACCTCAGGCTCTTGATCTATTTAGAACAAACAGACATTCTTCACCTTTACTGGTATCATTTTGTTTGAAAACTCCTCTTTGCTTCGGAGGCAGGGCAAGAAAACAAGGTCTATTGTATAGTCCTTTGTCCCTGCCAAGTTGGACTTTTCCCCACAACCCTATGAGGTGGGCAATGTCAGTATTACTCTCCCCATTCCATGGCTAAGGAAACTGAAGCTCAGAGAACTGTTTTGATTGACCCAGATAAGTGCTGTTTCCAAGTTACCTCTTAAAAGCAGTAGTGTGCTAGGAAGAGCATAGCATGTGGGTTAGATATTATTAACCCACTGATATCAAGTGGCCTTGGGCAAGGGGTTCATTCTAAAGATCCCTTTTGCATTTTGCTTCTATATAGATCTTGTTTCAAAAGTTAGTCAAGATAGCAGAGAGAACTAGGCAGATGCCACCAGATAACTGGCCAGGCTGGCATTGAACCATAAATGGACATTTCAAATACATCTGTTTGACTTATGATTAGTCTACCTATATGTCATATCATCCAGGGATGCATGAGAGACCTTGCCAGATACAGAAAAGTGGCCATAGATTTTGGGGCCCATGCCCTGTTTGGAAGTTTTCTCTTTGGGAATTTATCTGATCATGTTCTTAAAGAGTAGGCCTTTAACCTAAGAGCTCGCTCATTAACATCTCCAGTTCCCAAAGAATGGGGAAGAATGATTTGGATAAACCCAGTCTCATTTTGCCAGGGCATTGGTGGAGATTATATATTTTTTGGGCTACATATTTATTCTTTTTACTCCAAGAAGCTCAGGTCATTGAGAAAATGAGTGTGGAATGGCTGACAGGTGTACGGAGGCAACCAGTAGCTTGCTGAGGGCTCGAGGGGGCCTAGCTGAGATAAGACATTTGCAGATGCTAATTCACAGGTGCCTATCTGCACACTGACTCTTTGTGGTGGGAGGGAACAAGTTAGTCCTGGTGCTTAAACTGGGAAGCCATTGGATGAAAGAACCCATAAGATCATTGAATTCAACTCCCTTACAGTACTTTTGGGGAAATGGAGGCCTAGGGAGAGGCAGGGACCTGCCCAAAATCTCCAGTTGGTTTTTGACCCGTGTCCTATCTCTCTGTTCAACTCTTAGCTGCGAGACCTCACAGTTGTGAAATTCTTTGGATGAATGGCATGGTGGCTAAGCTTCTTGGGAAAATCACCTATGACTACCACATTCAGAAAGTGGCAGTGATGAAATCTGAACTCAGGTCCTTTGTCCTGATTAAGAAAAGATTGACCCAGATTTCCTGGAGAAAAGCTATTAGAAACAAATTGTGGCAGGGAGAAGAATTGATTCAGCCTCGCTGTCTATATCCTCCGCCCATACCCTCAGATACCCACTAGGTCATGTGTGGGGCACACTTACACTCAGACGTGGGATATATTTGTGGCATACACATGGGACACACGTGGGGCATGCTTTCACATTGACA
Organism: Trichechus manatus latirostris; assembly: GCF_000243295.1. Taxonomy (NCBI): domain Eukaryota; kingdom Metazoa; phylum Chordata; class Mammalia; order Sirenia; family Trichechidae; genus Trichechus; species Trichechus manatus. Next base: position 4,978,371 of record NW_004444022.1, read on the forward strand.
CAGAGCACACATATATTTAGCCATAGGACATATGCATGTGAACATACTTGGCACAGGCAGAGTACTCTCACACAGACATGAGGCATGCACAGTTGCAAGCAGGGACACATGGGATGCATACAAGGATAAACGTACAAGCACATGCATGTGTGACACTGAGATACACACTCAGACACATTCTTACTCCCAAGATGCATTCCCACCCCTGGGACACATACTCCTAAGGGGCATACTTGGACAGACAGAACCTTTCCCCCATGAGACACACTTGAACACACCTATGGGACACACCCACATGCCCCACACAACCCTCTGGGACATACTCTGATGTAGAACACATCCTACCCTAGGACCAGCCAGCTGTTCCAGTCTTCCAAGTGGGCACTGACAGGGCTCTGGCCCCAGTTGGTGGGCCTCTTGTCAGTCTGCTCTGGCTTTCCCTTCCTTATTCCCTTCAGTCAGGCTTTGAAGGGCAATGAGCTCAGAAATAAAATGGATGCCCAAGTTATGATGTGTTGTAGCAGGCTCCACAATGCAGACAGGGCTCAGAACCAAGCCCTCAGGTGAGTTACACAAGCAGATGTGGAGGAATAGAGGAGGCAGATCGGCACTAATCAATGTAGAAAGCTTGATGCTGTTCCTCTGTCCTCCAATCCACTTGTAAACTGTTAGGAATGATAAGAATGTGAAGCAATGTCCAAGATAACCTAAAGTAACTGAATATTAAAGTTCATTTTTCTTGGGAATGAAGTAACAACTTAGACCAGAGCAAGTATATCTTAACTGCAGATTAGAGGACGTGAGGGGAGCTGGTAGGATGCATAAAGAGAGATCCTTTTTGGCAGGGCCCAGCCTCTCCCAGATTAGCAGTAGGCTAAGATACCAGCCGCATCCTTAATGACCACAGCCCAGCCCCTAAGCACAACAACTTGGGCCACCTGGCTCCACTAATGAGCCTCTGCTATTTTTAGAGTTCCTTAAGCTGGAGACCAGGTCGGGGTGTCCTGGGGAGGCCTTTCTGGCCTTTGGTACCAAAGACTAGAGCTTGAAGGAGGGGGTCCTAGACTGGATTTGGATGAAGGGTGGGAAGCAGTGAGGGGTGGCCAGGGTATGCCAGGTCTGCACTGGAGCAGCCTCAGAACCCTGGTTGGGCTATTGTTGACTGATAGCCTCATGCCCATTTCTTAGCTTTGGACCTGAGGTCAAGAAATATGGGTTCCAGTTGCTACTCTGCCACTAAGGGTGTGCCTTAGGTTCTCTTCCCCTACCTGGGTCTTATTTGTTCTATTGGTAAGATTGCCAACATTGCCCCCAGATGATGGTGAGGCCCAGATAGGGTGAGAGCTGAGAAAATGCTTTGCAGATCCACCTGTTTTACACTCACAAAGCTGCACCTCCCTCATTCCTAAGCTGGTCTCAGTGCTCCCCAGCAACTGAGCCTGATCCCTATCAGAGTAACCCTAGAAGTCAAAAGCCAATGAAATCAGTCCCACTTGAGGGGGCCAGAGGAAGGCAATCACATGGGGTCAGGCTGGTGAAAGTTATGCTGGGGGTCATGCAGATGCTTTTCAATGCCAGGTCAGTCTTTTTCAAGAAAAAGGTTTGCAACATTTAGGTGGTCAAATAGCTCAGGCTCCTAAGGAACCCTAGGTAGTAAGGGAAGAGGGACAGCCAGCAGGAACAACGGCTTCTTCCTAAATTAGGAAAAATGAGGTCAAATCAGCTACACGTGCTGCCTGTCATAGGCAGCAGCCTGGAGTGCCAGCTCTGGCCCTGAGAGAGTGCCTCATTCTAAGTGTTTGTGCTCAGGACCATTTAACCTGGTTTGTTGGGGGGAGGGGGAGGGGCTAGACTGTAGCTAAAGTTCAGGTTTCCTCCTACCCCAGACATTATTGGCAAAGTTCTGCTCCTTAGTTTTATGGTCTGTAAAATGGGCTGAACTGTAGTGTTTCATAGGATTGCTAGGTGCAAGAATTCATTGAAAAGGCCTTGTAAAATATTGAACAGGTGTTGCTGCTGTTTCGATTGTTAAGATTTCATCCAGGTTGCGATTAAGGCTAGTTTTGATGTAATTGAGGAGCTTGGCTTCACTTTATTTCTGTATGCCTTCCCCATATCCCTCTTTTAAGCCATTATTGTCTTCATTTTACAGATGAGGATACTGAGGCTCAGAGAAGGGAAGAACCATCGTAAGGACACAGAACTAGGACTAGAAGCCATGTCTTCAGACTGCCAACTACAGTGTTCTTTCTATGGCCCCAAACTGCCACCCAGTGAATTTCAGTGCTAAAGGAAGCTGCCAGCGACCACTTTTGGGGCTGTCTTCCCTGGGAAGAGGGTCTCTGGAGCTCAGCCTTTCCCAGCAGTGCCCTGCTTGCCTATGCAAGGAACACTGAGTGACCTTTCACCCCTCCCACAGCAGCTCACGTCCCACTCGTTTCCCACATGTTGGAAGCAGTGAAGCATTGGAGAAGATGCTACCACTTTAGGAGGATCCCTGGTGGTACTTGCTCCACCTTGGCCACCCCCACTCCCAGTTTCCTGGGTTCAGAAGACCTGTGTGACTAATCTGCTTAAGGGATAGGCTGAAGGGGTTCTGAGGAAATATGTTTGAGGGCCTTCATCTGTGGGAGATTTTGCCATCTCTTAAGGGATAAGATTGTGAAAATTGAAGAGCCAAAGATGGAAGAGCCCCTTGAGACCACCTAGGCTCATTCACCTGGCCTTGATGTGGACATTAAAACCTAGCCAGGCTGACATTTTCTTCCTTAGTGTGCTTTTCCCATTTTGCATCACATCCTCTTGAGCTGGGCCAGATTTCCTAGAGCCTTTCTAGCCTATTTATTTTTGCCTTTCTCAGACCAGGGCAGTGGGGAGAGGCACATTGAGGCAGAGTGTTGAGAGGAAGGAGACAGAGTCATCTTTGGATCTCAGGCCTTGGATGATGCTAGGCATTAGGGAAAAGGGCCTTTTGTGTCTCTCTTCTGTCTTGCTGCTAATGCATTACTTTTCTGTATCCCCCTGACTGGCTGTAGGACTTAACCCAGTTTGTTGTTATTTTCACTTGTACTACTCAGAAGACTTGCAAAATGACTATTATATTGGCTCTTCTGGGGGATAGATTGGGCCAGCAATGGAGGATGTGGAAAGTAGAGGAAAAAGGGGGAGAGACACCTTCTGTTCTTCAAGTTTGAGATCCCAGAGAGGTGTATAGGGAAGTCTTAGTTATCTAGTGCTACTGTAACACAAATACCACAAGTGGATAGCTTTAACAAACAGAAATTTACTTTCTCACAATTTAGGAGGCTAGAAGGCTGAATTCAGGGTGCTGACTCTAGGGGAAGTCTTTCTTTCTCTGTCGGCTCTAAAGGAAGGTCCTCGTCTCTTTTGAGCTTCTGCTCCTGGGCAGTCTTCACGTGGCTTGGCATCCCTCTTCCCCCATCTCTGCTTCTTTCCCTTGCTTGTTTAATTTCTTTTATATCTAAAAAGAGATTGACTTAAGACACACCCTACACTATTCCTGTCTCATTAACATAGCAAAGACAACCCATTCCGAAATGGTATTATAACCATTATAATCCCATTTAATGACTGTTATAGAGGTGGGGGATTTACAACATATATTTTTGGGGGGGCACAATTCAATCAATAACAGTCACCAAAGCCCTGCCAAGAAGTAGCCACACAATTTCCTTAGCTTACTTGATCCTAAACACTGCATATTTTTTCTTTTATTTTTGAGTAGAAAACACATTTGCATGGTTCAAAATTCAAAAGGTACAATAGGGTACACAACGAAGTCTCCCTACCAACCCTGCTCTCCAGCCACTCAGCTTCCCTCTGCAGAAGCCATCAGTGAGTCCTTCCAGAAAAATGTTTTGTGGATATATAAGCAAATGTGAATAGATTCCTCTTTTCCCTTTTTTGGGGTAATATCTCTTTTCTTAAATATACTTTGGAGATTCTTTGACTGATACCTCATTGGATAGCACCTTTTGTGGGCTAAGGAGAGTAGAGGTTAGGAGCACTGGTTGTAGAGTAAAACTGGGTTCTGGTTTTGGCCTTGCTATTTAGTAGCTGTGTGACCTTCAGTGGTCACTTCATTTCTCTGAACCTGAGTTTCCTCATCTTGAAAATGGCGATCAAATAAGTTAATATACATAAAAACTTAGATATGTCTCTGATGTATAGTAAGCACTCAATAAATGTTAGCCATTTTTATTAATAGGAGAAAAGGATTGTACCGTGTGTCAGATAATCTGTGGCCTCTGCTCCTGGATTAGCTGAGAGACTTTCTTTGTCCAGTACTCGGTTTCCTTATCTTTAAAATGGAAGGAGTCATTCCTACTCTGCTTATCTCCCAGAGATGCTGGGACGACACAGTGAGCTTATGAATGTGAAGCCAACTTAGAAACTACAGTGTGCTAAGTAGATGGAAGGAGTGCTGCTTCATATTTTGGTAGAAGCTACTTTTGTTGGCTTGAACCCAAGGGCCTGAACTGTATGGAGAAGGCAATACCCTTCCTTCTGGCAGTGGAACCAAAAGGCCATCCCTATACCAGAGTTCCATTCCAGGTGAGTGTAGCCAATGGCAAAAATTTGTAGAGTCAGGTTTTGTCTTCTGACCTTATCCCACCCCATCCCTATCCTGACTTCCTTGTTTCCATGTCTTCTTCATCTCCCTTCTGTCTTCTGTCAAAACTGCTTTCAGAAGCAAGGCAGCAGCATCTATCAGAGATGACCCCAGCTTTCCATTTGAGATCACCTAGACCAACTAGATCAAAAAGGAGCCAGATCTGCCCCAGGTTCTCACAGCAAGTTAGTAACCAAGCCAGGCCTGGAACCTATTCTTTCTATCCCATAGTTCTTTACACTAGTATTTATATTTTAGTGTGAATTCGAATTTGAGATTCTTTAGCAAAGACATCTGGTGGGGAAGGAGATTCTGGAAGTTTCTTTACTCAGCTTTCATACTGAAGTATTCCTACTCTTAATCTACAGGGTTTAGAGGGCTCTGTTCTGTGGTCTCCGAAGGGAGGGAGAGCCAGGTGCTAGTTGTCTATAGAGCAGTGGGAAGAAAGAGTTCCAGAAAATGTCTAAAACAGTGATCTCCAAAGTGAGGCTCAGGGAGAAAATATTAGAAATTCTTTCTATGTTGTTAATCTCATCGTTATTTAATTTCTATTTTTGTAGAGCTATTTATACTAGTAGAGTGGTATGTATGTATAGTTTATAAATAAATGTGTAGATATTGGTGTAAGTGTTCAAAATTTTTTTACTAATAGGAATATACGGTCCAAAAACAGTTGCAAACCATCCTTCTAGAAGACTGTAGACTTGGTTTCTGATGCTGGCTCGGCTGCTAACTAGCTTGATACCTTAGGCAGCTTTTCTCCCTCGAGCCTCAATTTTCTTACCTGTAAAGGACTGAACTAAGTGTGCTAGTTCTTGGGTGTCTCCAAACTGGATATAAGAACCCATTGCCTTTCAGGAGCCCTGGTGGCTCAGTAGTTAAGAGCTTGGCCGCTAACCAGAAGGTCAGCAGTTCGAATCCACCAGCTGCTCCTTGGAAACCCTATGGGGCAGTTCTACTCCGCTCCATAGGGTTGCTATGAGTTGGAATTGACTCGATGGCAGTGGGTTTGGGTTTTGACCTTTCAGGCTCTTGAGTCAAGAAGAGTAGATTCAAGTCTTGACACCTTACTGGATACTTGGTCCCTTCCCTTCTCCACCTCAACTTCCTTCACCTAGCCCCAGACAGACAGATGCTCCCTTGCATAAGCTTGGCTGATCTACTTGAGGTTCTTTGGTTAAAACCACAACCGCTTTTCCTGCAGACATAGACCTGGTGCCTTCCCTCCCAGAACCTGAGCGTGGATCTGATTTTGCTTCTCGTGTCCTTTCTGGCAGGCTAGATTTAGATGACAAGGTCTGAGGAGAAGCCAGCTCAGCCGGTTTAAGTCCACTGGAGCCTGACCCAGTGGCTGCTTACTGAATGCCTCTTCCATCCTCTTACCTACCAATTTACCGGGTGTCTGCTGGGAGCTCAGGACTCTGCGAAACTTTGTCAGGAATATGACCCACCCATGAGCAGAGAGCTCTGCTGGCAGGGGCCAGAGGCACTGCTTAGTGCCTTGGCCTTGGCTGGAAATCTTTTCTATCACAGTGAGCCAACAAGCAGATGGAAATCATTGAGCCACTGGAAACTATCTTCCACTTTCTGAAGGGCTGTTTAAATGCAGTTTTCTGCTCTGGACTGTAAGGACTCCCTAGGAGACACTTACATTCTCTTTGGGAATGCATGCCAAGGCTCACAGCCTTTGCAAGCCTGTGTAGTAGGTGGGCATGCTCAGTAGATTTCAAGGCAGTTTAAGTTGATGTTAATGTATTTATTTTTTTGCCTCTTGTCCAGATACAGGAGCAGGTCACAGTGCTCCTGACTAAACGCAGTTCCTGTTCTCACCGCCTTAGACCAGATGGCCACATTTAAAATCATTAGACCTTAAGTTCCAACCTATCTCCTTTCCTGCTCCTCCCAACCTACAGCCCTCCTCCCCCTACAATATTTTAACAAGACATCTGTCAAATGGATTAATTTTTTTTTAAAAAAAAAAGACTTTCCCTTCTTTTTGTTTTGCCCACCCACCCTCTGGCTGTGGTGTTGGTGAGTATACAACTATGCATGTGCGAGGCATGGAGGACAGATTCCTCATGTAATTCTAGCCCCCTTCTACCCCTCTGGAAACCTAGAGATGCCCCACTCCCACCGCTTCCCAGGAAACGCCGAGGCTGACCTTCAAATCAGAGTCCAGGAAAAGCTAAGGCTCCCAGGGTTGATCTCACTGGAACCATAAGTAGCTGTAGTACTGAAGGTCAGGGGTTGAGGGGTAGAGGAGTGAAACAGAGCAGGTATATAGAGCCTCTAAAGGAAGACTTGGGAAATCCTTCTGAACAAGCTACCATAATTCCTCAGTCTAGGGGGGAACCTGAAGGAAAAGCCTGGAGACAGAGCTTCAGAGATTCTGGTTTCCCTCTCCCCCCGCCCCCTAGAATGGCCCAGTGCAATAAGGGAAGTTCTTGTACTGCAAAATCTCTGGTCCCAGAAAGTTTAAAACAATTGGTTTCAATATGACATGTGATTCAGAATCACTTGAGCTGCTTTGTTAAAAATGCTGGGGTGATTCTAAACAGCAGGTCTGTGAACAACACACTGAGAAATACTAGTGTAAAAGGTCAGAGGCATCTGGGTGATGCCAAAATATCCCAGAACAACTTCACAGTAACTCCTGTTTCCAAGATGATGTAGAGATGCAAGCTGGTGTTTATCAGATTGGGAGCTTCTCTGGTGTGGGAGACGCCTCCAGCCAACAGGATTATGGTTGGTGGTCCAGAAATGTGTCTTCTCTCTGATCTGTGCAATCTTTGGTCCATTTGGCTACATTTTTCAAGAGATGTATTCCCTTAACAAGACCATATTCTTTTTTTTTTAATTGCGTTTTAGTTGAAAGTTTACAGTGCAAATTAGTTTCTCATTCAAAAATTTATACACGAATTGGTTTGTGACATTGATTGCAATCCCCACAATGTGTCAGCACACTCCCCCTTTCCCTTTATACCTGAGGTTCCCCATGTCCATTCATCCAGGTTTCCTGTCCCTTCCTGCCTTCTCGTCCTTGCTTTTGAGCAGGTGTTGCCCATTAGGTCTCCTATACTTGATTGAACTAAGAAGCACATTCCTCAAGTATGTTATTGTTTGTTTTGTAGTCCTGTCCAATCTTGGCTGAAAGGTAGACTTTGGGCATGGCTTCAGTTCTGAGTTAGCAGAGTGCCTGGGGGCCATGGTTTCAGGGGTCCCTCCAATCTCTGTCAGACTAGTGCCTGGTCTCTTTTTGTGAATTTGAATTTTGTTCTACATATTTCTCCCACTCTGTCCATGAACCCTCTGTTGTGATCCCTGTCAGAGTGGTCGGTGGTGGTAGCCAGGAACCATCTAGGTCTTCTGGGCTCAGGCTGGTGGAGGCTGTGGTTCATGTGGGCCATTAGTTCTTTGGACTGGTATTTTCTTTCGGCTTTGGTTTTCTTCATTCTCATTTGCTCCAAATGTGATAGGACCGCTAGATGTATCTTAGATGACTGCTTTTAAGCTTGTAAGACCCTATACGCTACTCACCAAAGTAGGATGTAGAACATTTTCTTTATCAAGTATATAATTCCAGTTGACCTAGATGTCCCCTGAGACCATGGTCCCCAGCCCTCAGCCCCAGTAACTCGGTCCATCAAGGTGTGTGGATGAGTCTAGGAAGTTTCTATGACTTTGCCTTGGTCAAGTTGTGCTGACTTCCCCTATATTGTGTGTTGTCTTTCCCTTCACCAAAGTGAACACTTGTCTGCTATCTAGTTCACGATTTCCCCTCCCGAGCCCTCCCCTACCTCGTAACCATAAAAGATTATTTTTTTTTCTGTGTGTAAACCTTTTCTTGAGTTTTTATAATTGTGATATCATACAATATTTTTCCTTTTGTGATTGACTTATTTCACTCAGCATAATGCCCTCCAGATTCATCCATGTTGTGAGATGTTTTGTGGATTCATCAATGTTCTTTATCGTTGGGTAGTGTTCCATTGTGTGTACGTACCGTAGTTTGTTTATCCATTCATCTGTTGATGGACACAGATTATTTCCATCTTTTTGCTATTGTGAATAATGCTGCAGTGAACATGGGTGTGCATATGTCTATTCATGTGATGGCTCTTATTTCTCTAGGATGTATTCCTAGGACTAGGATTGCTGGATCGTATGATATTTCTATTTCTAGCTTTTTAAGGAGGTGCCATATCATTTTCCATAGTGATTGTACCATTTTACATTCCTACCAGCAGTGAATAAGAATTCCAGTCTCCTCAAAACCTCTCCAACATTTGTTATTTTCTTTTTTTGCTGTCCTTTTTTTATTGTTGTAAAAATATACACAGTAAAACATTTGCCATCTCATCGTTTTTGATGTGTACAATTTAGTGATATCAGTTACATTAATCATGTTGTGAAACCATCAGCCATAATCATTGTCACATTTCCTATCAACATAAACTGAAGCTCATGGCTACCTAACAATTATCCCCCCTCCCCCTCCTCCCACCCCTGGTAACCACTAATAAACTTTCGACTCTCTACATTTACCTATTTTGTTTTTTTCCTCTACACCATATCTAAGGAAATTCTTTTTTTTTTTTTTTTTTACTGTGCTTTAGGTGAAGGTTTACACGGCAAATTTGTTTCTCATTAAACAATTAATACACATATTATTTTGTGATCTTGGTTGCCAACCCCCCTGATGTGTAAACACTCCCTTTCTCCAGTTTGTGTTTCCCATTTCCATTCATCTAGCTTTCCTGTCCCCTCCTGCCTTCTCATCCTTGCCCCTGGGCTGGTGTGCCCATTTAATCTCGTATACATGATTGAGCTACATGTATTATTGTTTTTTTTTTATGGGCCTGTCTAATCTTTGGCTGAAAGGTGAACCTCAGGAGTGACTTCAGTACTGACTTAAAAGGTTGTCCAGGGGCTATACTCTTGGGGTTTCTCCAGTCTCCATCAGACCAGTAAGTCTGGTCTTTTATTATTATTATTATTATTATACTTTAGATGAAGGTTTACAGAACAAACTAGCTTCTCATTAAACAGTTAGTACACATATTATTTTGTGACATTGGTTACCAACCCCATGACATGTCAACACTCTCCCTTCTTGACCTTGGGTTCCCAATCACCAGCTTTCCTGTCCCCTCCTGGCTTCTAGTCCTTGCCCCTGGGCTGGTGTACCGCTTTAGTCTTGTTTTTGTTTATGGGCCTGTCTAATCTTT